>NC_068910.1:160465669-160789669 GCF_023091745.1 Budorcas taxicolor
TCTCAACTCCCTTCCTCAGGGCTCAGGATTAGCGCTGTCCAAGACATCCTGAATGTAGCAGAAGAGGCTGATCTGGGTTCACTAACCTCTTCTGCAACATTCTGTCTGTCTGCACTCTCTCCCTCCCTCCTCCCTTCTCTCTCTCATTCACACACCTTGCCCTCTAGCTGAGATTCCACTCTCTAGTTTTCCTTGCCGTTGCTTCCTTCATGTTTTGAAGACTGCCCTATACTGACACCTACTTCTGTTCTTTTTCTGCTCCCTACCTCCACTTCTTTTTCTCTTACCATTTCCAACAGGACTTGATATTCATTTACTTAAATTAAAAATATTTATAGTATTAAAAACATATAATGTAGGAAAGCTGTGACTGACTATACGTTCCATGAGGGCAATATTCATATTTGTGTTAGTAGGTGCTCAGGGGAAAATTATTAAAAGCAAATGAGGCGATCTATGGGAAAGAAATGCTGGGATGACCCAGAGAGATGTTATGGGGAGGGAGGTGGGAGGGGGGTTCATGTTTGGGAACGCATGTACACCCGTGGTGGATTCATGTCAATGTATGGCAAAACCAATACAGTACTGTAAAGTAAAATAAAGCAAAAAAAAAAGAAATGCATAAATTGTAAAAAAAATAAAAATCACCATGCAGATTTTTAACATCTGCTCTAGTCTTCCCCTCTTACATTATGGAGTACTATAGCACCTTCATCATACCAAAATCCTGAGGATCTATTTTTATAAAAGTATCTTAAAAAGATGTCCCAACCTTCATAGATAACTGTCTCTTATTACCTTCACAAATCTATAAGAATATTAAAAACTTCAAATTATTCATTAAATCTATTGTTTCACTTATTTTTCATAGAAAACAGTGATCCACGGCTCTGTTGACTTGTTTATGATTAGTGTCTGTTACTATATATATTTTCTCAGCTTCTTCCTTAGCCTGTGATATCATGAATATGTTGACTCCTTTTCTGACATCATTCAGATTGCTCTCACGAGTGACTCTAACTTCTTTAATTTTGAGTTAGGTTGTGGAGTTAGTATTAATTACATCTGTACCTAAGTGCATTGTTAAAGAGTAAAGGACTAAGGTCTTTGCTTTATCAGACCCAAGTCCCTACACAGCTGGTTCCTTTATACACAATGGAGGTAGACGTTTCAACAGATCTGAATTCCTGTTTCCTTTTATGCTAAATTTCTTTTCCAAATCACTTGCTTTAATACTGTATTTCTTAGAAGTATCTGAGAATATTGGTAATCCAGTACCAATATTGTTCATAAATAATTAATGGTATATAATTAATGGTGTAAGTTAAATGCAAATAGTTAGGAAACTTAGAGAACTGTTTCTAAGTAGGTTCCTTGCTCCTTTTTCATAATCTCATAGTAATTTCAGGTCTGTTGTTGAAGTCTAGACAATTTCCTTTGATCTATAGAGAACCAGTAAACTAGTTGTTATCTTACTACCACTGAATTAATTTTTTAAGTGAGTGAAATATTATCAAATATGGGTGTGTCAATTTAATAAAATACAGTCATAAAGTTCATTTCCTTCTGACCTTTGTAACACATAGGCTGGTAGATTAAATTTAAAATTGAAAAGCATGATATTTTCTTAATAGTATCTTCCCCTAAAATTGTGGCAGAAATAATATGTGACCAGACTGGAGAGTGATTCTGTACTGGCAGATATAAATTGAAATGCAGGAAGTTTCCAGCTGTCATTTGTTTTGCTTTTTTCTGGATAAGTGAAAATATTTGAGAATGTATTATAATGTTGATTATTTGAGTTAAAAAAAAAGAACTTTGGATGAGAATAGTATAGCGCTAAGCATAAAATTTAAATTGTATCATGGCCTTTAAAACACATCCTCTTTAAATCTCAGCCCTCTTCAGTTTTTTTTTCTGCAGTAGAGTTGTCCTGGGAGGACCTTGCAAAGTAAATTAGAAAAGAATATTCTGGATCTAATAAAAATAGTTCTCTTTCAATGAGATAAAGTAGATTTCTCCCTTGCTATTTTTCTTTAATTACTGTGTCTTGTAAGGACAACATATATTATGTATTTTCTTTTTAATGATGTCTTCCACCAAAATAAGATGTCATGACTTGAAGAAGCCTCTGAAAATGAAACAAATAGGAAACAAAATTATATTTTTATAAATATTCTTTTAGAAGTAAAATCTATTAAAATGAACTTAAATTAATGCAAGAATTTTATAATTATGATTATTATGACTCAGACCACTCAGAGATAGACTCACCACTTTTTATATATAAAACAGGTGCTCAGTAAGTTGTCTGTGAATTTAAATTTAAATTACAGGGCTGCTATGTTGTTCAATTCCTGGAAATTTCCATTCATCTAGAAAAGAATGGTATTAGTGTTTCTTGGAATTGTGTAACAATGTGGCTTGTGACTAGGGTAAGAAGGTTTTTTTTTTTTAACTTATTTTAATTATTGTGCCCATTTTATGTGAAATTAGATTTCCTTTATAAGACCTTTCTTTGTAAAAACTTGACCACATTCCAGTGTGTACTGAAATCCATTTCTATTTATAGAAGTGATGCCTTTTTAGAAAGTTTTTTATGGACTGTCATTTTACTTAATAATGGAATCTTGTGCTGATTGTATTTGTGGTATGTTGTGAACCCCTGAACAGAAATTGTCAAGGTTAGACAGTTCTATTGGAAGTTATTATGAGCAGCACAATGAAATGTTGACTCAATCAGGTGAGTCATAAGATCTCACCCTATCTGCTTGCTCTTATTATTTGCATTTTTGTTCTATAAAAGGAAACAGACATAGCAAGTATTTCTATTTCTTTCTTTATAAAATTCATGAAAAGTTAAAGAGATTTGCCTCAAGCCTTATTGAAAAATGAGAAACTGATCAAATTCTGAACAGAATGTGTATATTGTTATCCCTTCAGTTTCCCTGCCTTTACCATCTTCAAAAGATTTTTCATCGATTTGAATTTATTATCTAAAAGGTATTTTTCTCAAAAAGTAAATATTAAAACATATAAAAACAGAAGTATAATGTGTTTTTATTAAAAAGTGTGATTTAATCAAGACTTTTAAGCATAGTATTTATGTACAGTTCTTGATGTATCTTTCAATAGTTGCATCTATGAATTAATGAATGTCTATCAGTGATTAATAAATTAATACATTGTATTATTATTGGCATTAAATACTAGCTTTTAATGGTTTACTGAATCTAAGACAGGTTTTCTGGTTAGGAGATCGTGGGATATCGTAAGTCACACTTTAATAATAAAAACTATCAGTTCAGTTATTTGTTTAAATGAGCACCATTTTGATTTTCTTTCCATCCTTTCTGAAGACAGAAGCCATGGTTGAAATAAATCATTAATGTTGCAGATGCAACATTCCTGAGCTTAATGTAGGTAGCCTTTCCCTTTTCCAGGGGATTTTCCCAAACCAGGGATCAAACCCAAGTCTCCCACATTGCCGGCTGATTCCAGCTGAACCGCAAGGGAAGCATTCTGGCCTGGAGAATTTCCATGGACTGTAGAGTCCATAGGGTCGCAAAGAGTCAGACATGACTGAGTGACTTTCACTTCCCTTCTATGCCCTTTAGTTAGCCTTAGGGAGGATTTTACACAGAATAAAAAAGGAGTAATACATTCTTGGTTGGTTTACTTATATGCAAGGCCAATCTGAATGGAAAATACAACCTGCTAAAGCTTGTTCCCCCAAGCCTCAGTTTCCTCATTTGATGACAGTACTTGTTCTATCAGTTGTTATGCCCTTGAATAAGAAATGCTGTGGTTTTTTATAAGGAGAACAGAGGCACCTGCCTGGACAAGTGTTTCCACTGAGTTTGGAGATTTATTCTTAAAGCCCATATTGATTGAGTGCAAGCACTGATCTGTCATTGAAGAGAGAGAATGAACATAACAAAGAGAACTGTCTGCCCTCAAGACACCTCCTTTCAAGAGTCAGAACTGCGAAGTGTACAAGATAAATTTCTCATTTGTTTGATGACAGTAAAGCTGGGATGGAAGATAATAAGAGCTACAGTGGAATGGAATCATTAGATTGGATGGTTAGGGAAGGACTCCTGAGGAAAGGTGACTTTTGAGTCAAAATCTGAAGGAAATGAGCAAGCAAGTAAAACAGAAGGAAGAGAAATGTAAAGTTGCAAGGCTGAGGAGAGGGCGGTGTGCGTGGGCTGAGGGGAGACACACAGCAGGAGATGAGGTCAGAACACAATCTTTAGTAGCACTGAAAACACTGAAATATCATCATACGGCTTCCCTGGTGGCTCAGATAGTAAAGAATCCACCTGCAGTGCAGGAGACCTGGGTTCAATCCCTGGGTTGGGAAGATCCTCTGAAGAAGGAAATGGCAACCCACTCCAGAATTCTTGCCTGGAGAATTCCACGGACAGAGGAGCCTGGCGAGCTACAGTCTGTAGGGTCGCAAAGAGTCAGACACGACTGAGTGACCAGCACAGACATCATCATCACTTATCCACAGCCTATACCATATGGTTATGTGTGTGTGTGCTAAGTCCCTTCAGTGAGCAAATAACTTTATATGCGATTCACAGATAAGGAAACTATCGCCCCAAAGTAATTCTAGAACTAGGAAGTCATGCAAGGGCTCCTCAGCCTCCTCCAAAGCCTTTTCTCCTACTTTCCATCCTCATCTCTTAGGTCCTCCAAAGCTCCTGCTCAGTTTGGTGACTCTCTCGGACCAGGTGAAATGCCTGCTTGAGAAGAGAAGATTGGCTGAAAAGCCAGCAAGATGCTCTCCTTGCTCTTCTCACAGTCCCTGACCAATCACTCTAGGCTGGAGGCATGGAAGTGTGGTGGGAGACAATTCCACTGGAGTCAGGGAAACTTCACCTCAAGGGATAGGAAGCTACCTGACAGGTCACAGTTGGATTGCAGCTAAATTTAGCTGCAAATAAATGCACTTATAAACTAGTCAGCTACCTGCCCAGATCCTGGGGCACGTCAGATTTACTTAAAAGACCCCTCTTTCTTTCCCAGGGTGTCATCTTTTGCCCAGCGTTATTGTTCTGGAGGGAGGGTGGAAGCTTCTGAGAGGCTCTTGAGCGGTACTTCCAGCAGCTCACTTCCCAGGGATGAATGTGTTTGTTGAGAAATGGCCGCAGCCCGTGGTCACCACCACTTTGAAAGATTATACATATGTAGGAGCCCTCCTGTATTTATAAAACGGCTTTCAGTTTTCAAATGTCCTTTTTGTCCTTTCGCCCTCCCACCCAAAGAACGATTTGCAGGCCTTGGCTTGGAAAGCACAGTCACTCATGCAGTCTGCTGACACAGACGACCTCCCTTGGCAGGAGAAAGGTTTTCAGCCTTTGCAGAGATCTGGGTCCTCTGCTGTTGCAGGTGGAACCATGACCGAGACATAATCATTGTATAAACTGGGCCAGATCTGTATTTGGGATGTTTTTCTTTGGCCATTTTCAAGAAACTTGAGCTCTTTAATTCTCCGTTGCCTAAAATGGGTGAATGGTGTCATTAATGTAGAATTATGTTGCTCATCTTTTTTTTTTTTTTTAAGAAAAGATGGATCCTCCTTTCCTTCTTTCTTAGAAACAAATCACTTACAACAATGCCAAGATTCTAATATCTGTTTATTTGAAGAACTTACGTTGGGTAAAGGCAAACACCTTTATTCTTACATAGTTGACCTTTATATTTTAGCAGGAAGTTTCACCATCAAACAGAATACTATATTCCTGAATTGAGCTGCCAGCAGTTAAAAACTATAAACATTTGAGAAGGGGGGAAGAACATACATACTGAAGAATTGAGAAGAGTGGCTGAGAAATGAAAATAGGATATTCTTTCCAAAATTATAATTAGCAAAAATTATATTTCTGTGTCCAAATATAAACCAAATTCTGTTTAGCCCCAATATTTATCAATTTTTTTCAATTTAGAGTATGCTGCTTCATTGGAAGACAGTGAACATTTTGGAATTGGCCTCCTAACACACACAAAAGCCAGATGGAGAGTGATCTCACAGGCTATTGGATATTACCTGTGTTCTAAAAGGCCATAGATGTTGATAAGAGGAAAACCTTGTTCATATAAATGCTCCATCATTTTATTTTATTTTTGGCTGTGCCATGCAGCATGTGAGAAACAAAGATCAAACCCATACCCTGGGCAGTGAGATTGCGGAGTACTAGCTACTGGACCGCCAGGGAAGTCCCTATAAAAGGCCATGCGTGTTGGAATTTGAGAACAAGCCCCTCATTTGTAAATACTGCTAAGCAAAGAAAGAACAATGACACCTCCATCTGCTCTCCACCTGCACTGGAGATCCCAGAAGGCAAGACCTTATCTTTTTTTTTTTTTTTAGGAGTTTATTTATCTTTTGATCTTTGTAAACTTTGCCTCTGGGGGATTATGGCATTGACAAGAATTCAGCATTCATTGAGCACCTATTAAATATGAAATTATTTTAAATTGGGGCTTGTCAGTCTTGGCCGGATTAACATTTGGAGCCCAGTAATTATTTGTTGGGGTGGGGGCAGTGTCCTGTAAGTTGTAGAAGGTTTGGTACCATCTCTGGCCTCTACCCACTAGCTATCAGTGGCAGCACTGAGCTGTGATGACAATCAAAAAGTGTCTCCAGGTATCCCCTCACATCACCTTTGCTCAGTCATCTCCGACTCCTTGAGACCCTATGGACTGTGGCCTGCCAGGGTCCTCTGTTCATGGGATCCTCCAGGCAAGAATACTGGAGTGGGTTGCCATTTCCTCCTCCAGGGGATCTTCTCCACCCAGATTGAACCCACCTCTCCTGAGTCTCCTGCACTGGCAGGTGAATTCTTTACCACTGATTCACCTGGGAAGCCAGGTATCACCTGGGGTGGAGCCAAAATTTCCCCTTAAAGGTAAAGGGGGGGGGATGTCTTTTTTTATTTTAGGTTAAAGGATATATAACTATTCAAATTCCCCACCCCCATCTGTATCCATATGCACAGGCACACACATATACGCTTGCACTGTTCTTACAGAGGGGGCATTTGGTTGAGAGCACTCACTGTAGCCTCTCTTTCATGGAAATCTTTCTGACTCCAGTAAATTGCTCACTAAATTTCATCTGTCGCCTGTGTTCCTGCTCAGATACAACTAAAGCCTATTGAAATTGATTTTTGTGTCAGCAACAGAGCAGGGATTCAGTAAGAACATGAAAGCTTCCCTTTCATTACTAGTCTTTTTTTTTTTTTCCTCCCATATTACTTTAGATTTGGTGGGCCCTAATTACATTCCAGTGCTTCTCTTGCTGACACTTTTTTTGTTTTAATTAAAACTTCTGGAGGTTTGAGGACACTGCAGGAGAGGGTTTATTCATCAGCAGCCCTGATAAAAAGTCAGATGGGTCCCTATGTGTGTTCCTGCCGCCCCATGAATGATGGCTGGGAACACTGTGGTCCTTTGCATTGGTTTTCTCTCTACTTGGGGTGCGGTCCTTTCTGTTTCCGCACACTTCTGAGCCTCGAAACCCGCTCTGGCTGCTGCCGAAGACATTCTGTTATTAAGTGACCCAGACGGTGCTGTGGGTGGACTGGCTTCCTATGAAAGCCATAAATTAGGTGAAATGAAATGCAGCGCCGTCTTTTTATGATTAATCTCTGCCCCCGCGCCTGTGGTGCCTCACGATGCAAAGCCAATCCCACCCACTCCTGACCACGTGGTCGTAAATCTGACCACAGGGCCCGGTTTCGGGCTGTAATTGACAAACCTTTGCAAGGCCTGGAGGGCCAACATAATATATCTTCTTAATCTGCAGCTGGGAGGTGGGATGAAGTGAGCACAGGGTCTGCCTGAGGTCCTCAGAAGACAGACTTGCCTGTAAAATAGTCCCTAGAAAAGGAGCTATTGATTCGGAATCTAAAAAAATAGGCTGCCCTTCACCGAGAGCGTGCCTGCCTGCCTGGGGTTAGCATTCTTTCAGGAAAGAGGAGGCAGAGATGGAGGAACTGTAGCTGGGCAGCATCAGGGCCTTGATTTTCTCTGGTCATACCTTCCTCTGCCTGACTTTCTTCCTCAGGTAAACTGAGAATCTGAAACGCAGAATGCTAAGGTCTTCTCCAGTCTCCAGGTCACTCTGTGACCCAGAGTGGGTGTTGAAAGAACAAACACAAACATTCTTGAGCAAAACATTCACATCGGACTGTGTGGCTTCTTCCTCCAGGTCCTATTGTTAATTGTTGCTCAGTCGCTCAGTCCTGTCTGACTCTTTGTAACCCCATGGACTGCAGCCCACCCGGCTTCCTTGTCCTTGACCATCTCCCTGAGTTTGCTCAAACTCATGTCCATTGAGTCTAATGCCATCCAACCATCTCACCCTCTGTTTCCCCCTTTCTCCTCCTGCCCTGAATCTTTCTCAAAATCAGGGTCTTTTCCAGTGAGTCTTTTACAGTTTCCATACCGTGAGCCATCTCTTTTTTTCTTAAGAAAAAAGCTTTCTGCCCCTCCTGAGTAGGCATTTCCCCCAGTTCTATCAGGCACCCCACAGATTCAGCCATGATGGGTCACTGCTGCTGCTGCTGCTGCTGCTGCTAAATCGCTTCAGTCGTGTCTGACTCTGTGCGACCCCATAGACAGCAGCCCACCAGGTCACTGGAGTCTTGCTTTTCACCATGATTGGGGGCAGCATATAAGGTCCACGAGGCCTGGAAACTTCCTGTTTCCCAGCATGATTTAGTACCTACTCTTTGCAAAATTCTGTCCTTGACAATGTCAGAGAATTGAATGGACATAAGGCGGAGTCCTGAGGAGTTTCCTAGCGTGTAGTAGCCATGTGCCTGGAGGACTGAAGGGCCCATGGCATTACAGACTAAAGAGGAAAGAGAAATTGGCCTCCATATAGTTCACATGGATTATTTAGTGTATGTTATTAAGAGCTATATATTTTATTACATCTAAGTTTTTACAGACTGTATCAAGAACAGCCCATCTTTGTATCTTAAGAGGGTTCCTGGCCTTTCTACCATACTATGCACATGTATTTTAAAACACCTGTGCCTGACTTTCAGATTTCATAGAGTACAGAAATCTCACTTGGCCACCCCAATAAAAACCAAAAATAACCATTGGGAGCCAAGATAGGGATTTTGCTTTGACTTTTAAAAAATTGAGAACATTTAATTAATGAACATTTTCATGCCAGAAATTGTCAGAAGGCTGCTTAAGTTGAATGCTGTTAGCTTCTGGAAGACTTGGTCAGCAGGTTGTCTTCTCCTTTTACTGAATGCTAGCGCATGCGCACTCAGTTGTGCATGACTCTGTGACTCCATAGACTGTATCCTGCCAGGCTCCTACGTCCAGGGAATTTTTCAGAGAAGAATATCGGAATGGGTTGCCATTTCCTACTCCAGGGGCTCTCCCCGAACTAGGGATCAAAGCGGCGTCTCTTGCATCTCCTGCACTGGCAGGCAGGTTCTTTACCACTGAGACACCTGGCAAGCCTTTACTGAGGTTGGGTATAAATTTCATTCTGTACTGGTGTCCAGGAACCAGAGCTTTTAAATGCCACACATATCCCTACGTACCACCCTGACTTGGAGGACAAGGAAGGCTGTCATGGTGAATGGGGAGCGGTAGAATATTGGGGAGGCTGGGGAGCTGGCTGCACGCAGACGTTCTATCCCCTGCCTTTGATCCTCACGTCTAGGGGGCTTAGTCCTCCCAGAAATTAATGTACAGAAGCCGCAAAAGACTGTGGTAATTCTGTGGCATAAATCAGATGAGAGCCAGTAAGATCTTCTGTTTTGTGCTCATTTGAGGGGTTGAGCGAGGAGGTTATTGGGCAACGTGTTCTTGGCCTAAGGCCATGGCCAAGAGACCGGTTCTGCTCCTTTTTTGAGCTCTCATCACCCCACAGCCTGTCTGCTTCTCACTGCTGTCACTTCAGCTGTGCACGCCTTTCCTGGGTACAGGCATCAGGCTTCCTGCCACGAAATCTGCATATATTAACTATTGTCTGCTAAAAATTGTAGCTATTTGGTTTTTTTTCCCCTTTAAGCACCCATTTTGATTTTTATAAACTAAGCCAAACTGGCAGCCATGAAGACAGGAATGCTAGTTTCTAAAAAGAAAAATGAGACACGGGCTTTTCTTCCTGCCCTGTTTCTGTGAGCAAGCCTCAATTCTCAGTTGGCCCAGCCCTGAACAATCTTGAAAACAATCCATTTTCTGCTTCTTGGAGGTGCCAAGCAAAGGAATTCACAGTGCGTGTTGTTGAGAGAGAGAACTGTTGCTTGGGAACTGTCCTATATCGCTACCTTGCTTCAGCTTTGCCACAGTCTGGGAGCAACGAGGGCTCTGCTTATGTGGTCAGGAGGAATTTTTAAGTCTCAGATGAATGGCATGTGCAGGCCAAGGATAAATAGAGGCCCCAATAACCTGGGGAAACCATAGGAGCAGACACCATGCCAAGCATATTCTGTGAACATTCTTGTTCCTTGATCATAAGGATTTACAAAGTCTTTTCATAAACTTCTCTTATCTACCTTTTTGCCTCAAGTCACGTATCAAAGAAGGGTTGCATTCCTGAAGATGTTCAGATAGGTATCTTAACTATGCTTTAATCCTAATCATGAGTGGAAAATCGGTGTTCACCTTCACTTTCAGAAGGAAAGCTAAAACCAGTTTCTAGTTTCTCTGTGATCTCTGCAGAGGGGAAGTAAATTGGCCTCTCTACAGAGTTTAAAGGAACTTCATCCACTAAAGTCATCTTCTAATTTATTTATGGGTGAAATGGTTGTAATTCCTGCCTCATCTGCTCCTATACACTTTGTGACTGGATAAAAATGTGTGTGTGTGTGTGTGTTGACATAGGGCTCAGGAGTGGGAAATGGAAGAAACTGATATGGTCATATGGATGGTATTACCCAAGAACCTGAATACAACCCTCAGATGTCACTACTTCATTCAGTCTGTTATTTCGCAAATGTTTACTGAATCCCTGCTATGTCAAACACTCTGGAAAACATGGGGGTGAATATATATTCCATCCGTTCTCAAATCTTGTTGATTTGGCCTCCTGAATATCTCTGGACTCTCTCTCCCTCTCATCTTCTCCATTACTCCCATCCTAGTCCAAGTTGCCATTATCTTGTAAATGAATTGCTAAGCAATACTGTGTTACTGTTCCGTCATCTTCTCTAGTTTCTCCTGCTCCCTGCCCTGCCTCCAGAGAATTTTTTTTCGAAAGGCAAACTTAATGGCCCGACAACCTTGTTTCAAACCCTAAAGTGACTGCCCATCAGTCTTAGGATGAAGGTAGAACTTCTTGAAATGGCCTGTGCGACCCTGTATGTACTCATTAGACATATACTGTCTACCCCAGTCATACCGGCCTGCCATCAGTTACTTGAATGCTCAAATCACTACACCACAGGACCTTTGAACATGCTGTTCTTGTTATCTGGAATATAACTCCCAATGCTTGAATAAAGTCCTTAGTTTATTCTATTCACCCTTTAGGTCAGAGTTTTTCTAAAATCTTTCACCCCAGATTGAGTAAAAATTATTATGTTACATTAATATTGAGAGTACAGATAGATAAGTAGGTGGGTAGACAGATAGACAGATAGATAGCTACTTTGGTTGAGTTCCCTAGGAAACAAATTCTGAGGACAGATATTTGCTTGTAGGAAGTGTTTTGGGAGGTGCTGTCAGGATCAACAGCTGAGGACCAGATTCAGGAATTATTAGAGTAAAACAAAAGTTGAATCATCAGTTCAAGCCTGATTAAGAAGAAATGAGCTCTGAAACTTGGAATAGAGACAGTCAAGTTGATGCACTTGGATGCTTGAAACCCCTCATCCCTGGAGCCCTCGGCATCTTCAGAAGGGATGTTCCCGTCTTGGTTAAAGGTATTGCACAGACCTCGGAATTTAATCTGACCTCCCTTATGATTTTCACACGTTGCCTTCAGTTGATGATCAGTCACCTGTGGTTTTCACTGTCTTCACTGTCTTTCTCTAGTACATCAGTGACTCTCTGCAAAAGCCATCTGATTCTACTTTTTTAAACTACTGTTTCCTAAGGACCTCTCAGAAGTCTGAAATATTGGGCTGACTGGTGTGTTCCCTGGCACCTGTAACCTACTCCAGTTCCCCACTAGTGAACATGTTGACAGCGACACTGCTGCCATGTGCCAGGGACTATCAGTGAGCCACCTGCCACCAGTGATGGGAGTGTTACTGACAGCTCCTCTGAGAGCGTGTCTCCTCAGGCCATTCCTGGTAGCAATTGTTTAGATGGAGTTTCCCAGGGAACAGATTCTGAGATGGAGATACATGTATGTAGGAATTATACTGGAGAGTGTTCTTAGAATCTACCCCTGTAGGAGCAAAAATAAACTGGCATTGTGCAAAATGTTGAAAGACTCTGCCTGCAGTGTTGGAGATTTAGGAGACACAGGTTCGATCCCTGGACCAGAAAGATCCCTTGAAGGAAGAAATGGCTACCCACTCTAGTATTCCTGCTGGGAAAATCCCATGGACAGAGGAGCCTGGAAGGCTATAGTCCATGGAGTCACAAAGAGTTGGACAGTGAGTGACTTGAGTGACTGAGCAGCGCGCACAGTATTGTGCAGAGGAAGGAGTTTACCTGCAATGCAATCTCATGCCCTGGAGGAGGGCATGGCAGCCCACTCCAGTATTCTTGCCTGGAGAATCCCATGGACAGAGGAGCCTGGTGGGCTAAGGTTCATAAGGTTACAAAGAGTTGGACACGACTGAAGCGACCTAGCACGCATGCACGTCTCAAGACAAACCTCAGCCATCTCAAGGAGAGATCAGGAGCTGAGCAGCCTCTACAGAATTACCCAACTTTAAAACTAAAGGCCTGAACCTTTATACTTCTGTATCAGCCAGCCACTGGAGTTGGCTGTCTCCAGGAGGGAGCATGACGTTGGGCTTCTGGCACTTCCAAGAGGGCCTTGGTTGAGAGCTGTCAGCTACTTCAGTCTTGAAAGGAGAATCTGGGTTGTATTTTACAATATCATTGATAGACAGGTGATCAGTGCAGCCGTAACATTTATTCTGTGAAACAACAGCTACCATTACTACATGCTCTGCACTGCATTTTGTTTTGTTTTGTTTTTTCCTATTTCATTTATTTTCATGGTTCTTATGGTGCACATTTTGAAAATTACAGTATTGGATTACAATTGGTAGGTTAGTGTAGGATGCTGTGAAAACACAAAGGTAAGGGCACTTGCTTGAAATTAGGAAATTGAAGAAGTCTTCATCAATAAAGGCAAGATCAAATCTAAGCTAAGCACAAAGAACTAAAAGCACTCTACCTGTGTGAGTCCTTGGGCAAGGAGGGATGGAGATGGTGGACAGAATTTCTGCGTTTTCCTCAGCCCTGATTTTCTCCTGTGTTGTGTTAGAAACAAATGTATTTCAGTGACCTAGAAATGAAAGGCGTCTCTTCCAGGCTTGCCTCGAGCCAGCAGTTTTAAGCCATCACGCTGTTCCTTAGAAAATAACAACAATAGAAGAGACCAGGCTTGAATGGCTGTTTTGGACACAACCATTGTTTTCCTCTTATATTTATTTTAGGGAGTAGGTAAGGGGCAACGTAGTCCCTCCATATCTATGATGGGATGTGGATTGGGCTGCGTATTGATTACAGGATCCTGCTTGGGTCCCACAGTCTGTGGATGCCCCAGTCCTTTACATGAGATAGCACAGTATTTGCATATTATCTATGCACATTGTCCGGTATAGTGTAAATAATCACTAGATTACTTATAATGCCTAATACAATGTGAATGCTATCTAAATAGTGATAAATACAATGTAAATAGTAACTGGCATGCAGATAAACTCAAGTTTTGCTTCTTGGAACGTTACAGAATTTTTTTCCCAAGTATTTTCTGTTTGAGTTGGGTTGAATGTATATGTGAATGTGGAACCTGTGGATCTAGAGAGCTGAAGGAACTGTAATCCTTGAAGGTACTGTACTCCTCAAGTGTGAGGTAGAAGGATGAAAAGAAGGGGAAGCAGAATGGGTTTGTAAGTCTGTCTAAACACCTGCATGGAGTGCTCCCACCTATTGTCCAGTCCAAGTTCACGTGCCTGATGCACAATGAGGCCAAACAAGCCTAAATGCCAAGAGTCTGGAGCAGATTTCTCTCCAGAGAAATTTTATTTCTTGCAGGGACCAAGCAAGTTGAATGGGTGGTTCATGCTCAAAAAACCCAAACTCCCTAATGGCATTCAAGCAAGTGTTCTTAAAGACAGTATTAGGGGAGAGGGTCATAAGGATCCTTGATCAGCTCATGGACCTTCTTCTGATGGGTTTATGGTGAGGTAACAGGGTGGTGTTTCTGGAACTCAACCTTCTGGTTCCTCCCAGTCTGGGGTCTGCATGCTTGTGGTCAGCATGTAGCCACAATCCTCTACCTGGGTGGGTATCTTAGTTTCTGCAGAATAATTCAAAGATACACATCCGATTGTTATCTGCACCCCTTTGGGAGGGAACTGGATGCCAAGTGACTCTTGTCTGAATCATTAACTTCTTGACTCTGCTCTTTGAAACTCAGGGAAGGCCTAAGGAGACTAAGGTCTTTTTCCACAAACCAGATAAGGGAGACACGAAGGGGCTTTGTACCCAGGAGGGCCCCACAGGGTCCTGCTCAGTTCCAGTCCTCCCTTTTCTATGATACTTGTCAATTTCAAGGGGAACAGGTGTGGAACTAGAAACGGAATAGTTTTGGATAGAGAGGTTAATCATAAACTCAGCAGAGAAACTCTGTTCTGGGGGGACGCAGGTTCATGCCAGCTGAGTGACCCCATGGCCTCTGCTCTCCCTGACTTGATTTGATGTTCTTTTTTTTTCCTCCTGTCTTTCGGAGGGCTTTTTGTTTCAGGACGTGATTGAGGCTTTGGGTCCTAGTGGAATACCAATTTTGTTTTTCCAGATTTAGTCTGTTATTTTTGTTATTGTTGGTTATGTCAGTAGAAAAAACACTGTTACTTCATCTTTCATTAAGAAATGACTCAGCAATTACAATTTAATGGGATATTTCCCCCTAATTTTCATGGATAAAAAATTTTAACTCTTTGTCTCCTTTAAAGTTTCTTTTCCCCCAAAATTTAATTTTTACTCCTTGGCTGAATATGTACTTTAGATCCAAATTAAATAGAGTCTATATTTTTAATTTCTCTTGTAATTGGGAATAAGTTAAAATTAGTAGTATTGAATTTTCACTTCACATATTTTTGTAATAATAACATCCTCTCTGTTTCCCTGCTCTCAAAAAAAAATTGAATCCTACATGACACAGGGACAAATGGCTCATGTTTAATTCAAATTAAATAAAATATGAAAAGGTTGGTTTAAAAAATTATGTTTAAATTTTAGTGATAAAATTTCCCATTCAGGAGCTGGAAAGCAGAAGTGGAACAGATGAAGAAGCATGCTGGGTTTAGGTCTTCATTAGTTGTGAGATTTTGGCCTGATCTCTAAAAGAAGGATTAGATTAGGCCCCTTGAGGGCTTTTCCTGTTCAATTTATTTGTGACTTTATGAAGTCGCCTCTTTGAATGCTGTCTTAACGCTGATGTGCCTCAGGTGTCTAGTGATCTTATAGGTCAGCTGATTCCTCGCCATCCCCTCAGAGCCTGCCTTCATCTGGATCCTAATTTAGTTTGGCATTCCCCAGTGATGTAAAAGGCAACTCGTGCTGGGCAGCCTTCTTGGTGGCCCCGTCATCAAAGGTTGACAGCTCAGCCGCCTTCCTGTTCCAGAGCATGGACCCTTGCTGGCACTGAACTGAGACTGCTAATTTTTCCACCTCTAGGATCTCATTTAAACCCAAACTGCCATCCCCAAGGTGTATTATTTGGTCGTCTTTCAGACTCATTGAGAACAGTTATTTTAACTTGAAACAGAGATTTTAAATGGAGGAGAAGTAAGTTTTCTTTTCTAGTGTTAGATTATCAGTCAGTCAGTTCGCTCAGTGTCTTTGTGACCCTGTGGACTGCAGCACGCCAGGCTTCCCTGTCCATCACCAATTCCCATAGCCTACTCAAACTCATGTCCATTGTGTCAGTGATGCCATCCAACCATCTCATCCTCTGTTGTTCCCTTCTCCTCCCACCTCAATCTTTCCCAGCATCAGGGTCTTTTCAAATGAGTAGGTTCTTCACATCAGGTGGCCAAAGTACTGGAGCTTCAGCTTCAGCATCAGTCCTTCCAATGAATATTCAGGACTGATTTCCTTTAGGATGGACCAGTTGGATCTCCCTGCAGTCCAAGGGACTCTCAAGAGTCTTCTCCAACACCACAGTTCAAAAGCATCAATTCTTCAGCGCTCAGCTTTTTTTATAGTCCAACTCTCACATCTATACATGACTGCTGGAAAAACCATAGCTTTCACTAGACGGACCTTTGTTGGTAAAGTAATATTTCTGCTTTTTAATATGCTGTCTAGGTTGGTCATAGCTTTTCTTCCAAAGAGCAGTCGTCTTTTAATTTCATGGCTGCAGTCACCATCTTCAGTGATTTTGGAGGCCCCCCCCCCCAAATAAAGTCTCTCACTGTTTCCACTGTTTCCCCATCTGTTTGCCATAAAGTGATGGGACCAGATGTCATGATCTTAGTTTTCTGAATGTTGAGCTTTAAGCCCACTTTTTCACTCTCCTCTTTCACTTTCATCAAGAGACTCTAGTTTTTCTTTGCTTTCTGCCATAAGGGTGGTGTCATCTGCATATCTGAGATTATTGATATTTCTCCCAGCTATTTTGATTCCAGCTTGAGCTTCATCCAGCCTGGCATTTCTCATAATGTACTCTGCATATAAGTTAAATAAGCAGGGTGACAATATATAGCCTTGAAATACTCCTTTTCCAATTTGAAACCAGTCTGTTGTTCCATGTCCAGTTCTAACTGTTGCTTCCTGACCTACATGCAGATTTCTCAGGAGGCAAGTCAGGTGGTCTGGTAGTCCCATCTCTTGAAGAATTTTCCACAGTTTGTTATGATCCACACAGTCTTTGGCATAGTCAAGAAAGCAGAAATAGATGTTTTTCTGGAACTCTCTTGCTTTCTTGATGATCCAGCGGATGTTGGCAATTTGATCTCTGGTTCCTCTGCCTTTTTTAAATCCAGCTCGAACATCTGAAGTTCACGGTTCATGTACTGTTGAAGCCTGGCTTGGAGAATTTTGAGCATTACTTTGCTAGCGTGTGAGAGTACAATTGTGCGGTAGTTTGAGCACTCTTTGGCATTGCCTTTCTTTGGGATTGGAATGAAACTGACCTTTTCCAGGCTTGTGGCCACTGCTGCAAGTTTTTGTTAAGGACCACAAAGTAAGAGCAGGTGGGAGCCCACCAGTGGTGAGCCAGGCAGGGGTCACTTCTTAGAGGTCCCCACAAGACATACCCAAACATTCCCTTTCCCTGGCTGCATGGCACCATTAAAAGAATTTCAGGGTGAAATTTCAGCTGTGTGATCAGCCAGACCCTCTGTCTGCAGTGTTCCTACCCTTCTTTAATGCTATATTAGAGAAATAGTCATTGTTTAATGACCTTTACTTTAAAGACTTTCTATTCCCGAAGAGAAGCAGCTGATCTTTGTTAAGGTCCCCGTTACAGCATCATAGACTTACTGGGACCAGGAAAACCCTGGAGGTCATTCAGTGTTTATCAACAGAGGGCACTGTTGCTACTTCTCCTTTGTATGAGATTGCCCTCCAACTCTGCAGGAAGTCAGTATTGCTGGCCCTGGGCTCTAAATAGCACAGTACTATTCTCCTCAACTCAGTCACTGTGAAAACTATAATTTCCAACTAATTTTCCTGAATTTCCTTGGGGTGTTAAGAATGATACCTTTCCCCCCACCATCTCCAACCACAGAGTGCAATTTGCAGATGGAGAAACCAGGGCCCAGATGGATAATTATAATATGCTTCTGATGAACCAGCTGGTCATGGGCAGAACCAGGCCCCTGGAATTCTGGCCCAGGACTCTTAGAGTGGTAACTCCAACCCCCTCCCTCAGCTTATTGAAAATTGAAGTACGTCTGCGACCATATTAGATTACTGATTTAAAGTCTTCTTACTTGTGCTTTTTCCTGAATGAGGAGGAAAGATAGGAAGCAGAATGGCGGTTGAAAGGTGAAGGAAGCACTGTTAGAATCGGGTAGACACATACACAGCGCTGGGATGTATGAGAAGAGAAGTGACAGGCAGCACCAAGCCTGTCTCCTCCAGCTTCAGGCGGACGTGCCCTCGCTAACTGCTGCTGCTCATCCAGAAACATGCCACCCCGTCTATGGGCTGGGCACCCACTACTCCAGGCACTAGGGCTACAATGATGAGGCACACACTTTCCTCTGTGAAACGTGTAACTTAAAAGAGAAGATAGCACTTAAAGACAGGGCCATAAACAACTACAGCCAGCATCTTCCCACAGCTGTTCTGTGCCAGGCACCGTCAAGCACTTAGCAATTACTGTCTCATTTAATCCTCCTTGCAATGCTATGAGTTAGGTACTGTCATTATTTCCATTTTTCAGGTGAGGAAATTGAGACCTAGAAGGTGAAAGGGATTTGCCTCAGGTGAAAGGGATTTGCCTTGGAAGGTATATTATACTGCCTGATAGCTGTGGCAGGTAAAATGTCTTTTAAAAGCCACATAAAGAATGCATAGAAATAATGAGACTGACCATCTTTGCTCCTGTCTGAGAGTCAGATATAGACTTTATGCTTCTTATACAGATAAAGCTTCTCTTTGAGGATATCCTGCTCTCTACACCCTGTTCTCTCCAAGTGCTTAGTGCTTCCTGTAGTTAAAAAGCCCAGAGATACCCACTCTGGGGAAGCAGTTCCTTGGGCTCAATAGTGTCTCTTTGATCACAAATTCAGATTGATTGCTCTCTATTTTCCTTTAGGTCCCCTTTTAAGATGAAGATAAATTAGCAGTCTCAAGTGAACTCCAGCAGAGTCAGATCCATTTGAGACTGTCACAATACAAGAGATTTTAATAATCAAGAGATTTTAATAATCAAGGAAACTAGCTGCTTGCATCTGCTCCACCCAGATATTCCATGTACACCCCTCCTCCAACTCAAGCCCCTAACACCTTGGAGAGGAGGTAGAACCTCATTATTTGACATTTTCTCTTTTATTAAACTTGACAAAAGCTGCTAAAACAAACTCAAAAGACAAAGCGATGGACATGTGTTACAAAATAAACATTAAATAGAGGTTGATCTACAAAGCATTTAAGATTTCTCTGTATGTCTGTTTGTCTGTCTGTCTTCCCCATTGGCACTCTGTAACACTGATCCATATAATTGTTCATTACAGTTGAAGCCTAATGCTAATATTGCTTATCAGAACTGAATTGTTTAAAAAATTTTTTTACAGGGTCGTCATGTCAAAACGGGCCAGCTGGCAGCCATCAAGGTTATGGATGTCACAGGGGTAATGTATCTTTATCTTGCCATCTCAAAGTTGTTTTATATATTTGTCATAAGAAGTTAGTGATACAGAAAAATCATTTTTTGGAAATAGAATCTTTTTTAGACATCTAAAATCTTTTCCACGTTTGCTTAACATTAAGAGTATTCAGCAATTAACTGAGATGACCATGGGTAAATCATTCTAATTAGATACCTACGCACTGCCTTAAGTAAGTCAGAGTGAAGAACGGTGTGTGCCAATGATTTACATAAACACGACCGAGGACATTTGCATATGAAGACAAAACAAGGATTTGAAGGTATCAAGAGAATAATAATGAGATTACACAAGAGGTGGGTCTTAACAGTTTTCCCCAAAGTCCACCTAACAGTGGAATAGGCAAGAGTTTGGATGGCTCTAAAATCCTAGTAGGATGTATAACATGAATATTTTCTTCCCAAAAATATTATGGACCAAATATTCACCATATGCACAAATACTTATTATTATTGAGCAACACTGAAATAAAATTTCTGCCTAGATAATCAAAAGCAATCTAAGAAATAGACTTTATTTTAAATACAACCTTATGCTTTCAATCCCTTTTGCTAGACCTATTTAAAATATTTTAATGCCTTTTCTAGAGTACAGAGCAAATATCAGACTTGAAAGTCTCACTGGACATCAAAAGCATGTCAATGATTTTCTATTGTCCTGGGAATTTTTCTAAAGATGTCTGTCAGCAGTACATAAAAGCTAAAAGACCACAGTCTTCCATTTGTCCCAGAAATGGATTACTTAGTGTAAAGAGATGTGGAATGAATAGGTCACACAAAGATATCAAGAACTAGTATACAAATTAGAAATATACACAGTTTGTCTATAAGTCGGACTTCAAGCCATATCTTCTTTGGTCCTGTTAGTCACCTTTGATAAGTATACATTATATGCTATGCTATTAACAATGATACTAATTTTAGTAATTTTCATTTATACTATGCATTGTATTGACTTTCTTTCCTTAGTTATTCTTTAATCTGTATTCCTCTTTATGTTATACGCAGTTTTAAAATTATATGCATTTTAACAGGTGAAAAATTTTGTTTCCATATGTTTAGAACCACTTAAAGTACTCCTTTCTTTTATATGCTTATATGCATTATTCAAATTTTAGGGCTTGCAAACCTTCTCAAATATTCATCCCAATTAGTTTATTAATTCACCTGGCCTTTACTGAATAAGAAAAATGCATATAGATTATATTAATAAGGGTTAGTTTCTGCCACTTGCAAAAAAAATTAAAATTAACAGAGACTTAGGCATGATGAAAGTGTTATACCCTCACATGTAAAATGAGTTTAGAGTCGACAGCCCAGAAATGTGTAGCAGCAATGTGACAGAGTAGGAGGTGTTTTTATCTTTCTGTTCCACCATTCTGACACATAGCTTCCACACTTACGGTAAGTTCCATGACACAAAGTGGTTGTTGGATTTCCATTGATCACATTCTTTGGTAGGCAAAAAACAGGTGGGTAGGGTGGGGAGAGAGTTGGTGGGAGAAGAGGATACAGAATATAGCCCCTTCAGTGAAATTCTTTCTACTTACATAACAACATTTCTATTTACTTCTGCTTTCTTTGGCTACCTCGCTGTAAGGGAAGCTGGGAAATGTAGTCTTTCATCCTGCCAAGGTGCCCAGTTTATTTGGGTTCTATTATTAGTCAGGAGTGAAGGGAGAATGTTTTTCATTAGCAGGGTCTGATACAAAAATCAAGAGCAGATATTATCAGTCTCTACACAGAAACCCATTAGAAATGTGTAAATCTTTCACAAAGCTCCCAGCAAAAATCAAGCAAGAATTTATTTTGCAATTCTGTTGAAGTTGTACTACTGTATTTTCCTTGGATTGAACAGGATCTCCACATAGTGCAGCACACTTGGCATTGAACAACTAATAGATGTGGATGGAGTCCAAGACATTCACGCTGTAAAGTTCTGTTGTGTGGGTCTGCAGAGAACTGCAGCTGAGTTCCACTGACATCTTTAATCTCGGTGCAGAGTTGTGCACAGAGCTGTATATTGATGCACAAAGTATGACTTGAGAGCGCTGAATATCACTTTTCTGGTTCTGTTTCTGAGATTTTAAATTGCTCAAAGAATTATTTACTATTCTTAGACCACCTTGCTTGGAAGAAAAAAAGGTACACAGCAGTTTATCCCAGAGTATGTATTTTCAGTTTAAGCTGTGTTAGTTAGCCTCTCTAAACTGGGTTTCACAAGGCAACTGAACCCTACAGAAGATGATTTAGAGACAATTTCCTCAATTCTCCCCAGGATGGTGAAGAGCTGGCACCATTTCAATGCACAGGAGAGTCAATCCATCGTGTACAATGGATGCTTTATAGTATGTGGGCTTGATTCTCTTGGGGAAACCTCTATTGAAAGGGCTGGATAGTTCCCTGTTTTAGCTACATCATTGACCATTATATAACCACTGACCCTTAACAAAGACAAACATGGATACACATCGGGAAATGGTTTTCTTATTTCCCATGGTGTATGATCCAGCATCAAATGACTGTTGTATCACCCCTGTACACATCATAGTCAACATAAGATTTCCTTTGTGAAATTCATGTGGTATCCTCAGAAAACAATCTATTTCATTTTGCCATGTTGTCTTTTGTGTATTACGGAATGTTGTAAAAGCTCCTTACCAATTATTATAATTGTGCTCATTATAGCTGCCCCGAGATGAATTCTCAAAGGTCGCCTTTGTTAATTGTTTGCAAAGATCTACTAAAAAGTTACTATAGATTATTGTAATGGAACTGATAAAACTATAAACTTGAAATCAATTTTTAAATTATTTTTATTCTATGCCATGTCCTTTTTTAAAGAAAAAAGTAACAGAAAAAAACTGAGTGTAATATTTATGTTCTTTAGTTTTAAAGCTGAGACACTTCCAAATTCCCCCATATTTGCTTCAGAATTAGGGCTTAAACTCAGTCTTTGAAGTTCTTTTGGTTTCTGAAATAATTATGAGAATTTTTGCATTTCAGTGTTTTCTGGGGATTCGTTCCCAGCTGGATTTGTGTACTTTAATTAGCTAAACAAAACTGTATCCTCTATGGCAGTGTTCCTCATAGTGGACGGCTAATATCTATGGACTTTGAGCACACTTGGGGTTCTCATCAGAAATGCAAAAATACTGGGCTTGCTGCAGAATTTCTAGGTGGAGCCTCAGAACTTGCCTTTTCTCTCTCTCTCTCTCTCTTTTTTTTTTTGAAAAGCACAGAATTTTTTTATTTATTGCTTTTTTTTCTTCTAAGTTTGTTGAGATATAATTGACATACAGTACTGTTTAAGGTGTACAGCCTAACGATTAGGCTTACAAATATCAAAAAAAGATTTACAATAAGTTTAATAAATATTCATCATCTCGTATAGATACAAACTTAGAGAAATGGAAAAAAATGTTTTCTTGTGATGAGAACTCAGGGTTTACAACAGTCATATAATAGACAGCCATGTTAATTATATTTATCATGTTGGATGTTACAATCCTGAGAAGCACAGAATTAGTTCAGTCTGGGTAGATGATTCTGTTTTAGTCAATTCACAAATTTAGTTTGTGTAAATTCCATTTGTCATATAACCTCTGCAATTTCAGTGGGTAAACCACTCTTCATTACTTGTGCAAACATAACTAAAATAACCAGATGACATCTTTGATGTACAGTGATTGTTACTGAGGTTCCTTTACTTCTGTGTTTAGCAATATTAAGCCAAACAAGGAACCGCTTATAGAACAGTACACTTCCTTTAAAATTCTGGATGTTATCTGAAAAGATCATCTTTTACAATTCATGACTAAACTGGTAAAATCAGAGAATTCCTTGTGAGACAGAAATGTCAAATAATCAGAGGAGTAAAGAAGTAAGCGTTGGAAATTTTCCGTGGTGATGTCTGCTGATCCCTGATGGTCTGGAGTGTGGCAGACTCTGCCTTTTCTACAGACTCTTCAGGACCTTCATGCACACCAGAAGAGCACTTTTCTAGGGTCTTGTACTTAACTGTTTCTGGCCAAGTATGAGGAGACTATGATTCTTTGATAACCCTGCAAATAATCTCCATCTTCATTTGGATCAAAATTTCTGGTTTTACACAAAATTTCTAGTTTACCCAGTCCCTTTACAATGATACCTTGAAGCCCATGTAGGACTTGATAACATAATAACTTAGTATTGTAGGCTTTCATCTTAACAATGACTGGTTATGATCATTACTCAGGACATGTTGGGTTTTAGTACCAAAGCCCCACTCAGAATGGATGAAGCTGAAAACAGAATTTATTGTTTTGTGTATATTAAAAAAAAAAAGAAAAGCTCAGCGGGGTCTAGGAAATCACATGATTAGTTGGGAATTGTGTATCTCTCCATCTCTGGACTCTGCTTTCTTTCCACCAGCAGCTGCAGGCTCATGTTCTAATTACTTCATTGCCCTTAGTCTCAGCAAGAGTGCCAGTCTCAGCATCAGTGGCCCTGCTTGTGTCACCTCGCCATCCCACTGCCAGTTCTGTTTCTCTTGAGCCAACATCTGGTCCCCGGCAGCTCTGATGGTAAAAGATGTGCCTGCAGTGCCGGAGACCCAGGTTCTGTTCCTGGGTCTAAAAGATCCCTTGGAGAAGGAAACGGCAACCCACTCCAGTACTCTTGCCTGGAGAATCCCATGGACAGAGGAGCCTGGTGGGCTGTAGTCCATGGAGTCGCAGAGCTGGATGTAACGACTAACAGTGGAAAGGAGGCTTCCTCAAAGAAAAACCTGATAACTGTTAAGATCAAAGGATAGGAAGGATGTTGAGCAGGGAAAAACAAGATAATTATATTATTGTGAGGTTATATCATTATAATCAACGTTATTTTAAACTGATATAGTCCTTAAATAAGGTGCCTCTCAGTTACATTTTTTTTTTATTTCAGCCTGAAATAATAATAATGGTAGCTAACACTGATGGAGTCATTATTATTGATGGAGTCAGAACTCTTTAAAATATTTTCTGTATATTGATTCACTGAATGCCCTCAATAATCACCAGACTTCATTATTAGCTTCATTGTAGAGATGAGAAAACTAGGCATATTAAGTATCTTGTTCAATGTAACATGTAAAGGATGGAGTGAATATTTCAACCCAAGTATTTTAACTCTTTTAAGTCCACCCTGTTTATCACATTACCTTAGGTCTTCAGTTAATATAGAAGGATATTTAATATTTCATTTAGTGTGATTTTTTAAATTAATTTATTCAATAAACATTTACTAAAAACACCTATTTTATGACAGACACTAGAAATTCAAAGATGAAAAAGTGGTTCTTTGCCTGAAGGGAGCTTACACTAATACAACATTGCCCTAAATATTTGTAAGTAAAGCTGATCCATTTTATAATAAAGTCATGAAATTATACAGTTATGTATAAAATTTAATGTGACAGTGAGGGGTAATAATTAAGTCCAGGAGGACAATCAGACAAAAATGTTTCTGTCCACAAGGAAACAGCCTGTGCAAGGCATGGCGGCTGAGAGAGTAGGCAGCATGTTCTGGAAACTGTTAGGTGTTCACGCGCACGCACGTGTGTGTGTGTGTGTGTGTGTGTGTGAGTCACTCAGTCATGTCTGACTCTTTTCGACTCCATGGACTATAGCCCACCAGGATCCTCTTTCCATGGGATTCTCCAGGCAAGAATACTAGAGTTGGTTGCCATTGCCTTCTCCAGGGCATCTTCTTGACCCAGAGATAGAACCTTGGCCTCCTGCATTGCAGGTGGATTCTTTACCATCTGAACCACCAGGGAAGCATTACATAGATTAGTTTTAGAATAAAAATAGTTCTAAGGAGAGAGTGATACAAGGTGGATCTGTACAGGTTAGGGCCAGGTCATGAAGGCATTGGGTGCTATGGCAAAGACATTACAAGCTTTTCACTTTTCAATTTTTCCAATAAAACCCTTAGATCAAGTAGGCTTAGGCAAAAACCCATTATATGGAAGAGATATAGGGGGGTTGTTTTATACAAGGGGAGGGAAGCTGTCAGTCTTGGCCCCTTCTTCACACCACTGCTAGAGCCAGTGTGTTTAACCAGAAGTTAAATCGCAAAGTAACATGATGGGATTTTCCTACTAGAAGGATGCAATATAAGCCCTGCTTGACTGAGTTTCTATTTTTGTCTTACTTAACTGAATTCCTGTGGGTGAAGCTTTCAGCCAGTCTCCATCTCTCCTTAAAGAGTAAGGAAGTGGCCTTCTCCCAGTAGCTTCTGGTAGAGTTCTTTGCCCATAGTTAATGGACTCATTGAATGTTTGCTGAAATTGGACCAAGGAAAAAATCTTTTCTTCTTGGTATTTGGAAGAATTAGAGAACATACTGCTCCAGGCACTTTTGGTTCTTCCCTCCCAAAGGGGGACAGTTCAGTGGAGTGATTGGTAGCATAGAACATAATGTTGGTAACAGTAATAACAACAGCAGCCATAGTCAAGAATAAAGATTACTATCGTTGATTGCTTGTTATCTGCCAAGCATTGTTCTTAGTACTTAATACAACATATACTAACTCATTTAGTCCTTGAAACAATTCCCATTAGAGGAACAAGCTAATATATCCATTTTACAAATGAGGAATTAATTGAAAGCATAAAAATTGTACATAGCTTGCCCAAGCTTCACAGACAGTAAATGCCAGAGTTAGAATTCAAATCCAGCCAGTCAGGGTGTACCCACCTCTCCACAGCCCTGTTATTAGAATGGCAGATGGGGATGGGCATTGCAGGAGCATGGCCTTCAGATTCAGGCGGAGCTGAGTTCACACCCCCCTCCTCTCCTTACTCTCCGTGAACAAACTTTTTAACTTTTCTGAATCTCATTCTTTCTTATCTGTTAGATGTAAATACAAACATTGCAAACTTGTTTTGAGATTAAATTTATATACTATCTAGTGCCTGGTACATAATATTTCCTCAATATATATAGGTCCTGGTAAGAGACAATGAATGCCTGAGTGGGACATTCAATAGGAATGAAAAGAGGATGTTATAATGTGCATTGAACTTCTATACTGGGATGGTAGCCTGTGCTATGAACCCCATGCCGCATGTGGCACAAGTGGGTTAGTTCATTGTCAGTATGTGTAAATAGCTTGAATCAGCCCAGTCTCCACCACCTCAAAGTTACTAGTCTTACCCTGAACAATGGGGAGCTGTCAAAATGACTTACTGTAGAGCAGAATCCAAAAGAGAAAGTGAGGCTAGATTCTAGAAGCTAAAGACTGAAATTACAATAATTCATTTATTCATTCACTAAGAATGAATGAATGTGCTCTCCTCTGGGGTGATGGTAGTGAATAAGACAGACAAGGGTGCTATCTTCTGGAATCATAAATTCCAGCGTGAGTGAAAGGTAGTTAACAAACAGTTGAACAGATATGCAGAGTTCTGATTAACTTTGAGGGAGTATACAGAGAGTGTTACGGGAGAATTTAAGAAGGAAGCTCACTTATCTTGGTCGCCAGTGCATTTGTTCCCCAATAAAGTGACTATTGTTGTTGTTCAGTTTGCTAAGTTGTGTCTGACTCTTTGCAACCTCATGGACTGCAGCGCCAGGCTTCCCTGTCCTCAACCATCTCCTGGAGCTTGCTCTAACTCATGTCCATTGAGTCAGTGATGCCATTCAACCATCTCATCGTCTGTCACCCACTTCTCCTGCCTTCAATCTTTCCCAGCATCAGAGTCTTTTCCTGTGAGTCAGCTTTTCATATCAGGTGGCCAAAGTATTGGCGCTTCAGCTTCAGCATCAGTCCTTCAATGAATATTCAGAGTTGATTTCCTTAAGCATTGACTGGTTTGATCTCCTTGCTGTCCAAGGGACTCTCAAGAGTTTTCTCCAGCACCACAGTTTGAAAGCATCAATTCTGAGGGGCTCCAGACTTCTTATGGTCCAACTCTGCTATCTGTACATGACTACTGGAAAAACCACAATTTTGACTATACAGACCTTTGTTGGCAAAGTGATGCCTCTGCTTTTTAATATGCTATCTAGGTTTGTCAGAGCTTTATATATATGTATATTTTACATATTTCTTTACATTATGATTTATCACAAAATACTAAATGTAGCCCCCTGTGCCATACAGTAGGATCTTATTGTTTATCCATCCTAAATATAATAGTTTGCCTCCGCTAATGCTGACCTCCCAGCCCTCCCCGCCAGAGCCTCCCTGCTTTGGCAATCACAGGTCTGCTCTCTGTCTGTGGGTCTGTTTCATAGATGATTCATTTGTGTCATGTTTTGGATTCCACATGTAAGTTATATCACATGGTGTTTGTCTTTCTTTTTCTGACTTACTTCCCTTAGTATGATAATCCCTAGGTTCATCCATGTTGTTGGAAAAGCTGTCTTATTGATGATAGAGTTTAGCCAAATAAATGAAATATTCCTAGGATTAGAACCTATTTTATAAATTTGTAGTTCTCTTGGGAGTCATATATCAGTGCTGGCATGGGTATGAGAAGGATGCATGCCACCCTTGTCGTATTTGCTTCTCTAGGGGACACCACTTCCTAGTATAGAGAGAGCAGGTGAGCCTAGGATGAGGTGGTTGGATGGCATCACCAACTCAATGGACGTGAGTTTGAGCACACTGGGAGACAGTGAAGAACAGGGAAGCCTGGAGTGCTGCAGTCCCTGAGGTTGCAATGAGTCAGACACAACTTAGCAACTGAACAACAGCAACAAAGAAGAGCAAGCAAACTGTCACTCATCTCAGTTTGTCCTAGCTTTGACACTTCATGGTTCTCTTATCCTGGGCATGTTGCTTAGTCTCCGTTTATTCCATGTATGTTACTGTGCTGTGTGTGTGTGTGTTCAGTCGTATTTGACTCTCTGTGACCCTAAGGACTGGTGCCTACCATACTCCTCTAAAATTCTATGGAATTTTCCAGACAAGAATACTGGAGTGGGTTGCCATTTCCTACTCCAGGGGACCTTCCCAACCCAGAGATCAAAGCCACATCTCTTGTGTCTCCTTTATTGGAGGCGAATTCTTTACCACTGAGCCACCTGGAATGGAGAAGGAAATGGCAATCCACTCCAGTACTATTGCCTGGAAAATACCATGGACAGAGAAGCCTGGTAGGCTACAGTCCATGGGATCGCAAAGAGTTGGACACGACTGAGTGACTACATGAGTAAATATGGATAATATCACTTCTCTCGTAAAGTTAGTGTGAGAGGTAAATGTGGGTATTTATAAAGCATTTGAGATTAGTACATAGCACACAGTTGTTACTGTTATGACATCTCTTGCATATATTTTTCATTTTTTTCTCCATAGCATCAATGATTCCTATAGTAAACCATATGCCCTACCCCATCCAGGTAACAGGCTTTGGCAGTCACTATTTCTGCCAGGAAACCAATGCCTCCTCAGTCACATCATATTATACTTGTTCTTTTCCCCTAACTGGATAGCTCCCACATGGCCTTTAGAGCTCAGCTCACACTTGGATTTCTTGGCTGTCTCCCCTGATGTTCCTAATTAGATAAGCTACTCAAACCTCTCATGTTAATAATTTTGCATGTATCTGTATCATTATTTGATTTCCATTCATGTTCCCCATGAGACTGTAGTAAGTTTTATTGTGGAAGAGCTTGAAAGTGTTATGTCCATTGTTGTATTAAAGTTAGCTCTCTATATTCACAGTGTTAGTTGAATCTGAGGTTGAAACCCACAGATATGGCAGGCTGGTTGCAGTGTGCCACTTTACAATAGAGACTGGAGCATCCGTGGGTTTTGGTATCCATGGGGGTCCTAGAACCAGTTCCTTGTGGATACTGAGGGATGACTGTATTATGCTATTATTATTATCACTAATGTTATTTAGCATTGTGCCTGGGATAGAGTAGACAGATAAATATGTGTTGAATGAATTAATTTAGTTTAGGGTTAACATATACGACAAATCCAGTTGCTGCCTGGAGAATGCCACAGCAAGGTTTCAAATTCTAGCAATGCTGCAATGAGGAGATGTGGGATTAGCTAAGTTATTGAACCACCCTGGGTCTGTTTCCTAAGACCTCACACCCCACCTCGAGATAATTTTAGAGGATCCATACATGCTTAAGTCTCAATGTTTAATATACTTTAGTATGAATATTAAATAAACTGATTTTTAAACCCTTCAAACTGCATATTATATACCAACTTTGAACACATGAGAAAATGGCAGCCTCTCAGGGGGGCATGAGGGAAGGACAGATTGGGAGTTTGGGGTTAGCAGATGCAAACCATTATATATAGAATGCATAAACCGCAGGGCCCTGCTGCATAGCACAGGAACTATAACCAATATCCAGTGATAAGCCATAGTGGGACAGAATGTGAAAAAGAACGTGCATAAATGTAAAACTGAATCACATTACATCAGAAATTAACACAACCTTGTAAATCAGCTGTGAAAGTGAAAATGTTAGTTGCTCAGTCATGTCCGACTTTTTGCGACCCCATGGACTGTACCCCGCCAGGCTCCTCTGTCCATGGAATTCTCCAGGCAGAATACTGGAGTGGGTAGCCGTTCTCTTTTCCAGAGGATCTTTCCGACCCAAAGGATCAAACCTGGGTCTCCTGAATTACAGATAGATTCTTTACCATCTGAGCCACCAGGGAAGTTAAAATCACCTATATGTCAATAAAATAAATTTTATTAAAAGAAAATGGCAGCTTCTCAATTTGTATTCCAGGTTACTTCATTCATGTGCAGAATGTCATTCAATATCAATTTTCTGCTGAAATGGCAAGTCATGCTATTTATGCAGTTACATTTCTTAGGAAATGTAGATTTTCTCTATCCTTTGGAACCAAAACAAAACTGAAAATGACTAAGATATTGAAACTGATATAAGACTTGCAGTTTGTTTCACAAATTCTAAATTTGCCTTCACTAAAATAACCACTTTGTTGTCACTGATTAACTGTATAACTAGGTATTACTTAGTTAAAGTTATAAAAATAAATGTTTACTGGTTTTAAATCTTCCCTGGTGGCTCAGAGGTTAAAGCATCTGCCTTCAATGCGGGAGACCCGGGTTCGATCCCTGGGTCGGGAAGATCCCCTGGAGAAGGAAAAGGCAACCCACTCCAGTATTGAGGCTATATATTGGCATCCTGAATACATTTTCTATTGGGGAAAGGGATTTCAGTGCTACAAATTATTAATTTTTTTTTCAAAACATCACGTTAGAAGATGTCAGTAATCCCTACCAATTCTATTAGTCTATAATTCTTTAACAATGAATTGTCTTCAAATTTTGTCACATTCAGTCAACAACAAAGATGAAGATGATGGACATGTTAACACAAATGCCTGCGTGATGCCCGCAGCCACTGTGGAGAGCAGCAGGTGAGGAGGAGGAGAGGTAGTCGTAGCTAGTATCCAAGCGTATAGGGTACAGGAGCATTTATCAGTCTGTACACCTGGTAAAGAATCCTCCTGCCAACGCAGGAGATGCAGGAGACATGGGTTTGATCCCTGGGTGGGAAAGATCCCCCAGAGGAGGGCATGGCAACCCACTCCAGTATTCCTGCCTGGAGAATCCCATGGACAGACGAGCCTGGCAGTCTACAGTCCATGGGGTCACACAGAGTCAAACACGACTGAAGCAACTTAGCACACATGCTCACCCCATCCTTTTTTGTAAAGTTAAAACTGACCAGTCTCTTGGATTGTTGTAAGAATTACACAGGTTTATTCCTCTTCCATGGATTGAAAGCTGTGTTATCGAGCACACTAATATTAAATGTCTCATTAATTCTAGTTTTAAATCCTGCTGTATTGTAGATTCTTAAAGTATGTTCCCCTGTGTAATAAATATGCAACTTAAAATCCCTCCTTTATCCCCTGAAATCATTCATAAGCAAATATTTAATGGGTGCTAAAAAGCTCTTTTAATTGGAGGACCAAAGGCAGTTCTTCTTCAACCCTGACTTAAGGTGCTCCTAAACTCTTCTTTCATGATTTAGCAGCAGCTTTGGTTTTATCATTGTGGGTAATCACCCTTCTATCTAGGAGTTTTCATTTTAGAATTGCAAACACTGACTTTGAAGTCAGACAGATCTTGGCTTTAGATCTTAGCTCTTACTTTTAATATAGGAATGTGCTGTGTGTGCATGTTCAGCTGTGTCTGACTCTTTGTGACCCATGGACTGTAGCCCACCAGGCTCCTCTGTTCATGGGATTTCCCAGGCAAAAATACTGGAGTCGGTTGCCATTTCCTCCTGCAGGGGATCTTCTGACCCAGGGATGGAACCTGTGTCTCCTGCATTGGCAAGTGGATTCTTTTACCACTGAGCCACCCGGGAAGCTCTAAAATAGGAATATACTCTCTGAAACTCATATTTCTTGTTTGTTCAATGGGATCATTAAAAACAGGTTTTTCATAGATGTGTTTTGGATATTCAGTAATACGCATACAACCTATGGTACAGAGCGTTACATCGGGTTGGCTTTGGCTGTATTTTATGACTATGGTTGTGATCATCATATAGCCATCAGAGGTAGTTGGTGGTTAGCAAGCATCGTCTGGAATCATCCTTTTCCTTGCGTTTGAAAAGCACTGTTTCTTCACCTGTTTTATCATCCTCCTGATATGCTGGTTCTGGTTTTTCATATACAAGTGTTCTCTGCAAGCAATTAGAAGTCTACCCCAATACACAGAAACTTTTCAAGTCTCTGCTATATCACATTAGGTAATATCCCATTGGCCAAAGCAAGTCACAGGGCCAAGCCCAGAGATAAGCAGAGGGGATGGACTCCACCTTTTTATGTATTGTTGTTATTCAGTTGCTAAGTCTTGTTTGAATCCTAACGAGTCAGACTGTAGCACACCAGGCACTCCCCTGTCCTTCACTGTCTCCCAGAGTTTGCTCAAACTCACATCCATTGAGTTGGTGATGCCATCCAACCATCTCATCCTCTGTCGCCCTCTTCTCCTTCAGTCTTTCCCAGCATCAGGGTCTTTTCCAGTGAGGCAGCTCTTCACATCAGGTGGCCAAGGCATTAGAGCTTCAGCTTCAGCAAAAGTCCTTCCAATGAATGCCAAATATCACGGCCATTTTTCCTTTCAGTCTGCCACAAATACTAAGCAATAGATTCCTGTCATTTTAAGAAAAAACAATAATTTTCTTTATGTTGATAATAGTGCTCTGCTTAAATAAGCACTTAATCATTTCCAAGACCTGAGAGGTGACTTAGATAGATATTCTTTTTCCCATTTATAGATGAAAATAACTGACATTCATAGAGTTTAAATAGCCATATCTGAGTTTACATAATGAATCAGCTTGGACAAGATTTTTGAAGTCTTCTGATTGAAATTATGGTTCTTCCTAGACTATCAGACTTGGCTGATTAAAATTACTCCATTTTAAAATTTCTTACAATTTTGGTATCGTTCTTTTGTTTTTTAAATTATGACCCAATGGTCATTAGTTTCCCAGTGAGCTTGATCCCTTTGCTTAATTCTTAAGACATAAGAATAATCCATTTATGAAATAGAAGAAAAGCTTCTTATAGCTTTGTAATCTAATTCTATCCTCAGTTGTTTCTGTCTGTCCTTTTGAAAACCTCATAACCCATCTTCTTCAATAGGCCATGTTGTAAGAGGTCAGACTGCTTGTGAAGGGGTTAAATGAGTTCTTATGGTCATAAGAAGTGCCTCCCTTTCAGTTTCACTGCATAACTTACGGCTATCAATGCCCTAGTCTAGAAATCTGGATAAACAGTAGCCCCAAAGGCCTGATAAATTGCCTACTCACTTAGGAGGTAGTATAAGATCAAGCTCAGGGTTCTATATTAGAGCTACATCACCATGACCCACGGTGGTTCTGTAACTGTGTTTGCAACAGTGCAATTTAAACCTAAAATTCAAGTTACTTATATTCCTGACCTCTTATTCTTATTATTTATTTTTTGGTTGAGAAGATTAATAATAACATTTATTTTGTATTATATTTTATAACTTTCACATCTTCATTTAATTTTCACAAAAGATTAGGACATATAATAATACTATTATAAAATCTATGCTGCTGCTAAGTCGCTTCAGTTGTGTCTGACTCTGTGCGACCCCATAGACAGCAGCCCACCAGGCTCGCCTGTCCCTGGGATTCTCCAGGCAAGAATACTGGAGTGGGTTGCCATCTATATCTCCATATAAATGAGAAAAATTAGACTCTAAAAGGTAGGTTACTTTCCTGGGATCATACAGCCAGAAAGAAGTGGGGCCCAAACTGGACATGCACCCCACCTGACCTCCCCCTTCATTTTCTTGACTCAATGCATATGTCTTCTTCATTATCTTGTTGCCTCAGTTTACCTTTGCAAAGCGATGGAGGATGTGCTGATTTCATTCTGGTCTCCCAGTACTGTTTATTTTGGATTTAATTTTATACTGAGTTACACTGCTGTTTAACTGTTTCATAAGTCCTTGTTTTCCTAATGATATGGTCAGCTTTTGGGGCACTTTTCCTTCTCTGCTTCCCCCATGTCAGCCGCTGTCCTGTGGAGAACCTAGGAGAGCAAATGCTCATAGAACAGCCCAGCTTCTCAGTAAGAATGACCCAGGCTGAGCCTGTCTCACTGCTGCTGGAAAGTGATTGATGTTTTACTGTCTCATTTACTTGTCCCTTTAGTTGAAAGCAGATGCCAGGTCACCCCAGAAACCCTGTTTTCTCCCCTTGTATCTAGGCTTTCCCAAAGTACATCTGCTCCCATCCTACATTCATCCATGATTATTTGGCCCTACGTGGTGGATTTAAAATAGCTAATATGCATGATCCTCAGACATTTTGAGGTCTGCTGCAGGAGCGTGCAGCAAGTTGAAGGACTGTGAAGGTCATTCTCTTCTTATACCTGTGGTGAAGATATAGGCAGTTTCTGATGGCCACAGGGAAGATTTGCTGGGTCAGCAGTGTGCCATCCCCTCCCCCAGCCTCCTTCCCAGCCCTTCACTCCTCTTCTCCTTTCCAGTGTTAAGGCCACGTGCTTCTTCTTAGCTCAGCATCCCAAGCACACGTTCTATTTTGAGATTACCTACTCCTTGACTTGGATAGGCCATGTGATATGTAACATACTTCATTCTCCTAGGTTTGCAAATCTCCATCACTTTTTAGGAAAACTGATTTTTGTGTGGTCAGAAAGTGCCAGCATTTCACCACTCCTCTTATTTTTACCAATTCCTTTCAAGCTATAAGGAAGGCTACTGTAAGTGGTTGGACGTTTTATAGGTATCCACTTTTTTTTCGTTATTTATTCACAGCATTTTGCTTGATGCTAGGATATTATAAAGAGCTAAAGCAGGAAGGATCTCTTTGTTTATAGTTTTTATGGATTGATAGGGAAGAGAGGCTTCAGTCAAATGTTTAAATAGATAACTGTGGATTGCACTTCCGGTAGGTGCTGCGAGGGAAGAGATCCGTGATGATTTATGGGACTAGAAGCATGTCAGGCAGATCAGAAAGCTTTGTTGGGGAAGGGGCTCTGGAACTGACATTTGGAGGCAGGAAAACTTACAGCCCATGGAGAAGAGAGTCAAGACCAAGGGTGATTATGACTCAGGATGACCCTTACCTCTATTCCAGTACCAGCAAATGTGTGGCTTTGGGGGTGGACAAGATACAGCGGGGAGACTTGACATTACGCAAGAGAATTGGAGAAGACATCTCTCAGGAGTATCCGTTAAACTCAATCAGGAATAATGAGTAGAAATTATGTGAAGAGAAAGGGGAAAGAAGACACTCATGGGAGACTACAGAAGGGCCCAGCATTGTTGAGACTGAGTAGCTGGAGGAGGCAAGAATACAGACAGGGACACTCTGTGAGTGTTCTTTCAGGTAATGGTGATGTAAAATCTTACACTCTGAGATTCTTGCTGTTGCATCTAAAACAAACTTCCTGGGCTCAGAAATTTTTCTACCAACCTCAAAAATAAAATGCTATTTAAAAGTCCAATTGATGTCTACACATCAAAATAAAATTACAGGAGAACACGCACACCCTTCATTAGTGATGCCACGTCTTCTAAAAAAAGGCTCGCATTAGTGGACTCCAAATTGAAACTCAAAATGAATGAAGTCTGAATTCTGAAACTTGCTCTGTCGGGGGGTTCTTTCTTTTCACATCCGTGGCACTACCACATGTCCCCTTTCTTTTCATGTGTACTTTCCTGAAGGTGAGATGGGTACTCCTGCTTTGTGAACATCCTCAGATCGAGAGAACTTACCCTTGCTTCCTTTCCCATCTGACTTTCATAATCTTCCACTGGGGACTTCAATAAAAGGAGACTTCAAAGAAAATGAACCTAACAAAATTTAAATTGAAGAGCCTGTATTTTTTTTTTTTTTCTTTTCACTTTTCTTAGTCTTCCTTGAACCAAGTATGATCAGTGATAGGTACTTGATGGACAAATTTCCCAGAGGCCTAGAATGAGGTTTATCTCAATAGCAAGTCTGCCCTGATCTCTTCCAGGTGAAAAGATGAGGAATTTTTTTTTTATTATTATCAGGTTGCATACTGTATTGGTTTGCACTACAAACAGAAGACCTCTTTGAACTGCCCATGTGTTGTCTTGTAAATTCTTCCTTTGTAGTCAAGAGACAAAGTCAAGTAGTATGATAATAATGCTTGTTTGCTACCACAGAAGAAAAAACTCAAATTTTTGCATAGTTGATATAGATGGTTATGAAAAATAGAATCCTACTAAAGACAGTGGATTTTCATGACAGAATATTTATGGTTCTAACACAGGATGAAGAGGAAGAAATCAAACAAGAAATTAACATGTTGAAGAAATACTCTCATCACCGGAATATAGCTACATACTATGGTGCTTTTATCAAAAAGAACCCACCAGGCATGGATGACCAACTTTGGGTATGTAGGACTGTCCTCATTTGCTTTTCTTACTTAAAAAACCACTGAGACTGAATGTTTCATTTCTCTATCCTAATTACTGAGTTTGAGTAGGTACTTGTCCTTTATTCCATAATTTCCATAACATTGTGTTTGCAATGTTTTCTCTCATTTCCTTGAATACCTGTCTGTCTTCTATCACCTAATGTGGGCCATCTCTAAAGCTAGTTGTTAAGTTCTCTTTTTCCCCACAACATGACTACCTTTATTGAATTTTTATTGTACTTTAGGTACCATGCTATATTATAATATATATGTGTATACACACACACACACACACACAAATATATATATATGTTTACATTTATTTATTTGCTGTGCCACATGGCTTGCAGGATCTCAGTTCCCCAGCCAGGGCCTGACCTGAGCCTTGGCATTGAAAGCACTGAGTCCTAACCCCTGGACTGCCAGGGAATGCCCACCACATTATTTTCTTTTTATGAATTCTATCATTTATTCCAGCTCTTTGAGGTAGACATTATTATCTTCATTTTGAGGGGTGAAAAAAACCTGTATTTTTGCTTAAACACTTGATGACAAGGAATTTAGTAGCCTTTAAAGATGAAGAGTTTTTATAAATCAATAAGAAAATACGTGAAATATTAATGGAAAGACTGAGTTAAGATAAGGCAGCAATTAAAAATAAGAAATATCAACTACCAATAAAGATGTTTTTAAAGTATAATCTTACTAACAGTATAAATACAAAAGAAAACAAGAATTAGATACCACTTCTTATCCAGTAGACTGGCAAAGGTTTTTTTTTTTTTTGAAATGATATACTCAGGATGGACAGTCACATCTTCTGCTTATAGAAATGAATGTTGGTACAACTTTACTTAAGGACAGTTGGAAAACACACACACACACAGAGATATATCTTTATCTATATTTAATCTCCCAAAGGAAATGCCTTACTTTTGACTCAATATTTTCACATACAGGAATGTATCCTAAATTTAACTACATAAAAATATATCTATTATAGATGCTAACCAATAGGGAATCACTTTAATAAATCCATTAGGGGACAATACTCAACCAGTTAAAATTATGTAGATCTATGTTTACAAATGGATGAACATGAACAATTATAGTAAGGATATTTTAGAGCCTTTTTAGAGGCTATGATTAGATATAGCACATTTTCATTTTTTTTCCAAAAAAAGAAAGAAAAAGGACCAATATGTACACATATATTACGATGGGGATGTCTAGAATAGTGAGCACCAATAACATTGAAGATGTTTGTTTCTGGGTAGTAATTTCAGTAATTTAATTTCTGAAACTTTTTTCCAATGTCTTTTAAAAATATGTGTATTTATTTATTTTTAGCTGTGCTGGTTCTTCATTGCTATGCAGGCTTTTCTCTAGTTGCAGTGAGCAGGGGCCGCTCTCTCGCTGTGTGTGAGGACTTCCTGTTGTGGCTTTTCTTGTTGCGGAGCACGGGCTTCAGAGCACTCGGGCTCGGTAGCTGAGGCTCCCAGGCTCTGGAACACAGGCTCAACAGTTGTGGCACTCGAGCTTAATTACTCTAAGGCACCTGGGATCTTCTCGGTCAGGGACTGAAGCCTTGTCTCCTGCCTTGTCAGGCGGATTCCCCACCACTGAGCCACCATGTCATTTTTAATTGCTTCTCATTGGGTTATCTTTGCTCCTTACAAAGACAAGTTCTGAGGACAAGGAACGTGTCTTTTGCATCTCAGTGTCTTAAACACCAGGAAGGGGCTGGGCATGTGATGCTGACAAAAGAGTTGTTTTATGAATGAAAGCAATGTTATTGATACACACTTGGTTGCTGTTATTTTTATAGGTTCAAACTGATAATTGCTACAGGTGCTTTTGAAAGTTCAGCTTCCCTGTGGCCTATAGGTTCAGGAGGATGTGATGAGATGGCATGAGTGTGAATATCTCTGTGTTCCCGTAGGACTTCTATACTGCCAAGAATCTAGCGTTTTAGCAAGGACTCCTGCCGTGCCATAAGCTGCAGCAGATGACAAGAGGAGAATGATAGCTGTTTTGATACTGTCTGCAGAGGCATTTTTTAGTTTGGTCAGAGCTATGGCTTCAGATTAAAAGAAAGTGTTAATATAGCTTTGGAATCACCTCCAGTTTATCACCTGAGGTAGCACCACTATTTCCAGATGAGTCACACCTAGCTGTTAACATTACTCCTTTTGTGAGATGGGCCACACCAGATAGTTTTCTTATTAGGCTGAGCTATTAATATTAAAATTCGGGCATATATATTGTAAAGCATTGGTTGAGGAAGGCGAGGAGTGGTCAAACAGGTCAAAGTTTTTTTCTAAAAGCTGAGATTTTTTAAGCTGGAAAAAAAAATTAGCTGTCGTTTATTTTATGTATCCCAGTGAAGCTAATTTCTTTCTCAGAGCCTCCGAGCTCATTAATGGATGGACACAGAATAAGAATGCAGACATCCTGAAATATGACCATGTAGCTTGGCCTGAAGTTCTGTGAAAGACATTGGAAGTTGTTGTTTTAAATGAGCAAAATTTGCAGTCCGTTTTCAGATTGGCAGTGGGAGGATGCAGCAAGCCTGTTTGCATCTGCAGGGTACAAACAGGAGGTTTGATGCTCTAGAAATGAGTCACTGCTTGCCAGTTCTCACCCTGGCCCATTGCTCTTGTCGTGGAGATGGCTGTGGTGGCTGGGAACCAGGAGCTTGCGTGCATATGTGTTCATCTATTCACCCACTCATTCATTCATCCAACAAATACATACCAAGCACTTGTTAGGCGTGAGGCACTCTTCTAGACACTTAAAATAAGAAACATCAGTGAACGAAACTGATGGAAGCCCCTAGTTGCACGCAGTGTACGTGCTTGCTACAGACCACAATCGTATTAAGTCAGAAAACTATTCGAAAAGCTGAAAGTGCATATGCCCAGAAGAGCAGGGAAAGGCTAATGAGGATGCAGGTAGGGGCTGCAGTGGCCAGGGGAACCCCCTTGTGAATAACTTTGAGCGCTCCAGGCCTGGTGTTTTCAGGATTATCAACAAGGCCAATGTGACCAAAAGATGTGGGAGATGGGGCCAGATCAGGCAAGGGCTTACAGGGCATTGGCAGGATGTTGGCTTTCCCTCCGAGTGAGGTGGGAGCCACTCAAGGGTTTTGAAGGGGGTGGGGGAAAGAATCTGACTCACAGAGTGAAGGAGTCCCTCTGGGTGCTGGGTTGAGAGTAGGCCAGATAGGGGCCAGAGGAGAAGCAGGAAGGACCAGGAAGGAAACTTGGAGCAAGCCAGTCCCCTTCCTGAAGTTCACAAAAGGGCATTTTTAAGTAGTGATCACGGGCCATTTGGGGAGGACCCCTGCCTTCACATTCCATTTTTCCCACTTGCAATCAGATGCTGGTGGCAAAACACAGTAGTTTCAGGCCCCACATCCTGCTTGGAAGCAGGGGACCTCCCCTTTGTCAGATGCCCTTTTTTGCCCATGCAGAGGACTGTTCTGACCATCCCCACTAGCTAGTCCATCAGCTTCTGTGTCACTGAGGATGAAAATACAAAGCTATGAAAATATCTCATAGGTACAAGAGCATCATTTCTTTTTATAGTTGTTCGATTTGATAAGAAATTCCCTGGTGGCTCAGATGGTAAAGCGTCTGCCTGCAGTGTGGGAGACCCGAGTTCAATCCCTGGCTTGGGAAGATCCCCTGGAGAAGGAAATGGCAACCCACTCCAGTACCCTTGCCTGGAAAATCCAATGGACAGAGGAGCCTGGTAGGCTATAGTCCATGGGGTTGCAAAGAGTCAGACATGACTGAGCAACTTCACTTTCTTTCTTTGTAGAAAATTAAAGGCAGAACAGAAACATAATAGTTGGGAAATTAGTACCAGATCACAATATTGATGCAAACTTGGTTATAGAATATAATAGTGTGTACTGGGTCCAAGGCCTCTGACTCGTCAAACCACAGGCATTCTGTGTTAACAACAATGGCAAGTAATATTTATCACCTGCTTAACATTTGCAGAGTCATATATTTGTTTGCATTGTCATATTATTTCACTATATCTTCATAACTACTCTACAAATTAAATATTCTCATTATCCCCACTTTATTACAGATGAGGAAATTAGGCTCAGAGAACTTAAGAAGTTTGCTTGAGGATTCACAGCTACTGGGTGATGAAGCTAGTGTGTTAGCTAACCTCAAGCTGCCTGATGCTAGAATCAAACCCTGCATTCTTCTCCTTTTATTTGTGAAAAATAGTTTCAGAAGTTGCAAAAAATAGGTCAAAGGTTGGTATTCCAAGTAGGACTGAAGCTTTGTGTTTAAACCTGTATTTTGGCAGGGGCCTGCACCCCATAGCGTGCAGGATCTTAGCCCCCTGCAGTGGGAGTATGGGGTCTTAACCACCGGGACCGCCAGGGAAGTCCCTAAACAAATTTATTTTTGAGTTCACTATTCATTTCCATTCATGAAAATTTCCCGTGAAAATTTTCAGTTTCCCCAGCTTTCCGAGAGGATAGCGAGACCTGTTAGCTGCTGCTACAAAGATGGTATTTCTTAAGTCTTAGAAATATACTTTGAAAAGTACATTAAACCCTTTGGAGTGTTTTAGCAAATAATTGCAAAGGTCACAGAGAGTTGACTCTTTGGGTTAATGGCATTCTTTTAGGATTACATTTCTTTAAAAATATTATTATGGATTAAATAGAGACAGAGCCTGTAGCAACCAAGAGTAGCAACTAACATTTATTCCCAGTTTTCAGACCACAGGAACTATTCCCCAGGTACTTCTTGTGCTGTGGCTGGAGGCCAGAAGTTTGCACATATGCCACCAGCCGATACAAGTGCTGTTTTAGGTGTCTGATTGAATTATAATCTGTGTGAATTCTATCAGTCTTGTCACAGAGATAAACTCTTGTTTAGTCCCAGCTCTTTGTAGAATTACAACTACTTCTGATAATGGCCAAGTAATTCTCCCTTATCAACTGCTCAGGGCCTGATCCGGAAATCAAAAAGGGAGCTCTTTCAATAAAGATTCCAATCTCTCCGAAACAAGGCGCCCTGACACACAACACGGTCATCTCATTCTGCTCCGTCTTAGCAAAGAGAGGCCCTCCACTTTGCTGCGTGCCCTTCAGACACTGGGAGTGACAAGGCCTGTCTATTAAACGGGTGAATTTCCTCAAGTTAGAAAGCAAAATCACACATATTTTGCCATCTCTTTTGATACCACTACAACAATCACAGGGCTAGAATATCTTATAAAAGGAAATAAATTTGATTAGATTCCAAAATGTAGGTTAGTCTAGTAAGATGGTGGCTCAAGTGGTGAAGAATCCTCCTGCCAATGCAGGAGACACAGGTTCAGTCCCTGGGTTGAGAAGATCCTCTGGAGAAGGAAATGGCAGCCCACTCCAGTACTGTTGCCTGGAGAACTCCATGGACAGATGAGCCTGGCAGATACAGTCTATGGCGTCGCAGAGTCAGATTCGACTGAGTGACTGAGGACGCATGTAAATAAAACTAAATTCTTTAGTTTTATTACTAAAGAATTCCCTTCCTTCGTATTTTCAACCTAGGTTATTTGTCTGGAGAAGTAACTGAGTCTTATTATTTGTGAGTGGAAAATCTTAAGACTGAGTAAATAGTAGAAAGAGTGATTGTACACTGGTTCCCAGTCTTGGAGCTGCCCCACTGCATGAGCTATAGACACAGAATGTAAGTTACTGAAATACAAGCATAGAGCTAAAGTTATACCTGATTTAATACTGTGCAACTGAGCTTGAGTTCAGCTTTAATGGAGCCATTTTTATGAATTAATGGGTGATTAAGTGACAAGAGTGTGAAAGTGATTTCTTTTTTTATTCTAATGAATTTCATTTGAACTGTGCCTAAACTGCTTTTTACCTTAGCAAAAGGTAGACTTGATGTATGCCCAAAGTTACTCTCTCTGCTCAGCAACCATCCTCTGCTAAGCTTCCTTTTGGGCTTCCCAGGTAAAGAACCCACCTGCCAATGCGGGAGACATAAAAGACTAGGGTTCCATCCCTGGGTCAGGAAGATCCCTTGGAGGAGGGCATAGCAATCTGGAGAATCTCATGGACAGAGGAGCCTGTCAGGTTATGGTCTATAGGCCCCCAAAGAGTTGGACACATACAACTGAATCAACTTTGCAGAAAGTTACTCTGTTAATGGTCTACATAACCCTCTGGTTCCTATTCTAGATTAATTTTGAGTCAACGGCAATATTTCTATTTGCATTACACTTCTCAGAATTCTCAACTACCAAGTTTCTTAGTCGTGAGTCCTAAGTCTTCTAAAGCCAGTGTTGTTTTTTCCTTTTTCTGTTGTTAACTTTTCTGAAAACTTGTTCCCCTGTCACTACCCGTAAATTCTTTCCAAGAGGGAGACTTGTAAATTTCATATAACCTTTGAGGTTAGTCTCTGATTTGATCCAAGGCTCAAATGGACATGTTATGATTTATCTCTAATAGGATATACCCTTCAGAAGATCTTGCATGCTTTCTGAGAAATTTGAGCACCAGATACCAAATCCAGGAGGCAGCTAACTTCTCTTTCCTTGAATGCTACCATGCTAACTCTGAGACGGCTCTCTCCTTAGACATTGGCGACCACAGAGCATTTCTAGCTGTCAACTGGGCAGGTTTCTTGTTGCTAAGAAAACCAGCTGGCTTAGTACATTCAAACTCTGATTGTTATTCTCAAAATACATATCCAGAAACTTTATTGACAAAATCTGAGATTTCACATCATTGGGGCTCATCTTTTTATCTTTGGAACACCTAGAATATGTAGTTATAAGCATTCTCTTTTCGAGTCTAAAAATATAATTCAGAAGCCAAAGGAGTTTTTGTTTCCCCAAATACATGCTGGTTTAAAAATAAATGCAAAAACCTGTTTAGGTTTCTCAGTTGGTTTCCCAATTTGAAATTGCCAACAGTTTTGCTGTTGCTTTACGGCAGAACAGTTTGCTTTACCTTTCCATCAGTTGATTGAAATGATAAATGTAAACCCAGCAATTGTTGTACCTCTGTACACACATTTTTTTGTGTGTGTGTGTGTGCGACTTAAACTCCCTTTGGCAAATGAAGCTGCATTCTGTAACAAAGTACTGAGTTTGGGTTTTATTTATACCTTCGTAAATCATGCAGATGGGATCTGTGGCTGTTCCCAGCTACATATGATACAAATATCCTGTGCCTTGCTGATGTTTCTGGACCTTCAAGGTCAATAGGCTGATCCTTTGCAGACTTTTGAATTCTTAGAAGTTTATCTTCCTTCCCTTTTCTTAGATTGTCTGTGCAATCGCTTGGTGCGGTTGTTGTTTAGTTACTGAGTCGTGTCCAACTCTTTTGTGACCCTATGGACTGTAGCCTGCCAGGCTCCTCTGTCCATGGGGTTTCCCAGGCAGGAATACTGAAATGGGTCGCCATTTGTTTCTCCAGGGGATCTTCCCAATCCAGGGACCGAACCCAGGTCAGGTCTCTTGCATCTCCTGCCTTGGTAGGTAGATTCTTTACCACTGAGCCACCAGGGAGGCCCTTGGTGCAGACTTCCTTCACTTTAGGCCAACCTTCATCCCCTTGCTCCTTCCTCTTCCTGTCCTCTCTCTCATCTCCTCTTTTACTATAAAAGGGAAGGAATCTGTTAGTGGTCGTTCTTCTTGTGGGTGACTGAGTAGTGACATTTGGGTTAATATGTTGCTGTCAAGGCAGTCTGGGCTAGTCCCACAGTTTTAAAATAGCTTAAAACTCTGTTTCTTGTTAGCGAGTAAGTTAATACCTTTGGGACCCCAGAAATCATCCTAAGCCTCTTAGGCTGGTTCTGAGAATAGACCTTTTAAAATTCTTTCAGAGGTGACTAGGGTTGGAAAGGGCAAGTTAAAAGTGACCACATCTGCTGATTCCAAACCCACGCCCCTCCCAGTTAGGGGGTGACCTCAGGGAGGGCTGAGATAGTGCTTCGGACACTCCGTCTGAGATCCGCTGAGGCCAGAGAACCTTGACTTCTGTACTGTCCTGAAGGAGGAAGAATGAACAGGAGGGCATTAAAAGAAAACAACCTCCTTATCCCACAAGCTCTAAGAGAAAACCTCCTGCTCATCAGACACACACACACACACACAAAGTGATAAACAACCATGCAAATTGTGAAATATGCTAGAACTCTTTGTTTTAAAATTTTTATCATTTTAGTTCAGATAGAAATAGCTTCCCACGTTCAACAACCCAAGCAACCTTTTCCCTAATAACTGGGTTGCGCTATACACACTGTGCTGCTTTTTAAATATCTTCTCCTTGACACGGTTCCAGGTACGGCCCCAGCCCAGCCCCCATCGTGGTTGAGCGCAGTTCTGTGTTCACCTTCAACTTAACCTTCCTTCTGTCTTCCCAAGTGACATGCATGTGTATTTTCATTTTCTGACCCAGTTATGTAGGTGATAGTGAGTGAGAATTTCAAATATAAGATTCTTTTTAAACGTCTCCTACCGTCTTCCAACCTGCCAAATAAAAAGCTCCAGTGTCCTGGGATGCACCTATGTGTCTTCTTGCTGTGTGATACAAGCTTGAAGAAAAAGAGCTGCGTCCTTGGTCCTCTTTCATTAATAGAAGTTTTAGAAGCACACGTGCCCAGTGCCCTTTATAGGTGCCCTTTTAGCCATTTCCTAACCATCCAAGTGAAGTGGATCTTGGGAAGCTATTAATGCTGTCTTCCAAGCTGGATTTTTTTTTTTTTAATAAAGGCAAACAGACCAAAGAATGGATAAATAATAGAATCTGAGAATTCTGGCTACCAGAAGCTTTATATTCTGTAAGACAGTGTTCACATCAACTATGTAAGGCTGATGCTTTTGTTTTAATAGTGATGGTGGCAGAGTGCTGAACCCAGTGAAGTTAGGGAATATGCCCAAGGTCATATAGCTAGTAGCTGAGAAAGTATGATGCTTTCAACCCGCTCTAGTTGCTTAATGAGTATATATACCATGAATAAGACTGGGGACCAAAACTAAGCTTCTTTTCCAAATAAATAAAGAAAAGGGAATTGAGGGGAAGCAAAATGAATGAAACAGTAAGTGCAAACCACTCAGCCCAGTGCCTGGCACATGGTAGATTCTCAGTAAATGTTAGCAAGTATTGTTGCCCCAGTGTCAACTCTTTGAGGACTTCCTTTCAGGGAAAATATTAATGATGCATTATTTCTTGCTTTGCAAGATGTGAAGTTATTGACTTATCGCTGCTGGGCTTGGCATGTTGAGCCCTGTTTCTGTTTATTAATGTGATGAGGTTACTTGTGGTGAAGGAGGGTCCCCACTGTGCAGTGGCAGTGATTATCAGTGTTGCTGTGAGGCTGCGGGAACCGACTGCTAGCAAATGCTGGTTTCTTTTTTTCTCTCTCTTTTTTTTAAAAAAAGAAAAAATCCCATTACATAATTTAACAATCATTTTGTTCCATAGTGAGTTCAAAAGAACTTAGCAGCCTTCAGCTGGAGCTGAATGGAGAAGCAAATTATAGAAATCACTGACATTAGTGCCTGGCTAGCACGGGATTGTTTCCTACTGAATATTTGAAAGTATTCTGTCCAATCTAATTTTGAAAGACTGGAATCAGTGGGCTTCCACTGCTTTCCTTGGGAAGTGTAATTACGTGGCCTACGTGGCCTAATAGAGCTCAACGCTGGGGCATTTTCTCCAGCAGATGCAGGAGCAGTGGATGCACCTGTAGGGGGTATGGTCACTTGCTTTTCAAAATGGGATTTGGAAAAGGAACACAAACATGTTTTGCTCTCTAGAAGAAAATGTTCTCTCTCTACCCAAGAATGTTTCTTTGGTCCATCCTGCTGCTGTTGAAACACAGTTTACACAAATAGGATTTTCTTTAACATTGTATTTATAGAGAATCCCCCAAATACGCAAAAATGGACAGAACAGTATCAGTTCAGTTCAGTTCAGTCCAGTCGCTCAGTTGTGTCCGACTCTGCAACCCCATGAATTGCAGCACGCCAGGCCTCCCTGTCCATCACCAACTCCCGGAGTTCACTCAGACTCACGTCCATTGAGTCCGTGATGCCATTCAGCCATCTCATCCTCTGTCGTCCCCTTCTCCTCCTGTCCCCAATCCCTCCCAGCATCAGAGTCTTTTCCAATGAGTCAACTCTTCCATGAGGTGGCCAAAGTACTCGAGTTTCAGCTTTAGCATCATTCCCTCCAAAGAAATCCCAGGGCTGATCTCCTTCAGAATGGACTGGTTGGATCTCCTTGCAGTCCAAGGGACTCTCAAGAGTCTTCTCCAACACCACAGTTCAAAAGCATCAGTTCTTCGGTGCTCAGCTTTCTTCACAGTCCAACTCTCACATCCATACATGACCACAGGAAAAACCATAGCCTTGACTAGAGAACAGTATAATGTGCCCCAAACTCGCCCCAACAGTCGTCAACCAGTTGTCAGTCCTGCCCCATCTATACACTCATCTATTTCCTCCCTTCTGTTATTTTGAAACAAATTTCATCTTTTCTAAAAAAAGAAAAAGTCTGGTAAAATACACATAGCCTGAAAGTTGCTATTTTAATAATTTTAAGGTGTATAACAGTGAGATTAAGCACCCAATGTTGTGCAGCCATCACTCCTGTCTAGTTCCAAAACTTTCTTATCACCCCAGAAAGAAGCTTTCTACCCCTCAAGCTGCAACTCCCATTCTTCCCTCCCCCTGAAAAACCACTAATCTGCTTCCGTTCTCTGCGGATTTGCCAATTCTGGATATTTCATGTAAGTGGATTATACAACATATAGCTTTCTTCTTCTGGCTTCTTTCAGGTATTAATATCATGATGTTTTCAAGATTCATCTACATTGTATCATGCATCAGTACTTCATTCCTTTTCATATCTGAACAATACTCTATTGTATGGATATACTATATTTTATTTATTCATCTGTGATGATGGACAGTTTGGTTATTTCCACATTTTGTATATTGTGAACAGTGCTGCTTTGATCATTCATATGCAAGTTTTTGTTTAAACACATGTTTTCAATTTTGAGGGGTAGGTATATATCTAGAAGTGAAATTGCTAGGTCATATGCTATTTCTTTTATATATATATAAAAGGAACCATCTAACTGTTTGCCACAGTTTACATTCTCTCCAACCATGTAGAAGCGTTCTAATTTCTTCACATTCTTGCCAACACATTATTTTCTGTTTTACTTTTTTTTTAATTTAAATTATAGTCATCCTAAAGGGTGTGAAGTGGTATCTCATTATGGTTTTCACTTGCATTTTCCTAAAGACTGTTGACATTGAGCATCTTTTCATGTGATTGTTAGTCATTTGTATATCTTCTTTGAAGAAATGCCTATTCAGGTGTTTCACCCCTTTTTCAATTGTGTTGTTTATATTTTTCTTGTTGAGTTATAAGTGTTCTTTATATATTCTGGATACTAGACCCTTATTGGATATGTGATTTGCACATGTGTTGTCTATTCTGTGAGCTGTCATTTCACCCGCTTGATAATGTCTTTTGATGCACAAGATTTTTAATGTTGATGAAATCCAGTTTCTCTCCTTTTACTTATTTTTGTTGTTGTTGTTTGTGCTTTTAGTGTCAAAGTTAAGAAACCATTGCCAAGTCCATGGTGGTGGAAATTTACCCCTTGTTCTCTCCTAAGAGTCTTACAGTTCTAGTTCTTATATTTACATCGTTGATTCATTCTGAGATAATTTTTTATATATGATATGAGGTAAGGATTCAACATTATTCTTTTACATGTGGATATCCAGTTGACCCAGCCTCATTTGTAGAAGAGACTCTCATCATATCATTTTATCCTTAGTATTGATACTTCAGGATGCTTCTCTAAAATATGATTATTTTTTTCACATAACCACAATACTATTATCACCCTTAAAAAATGTCAACCACATTTCCTTGATGTCAGCAAATATCTAGACCATAGATTAATCTCAAAAATTTCAACAGCTTTTTAAAAAAATGTTAGTGTCCAGATAAGTTGCATTCACTGCAGTTTGTTAGTAGACCGTTTTAAATGTTATTAAACTTACAGATTTCCCTTCCATCTCTTCTTCTTTCATTATATATATTTGTTGAAGAGAATGGGCCATTTACTCTTTGGAGTTTTTTATCCTAGGTTTTATTGATTGTATCCCCATCATGTAACGTGTTTGCTCCTCAGTCCTCTTAATTTCCTATAAACTGGTAACTGGAACTAGATGCTTGATCAGATTTAGTTTGGGGTTTTTGTTTTGCTTTGTTTTAGGTGATGTTGTGTTACTCTAATCAAGAGATAACTCTTAGCTGGTTATTTTCTTTTTATGCGAGCAGCCATTGATGATTGGTGCTTAAATCCACTAATTTATCAGAGGTTGTGAAATAGTGATATTCTAATTCCATTATGTCCTTTTCATTTATCAGATTAAATATTGTTTTTGTGAAGAAAAGTTTTAGCTCTTTTATTATGTAATCATGGTAGTAAAACTTGTAAAAGAAAGGCAGTGTAAATTCTTGATTTTTTTCCCTTTATTTACCAGTTTCAGTATAAGAAATTGGTTCTTCAGTTTCTTCAAACAGTGCCAGTTATATTCTTTTTGAGGGGATGTTTTTATTAATGCATTTACTTAAGCATATTCCGTGTGTTTCAAGACATTGCAGTTATTATTATTTTTTTAAAGTTTTATTTATTTATTTTAATTGGAGGCTAATTACTTTACAGTATTGTAGTGGTTTTTGCCATACATTGACATGAATCAGCCATGGATGTACATGTGTTTCCTATCCTGAACCGCCTCCCCCCCAACCTCCCTCCCCATCCCATCCCTCAGGGTCATCCCAGTGCACCAGCCCTGAGTACCCTGTCTCATGCATCAAACCTGGACTGATGATCTGTTTCTCATAGGATAATATACACGTTTCAATGTTCTTCTCGCAAATCATCCCACCCTCGCCGTCTCCCCCAGAGTCCGAAAGACTGTTCTTTACATCTGTGTCTCTTTCGCTGTCTCGCATACAGGGTTATTGTTACCATCTTTCTAAATTCTATATATATGCATTAGTGTACTGTATTGGTGATTTTCTTTCTGATTTACTTCACTCTGTATAATAGGCTTGAGGTTCATCCACCTCATTAGAACTGATTCAAATGCATCTTTTTAATGCCTGAATAATATTCCATTGTGTATACATACCACAACTTTCTTATCCATTTGTCTGCTGATGGACATCTAGGTTGCTTTCATGTCCTGGCTATTGTAAACAGTGCTGTGATGAAAACTGGCGTACACGTGTCTCTTTCTATTCTGGTTTCCTTGGTGTGTATGCCCAGCAGTGGGATTGCTGCGTCATATGGTAGTTCCATTTCCAGTTTTTTAAGGAATCTCCACACTGTTCTCCATAGTGGCTGTACTGGTTTGCATTCCCACCAACAGTGTAAGAGGGTTCCCTTTTCTCAGCACCCTCTCCAGCATTTATTGTTTGTAGACTTTTTGATAGCAACCATTCTGACTAGTGTGAGATGGTACCTCATTGTGGTTTTGATTTGCATTTCTCTGATAATGAGTGATGTTGAGCATCTTTTCATGTGTTTGTTAGCCATCTGTATGTCTTCTTTGGAAAAATGTCTGTTTAGTTCTTTGGCCCATTTTTTGATGGGGTCGTTTATTTTCTGGAATTGAGCTGCATGAGCTGCTTTTATATTTTTGAGATTAATTCTTTGTCAGTTGCTTCTGATTCTCAGATTATCCCATTTTGGCCAGTGAGACCTCTTAAAGTTGACTCTTTGATCTTTTCTAGCATGATCTTATAGTCTTTCATAGGTTCCTGGCTCTCATATATGATAATTTTACAGCTTTTTGCAGGGGCTGAAACATGCTCTTGTGTGACACTTTTCAAATTTCTTTACAAGAGCCCCTGATCGATCTGTGTACTTTCACCAGCTCTCTGGAGAAGAGTGGAGAGTTTTGTTATGCTTTATAAAATCATAAGAAGACAAATCAGAATGACATTGGAAACTCATTCAGAAAACTAATTTTATGAGTTTTTAAAATAATTTTTTGAGTTTCACCTGGGCATTTAGGGAAAAAAAGAGAATGTTCTTTCTGCCCAGAGATTTTTTGCAGCCTTATGGGTTATCTTTTAGGACCTGGTGACGTGGTGCTGATGTTAGGAATGCACATTTGGACAAAGCCAAAATCATCAGTGTGATTTCATTATGTCTCTATTTTAGTTCTGTTTCTAGCGTCAAATCAGAGACTGATTGCTAGTCATCCTAAACTCTTTTCTTATAATTATGTTTAAAGGTACCTAATAAGTTGACTTTTGCTGAAGACTTTTGAAGAAGAGGGAGAATGTATGGACATGGATGTGTTTTTCTAAATGTAGAAAATTAATGTAAAAGCAGATGGATTGCTTTTTTTCTTCTAGTCTCTACTTCTCCATTAAGTAAGGGAGATGTTTATTTTCTGCCTATTTTATAAAGTTGCTGAGTCCTGTAATGAGTTTATATTTATAGAGAACTTGGAGCTTTCTGGATGAAAGGTGCTAAATTAGGGCTTATTGTTTAGTGAATTTATCTGATATGTCCAGCCTCTTGGGAACATTTGCTGAAGTTAATTAAAAGCAGATAGTCCTCACTCTGACAGCTTACAGTGCCACTTACAAACCAATAACATAAACAATGTGCACTTCTATTGTTCTGGCTTGGGATTGCCTAGACAACCACAGCTCTTTCAGAGAGGGGGATGAGCCTACTTCTGTAGGAAAGATGGGCTTGACCGCTAAGTAAAACCACAAGGATAGTCTCAATTCCATCTGAACCAACCTAGCTGCCCTCATTTAAAACACACACTTAGAATATGGAGATTTTCCTCAATTTCCAGTTGTAATTTTCAGTTTGGAAAATTAAAAATAATCTTTCCAGGACTTCCCTGGTGGTCCAGTGGTTAAGACTTTACCTTCCAACGCAGGGGATGAGGCTTCAATCCCTGGTCAGATCCCACATGTCTCAAGGCCAAACAAATAAAGCATTAAAAAAAGAAGCAATATTTGTAACAAAATTCAATAAAAGCTCTAAAAATGGTCCACATCAAAAAAAAATCTATCATTTGGGGGAAAAAAATAAAGATAAAAATTTGTTTTATATGTCACTTTATGATCACTTTTTCTTTGCAGAAATGGCATTCCAAAGCAACCAACTAGATACCTTATATTTTCTTAACACAGTGGAAGTCTTAAAGTATAATTATAATAATGGCCTATTTGCTTCCTTTGCCAGTTGGTGATGGAGTTTTGTGGTGCAGGCTCTGTCACTGACCTGATCAAGAACACAAAAGGTAACACGTTGAAGGAGGAGTGGATTGCGTACATCTGCAGGGAGATCTTACGAGTAAGTGACAACATGGGAAACCTTGGGAGGAATTGAACTTGACACTGACTTTCCACTAATTCGTTCCATAATTCATGTCAGAAACCTCCTTAGAGCTTTATTCTAACAGTGATGGTGGCAGTGGTATGTGTTGTGGTCTGCTGTTATGAAGGGAGAGCCATTCTGAATAGGCTTCCCGGGTGGCTCAGTGGTAAAGAATCTGCCTGACAATGCAGGAGACACAGGTTCGATCCCTGGGTCAGGAAGATCCCCTGGAGGAGAAAATGGCAACCCACTCCAGTATTCTTGCTGGGAGAATCCCATGGACAGAGGAGCCTGGCGGGCTACAGTCCATAGGGTCACCAAGAGTCACATACAACTGAGCAAAAAAACTGAACAAACAAAAAAAACTGATAAGGCATGTGCACTCTCATTTGAAGGGTTAGTTGGGTGATTTCCCTTAACCTGGAATTCATTTCTTATGGGGTTTCCAGTTGGAATTCTGGTTTTAGATCACAGAGATAGTTTTCTACTTAGGAGATGGATTGTTTAAGGATATTTTGGTCACTTGTTTGAGTTTTCAACTTGTGAAAGTGTATAACTAATTTAGGCTTGTATGACGTTAGCCATTTTAGTACATAAAACCTAGTTTAACTGATTTTACCTTAAAAAGTTTCTTTGAGACAGTCTCTAAAATCAGTCAAAACAGTTGGGCAAGAATGTGCCCATCTGCCCAGTTTTGCCCACAAATTCCAGAGTCAGACAGTCTGCACAGCACTATCATATTTGCTGAGTTCACTTCAGGAAGATAACTAGTCATGTTTTAGTTTGTTTGGGTCAGTTTACTTATCTCTTGCTATTAATAAGGAGGCTACTATATGTCCACTGAACATTCCTTACTAGATCTGCTTGACATTTATTTATTTGTTCTGCCTTCTTAATATAAGGGAACAAAACATGAAACTATTACATAAATTAGAATGTTTGGTATTGTAATGATGTTATTTCTCCCCAGTCTGATCCTTGGTATCATAAACTGCCTCTTCAAATCCTTCTAGATACACTTGTGGATGTACAAGCTGATTTTTTAAACATATGAAAATAACAAAAGGCCAAGAATAATCAAGGCAATTTTGAAGAACAAAGGTGAAAAATTTATGCTGCCAGTTTTCAGGACTTCTTATAAAGTTGCTAAGTAGTTAAGACAGGGTGGTATTGTCATAAGGATAGGCAAATGGCCAAGGAAATAGAACAGAGAGTCCATGAACAGACCCACTTCTTCTGGTCACCTGATTTACAACCAGAGCAGTGCTACAGTGCATGGGGAAAGTACAGAAAATAAATAAAAAATGACAACACTTGGGTATCCGATGCTTGAATTCACAAGCATTGATATAATATGATTTACTTCAGTATGCCAATTTTAGATTCTTTTAGGTTACAGTGTATCTGAGAAACCACCTTAGAACAAGTCTGTTTTTAGAACTCATACCACATAAAAGCCAAAGTCAGGATAATTCATGGAAAAATGGAACACAATGAGGTTGAGATGTCACTGAATAATTATTTCACATAATGAGCATAAAGTCACAAATATCATAAAGCACTAAAAATGACAGTGGTGGACATTAACAAAGGAAATAAAAATTGCTGTTTTCCTCTTTTTTTAATGTGAGCCATTGGTTAAAGCTAATGGGAAATTTCTTGGTTGGTCTGAGTAATACTGTGCTTAATTAAAATTATATAATAGAAGGTAACTTTTAAACTTTTCAATTCAAAAATTGCCCCCCAAAGTGGGGACTTCTGTTAAATCAGTTTTCTGTACAGACTCTGTAGATGTTCCGGGTACCAGCTGGCAAATACAGGTGGTCCTGACTTTTCAGAGTGCTGTTAGCTGAGACATGTGCATGTTGGAACCAGTCATATCATGGCTTGTGTGGTTCCTTGTTACCCGAGATCAGAGTTGATAGGCAAGTGTTTCATTTAGCGCAGTACCGTGCATCGTAAGGCCTGCCTATATATTTCAGTTTATACTGATCAGTTGCTTGCAGCTTAGGATAAATGAATATTGTGCTACGTTTGAATTACGACCACATGAAAAACATGAATACAATAATGAAAGTATCTCTGGGTAAGTTTAAATTTTTTGGATCATTAACATCCAAAATACATTTTTTTGCACCTGGATTTATATTCCTGTTAACCCTTCCCAACTCTCTGTCACTCCAGGGGCTGAGTCACCTGCACCAGCATAAAGTGATTCATCGAGATATTAAAGGGCAAAATGTCTTGCTGACTGAAAATGCAGAAGTTAAACTAGGTAAGAACAGAATCCAATGAGCCTAGGAATTACAGGAATTGGTAGGATTGTTTCAGCTGTTTTTCTTTTTAAATAATGAATGTAAACGTATCACTGTGTATTTGGAGGTCATTGTACCTAGACTGGAAAGGAACATGTTTCTTTTCCTATTTAAAAAACATTTTTTAAAAGCACTTTCAGGAGTGAATTGGTATACAATATTATAAGCAGAACCATGTGCTTAATCAATGTGTAGAAATAACTGAGCTTGTTTTTTAAGCAAAGAGCCTTTAGATTAGAAGTGGCTGACCTTGAAACGGTTTCCCATATCTTATAGTTTGTGTATGTTGTTGCTGCTGTAACAGAACAATGATGACTTATTTTTTAATTGAAAATATCCACACGCATTTAGAATAATGAATTTCCTGCTATATTCCCCTGTATTTTAAGTGCTGTTTCCATCGATTTCATTATTACCTAGGGCACCTATGCAAAATGGATGCTTGAAATTCTACTTTACACACATATTGATTATCCCACTTCCGTCTGCCAGAGTTATCAGTGAGGGAATCCTTTTCTCTGGTCCTTTCCGTTAGAGCCCTTCCCACAATAAATCTGGGATTTTCCAGATAAGGTAGAGAATGCCCACATGCATTTGACTGCTTGATGTAAGTAAGAGCATACATTGACAGATATCCTATAAGATATGCAATTTGTCTTCTAGAAAAGAATCACTGTCCATATGATTGTTTCTTTTCAAAGAGATTTAAATATCTTCTGTGTTTATATCCCAAACATTCGCTCTTGCCTTTTTGTTAAAATAGATAATTTCCATTTTTTTCCTTAGTTAGCATTTGGGACCAAGCTTTCATCTCATGAATATTCCCTTTTAAAACAAAAGCATACATGAGGTAGGGAAAGCAGTTACATATGTACTGACTACATAAGCTATCCTCAGAATGTTCACTCATCACTATTAACAGTTACTTGTGAGAGACTATTATGTTCCAGATCATGTACAAAATGCTTGAAGGTAGATGATTTCACTTAAACATTACAGCAGCTCCATGTGACTCTCAGCATCCTCATTTTATGGATTAAGAAAATGAACCTCCAAAAGATTTATCTACTAGGTCACATACGAATAAGTGTCAGAAATGAGATGCAAATATAGGCAGTCTGACTCCGAAAACTTAGCTGATTACCACTTTCTTTGCATCCTCTAAACACTCTCCTTTATGGTCCGAGCTTGCCTTTTATTTAACACCTATTTTTGGTCCTCCATGGAGCCCTGATATAACCAGATATAACTCCTTGTGATTTTCTCATTGGTGTACTTTATTCATTTATATTAATATATGCAATTTAAACATATACATTCACTAGAGATTATCATGGGCTTCCCTGGTGGCTCAGATGGTAAAGAATCTGCAATGCAGGAGACCTGAGTCGGGAAGATCCCCTGGAGAAGAGCATGGCTACCCATTCCAGTCTTCTTGCCTGGAGAATTCCATAGACAGAGGAGCCTGGCAGGCTTCAGTCCTTGGAGTCACAAAAAGTCAGACACCATAGAGCAATTAACACACACCCACAGATTACCATACTAAATTAAGTAAGTCAGACAGATATCATATGATATCACTTATGTGTGGAATCTGAAAAACAATGATGCAAATCAACTTAATTGCAAAACAGATAGACTCACAGACATAGAAAATAAACATGGTTATCAAAAGGAAAAGGTGGGGGAGGGAGAAATTAGGAGGGTGGGATTAGCATGTACACACTGCTATATATAAAATAGATAATCAACAAGGACCTACTGTATAGCACAGGGAACTCTACTCAGTACTCTGTAATAACCTATAGGGAAAAGAATCTGAAAAAGAGGAGATCTGTGAATCTGTATAACTGAATCACTTTGCTGTACACCTGAAACTAGCAGAACATTGTAAATCAACTATACTCCAATCTAAAATAACTAAATATATGTATTTAATTTAACTGCAGTCACAGGAGTGAAAAGGAAGAAGCATCCGGAGTGCCCTCAACAGATGAACGTACACAAAATGTGGCACCTACAGACAGTGGAATAATATTCAGTCTTAAAAAGGGAGGACATTCTAATGCATGCTGCAACATGCATTAACCTTTGAGGGATTCCATTAAGTAAAATAAGCTAGTCTCTAAAAGACTAATACTGCATGATTCCACTTATATGAGGTATCTGTCTATAGTAGACAGAGTCATAGAAACATAAAGTAGAATGTTGCTTTCAAGGCACCTGGGGCAGGAGGGAGAAAGAGGAGTTAGTGTTTAGTGGTTCAATTGAGGAAGATGAAAAAGTTCTGGAGTTGGATGGTGGTTATGGTTGCACCGGAAACTGAATGTACTTAACACCACAACACTGTCTGCTATGAAGGGGTTAAAATGGTAATTTTATGTTGTATATTTTACCACAAGAAGAAAAAATACTCATTTACTTTATCACCGTATAAGACCTTAGATCACAAACTATTCATTTGTCTTCCCTTAACTAGTGGACTTTGGAGTCAGTGCCCAGCTTGATCGAACAGTGGGCAGGAGGAATACCTTCATCGGAACACCCTACTGGATGGCGCCAGAAGTTATTGCCTGCGATGAAAACCCAGATGCCACGTATGATTTCAAGGTATGTCTTCTTACTCTTCATAAGTTTCCAGTCGTGCCTAAACATCTCACTCTGAGACTTGTAGAGAATTTGCTCATGGCTTTGGGCTTGTGATTTGTATAAATCAAGTTAGTTAGTGTTAGTGTTAGTTGCTCAGTCGTGCCCGACTCTTTGCGACCCCATGGACTACAGTCCACCAGGCTCCTCTGTCCATGAGATTTTCCAGGCAAGGATACTGGAGTGGGTTGCCATTTCCTTCTCCAGGGGATCTTCCCAAGCCAGGGATCAAACCCGGGTCTCCTGCACTGCAGGCAGATTCGTTACCGACTGAGCTACAAAAGCCATTTCTTGAGTTTAAAATTATGACATTCAAGTGAGAATCTTTTTAACAAACTCACTCATCATATCTCATTGCCTATTTGTAAAAAAAAATGTATATATATGTTTAAACCATTTTCTATGTTCTTTTAATCTTCTCTTGCTTCTTACTAGAAAATAGATTTCTATTTTGGTTGTAGTTTAGATTTTTGGCAAAGCATATGCATTCTGAGAGCTTTTTATGTTAAAAGAAATCAAGACATGAGTTCATTTTCTTAGGTCATCTTTTTCTGGTTAAAAATAATTATATTTAGTCATTTCTACATAGTTCAAAGTTTAATTATTAGAGTTTCTTTTCAAAATAAGAGAGAATCAGATGGGATGTTGATAGCTACTTTATGGTGTTTCTATAGCCTATTGCCATGTTTGATAGAAATTTGATTTGTGGCTTGATGTTTTGTATCATCAACTGGAAAATTGCTAGTAACTCAAAGCAGTGTTTAAGTGGAGAGGTGGAAGTTTTCTCCTTCTCCAAGAAGCCCTCCTCTTTTCCACAGGTGCATGGACTTTTCACCAAAGGACTTTAATGATTACTTTGAAATACCCTCATCTTACAGACGTGGAAACTGCACAATCCATACCCAGTTAGTGGTCTTCTCACAGACTTGGCCCCATATCTCCAAGCTCTCTGTTCAGAGATTTTCCTAAATACTACCATGTTTCTCTATGATGCACTCCTACATAAATATATATAGGAGTATAAATATCCAATATATAAAATATAAATGTCTAATTTACCAACAAAACAGCCTCTGAAGAGTATATTTGAAGAATTCCTCTATTAAAGAACATTTTTAGTTCTCCACATATGGTGTTATTATTGAAATCAGGTCACAAAGATGCAAACATTGCAATGTCTTTGGGACCCAGTGTCTCAGGGCACTGACAAAATTATTTGCCTCTTTGGAGAAATGCAAGTTTGAAGGTCTAAAAACAAAATAATCTTCTGTAAATTTCCTCCTTCTTTCACAGTTAGTCACTGTAATAACCTGACAACAATCTGTCTGAACACAGCTGCCAAGTTAAAAATTAATCTTTTGCCAAAATAAATGTCATTTATTTAAACTGTTAATGATAAGCACATTGAAATAATTTAATTTGCAAATCCCTTCAGAGGAGCCACTACAAAATATATGTCCCAGACCAGATAATGTGTACCATGATTGGCTATAAGCAATTCTTCAAACTATAGTTGTACTTAACAAGTGCTAACTGGTCTATATCTTGGCCACAGATACTTTAAACACACAGAGAGTCAGAGTGTTTCAAACATTTAACCTCATTTTAACCTGTAAGTATTTTGTCTGCCTATAATATATATGGGACTTTTGTTCTATGGCATAAAATAGATCCCTGTGACTTAGCTATTTTCAGTAGAGTAACTAGAAGAGAACTCCTCTGATCAAGCCGAAGCTTGGAATTAAACTGATATCTTGAATCTCTTTCTTCAGATTATGATTTATAGTCAGATTAAGGAATATAGCTTGGGGTTGGTGAAAAGTTTTTGAGCTTAATGCATCATCCTAGTGTGAACAAAGCCTGATATATAACTGTAGGTGTGGACAAAGCCTGATGTATAATCGTAGGTGTGGACAAAGCCTTATGTATAACTATAGGTGTGGACAAAGCTTGATGCATAACCCTAGGCGTGGACACAACCAAATGTATGAATAACCACAGGGAGCATTGTGCTGCACTGGGAGGTTTCAGAGGTGCTGGAAGGTCCTGAGACACTAGGAAATCAAAGATTAATTTCTGTGTCTTTTATTAAAAGATAAAGGATCGTGATGAGAGAACAGATTCAACCGTATCAGCCATTTTAGACCTTCAGTGCGACTTACTTGTTTGGATTGTCATAAATGTAGGTTGTGTAAGAGGAGGAAAAAGTCATGGCAAGAATATGAGCTTCACTGTCCACTTGTCATGAGTGAAAGAAGGAGCACAACAGAAGGGTGGATTAGGAAGACCAAGCAGAAAGGAAGATTTGGGCGTTCTTTGAAGATTCGTTCCAGCCACTTTGTAGATTTTCTGTGGATCAGAGAAGAAGCTATACTTCAAATAATCTTGCTATTTCTTTCTCAGCATCAGATCTTATCTTTTTTTTCTGTTCATTATTCTTAGGAATGTGGCCTGTCACTAGGAGACAGCTCAACAATACATCGACTTTCAAAACCATTTATTCATTCACTCAGTGTGTATTTATTGAATACTCACTATGCAAAAGGAATTAGCCAAGCTCTACCTGTATATGCAGTTTTTTACTAGAAAGTCCATTTGTGACCTTATCAAAGTTCAGTGGTTTGTTGCTGTGTTTGGTTGTCCATTTGACCCAGTGTGTATCCTGGCCTCAGAGACCAGAAACCGTAGCACTTCACTCTCTCACGTGCTGTAGATACTTTCAGCCTAGAGGGCATGTTTAGAATAAAAGAGGAGTTGAAGGCCACTGGGCTTTGTCAGCTCTTCTTTCACAAAAGCCCTTTCTTTCAAATAAAGACAAAATGCAAAGGAATATAGTTTGATTTTATTATTTATTTCTTGTTTTAAGATTTTTTTAATTTACTTTTGGCTGCACTGGGTCTCTGTTGCTATGCGGGCTTTCCTCTAGTTGTAGCAAGCAGGGGCTAGTCTCTGGTCATGGCACACAGGCTTCTCCTTGGGGAGGCTTCTCTTGTTGTGAAGCTGGGCTCTAGGGCACTCCACTCAGCAGTTGCAGCTCCTGGGCTCCAGAGCACAGGCTCAATAGTTGAGGTGCACAGGCTTATCTGTTCTGCAACATGTGGGATCTTCCTGGGGCAGGGATTGAACCTGTGTTTCCTGCATTGTCAGGCAGATTCTTTACCATTGAGCCACCAGGAAAGCCCCTGAGTATTATTTTATTTGCCTAATCCCAGGGACGGGGGAGCCTGGTGGGCTGCCATCTATGGGGTCGCACAGAGTCGGACACAACTGAAGCGACTTAGCAGCAGCAGCAGCAGCAATGTCTTTAGAAACTGCTGTGTTTTTTTTTTTTTTAACTATAGCAATTCAATAAAATAGGAGCTTCTATATAAGAAAATAGGCTGAAGAGCCCATGCTTTTTCTTGCAGTCTGGTTTTGTCTGATACCTGCTAGGCACAGTACGCCACTGACTGAAAGTAGCCCCTACCCTAAGGAGGAGCCAGAATCTCATTTGCCTGGTGTGTTCCCTTTCCCCTAGAGCCCCTTCCTTGCTTGTTTTCAGAACATCTGTCAAAACACTTCAAGCAAAAGGCAAGGTTTCATTTTCCTGATAAGTACGTGGGGCAATAATGAAAGCTTTCTCATTTAATAATAAGCATTCAAAAGACTTGGAATTAATAAAACTGTTCAAAATTCCTAGGCTGTTTAAATTTTTATATTTTTAACTTGAATTTCATTTCAGTTAGATGGGGATTTGCCGAGTGTTTTATAGTCCTGTGTATTTATTGCTTTAACGGAACTACTCACTAACGGACGTTGTCTGTGGGCAGGAGCCCGTTCGTAGTTGCATAAAGGCTGGCACAGCTGTCCACTGCAGTACTACACAGCCATCTGAACAATGAGATTGTGTATATGTTGGGCAGATTCCAAGATATAGTGTGAGGTACACAGAGCAGCTTCCGGTACCCATAGTAGAGACTGGTTCTCCCCTACCTGATGGATGAACGGCATGTGGATGGAGAACTTAAACTTCTTTCTTTTAACTTTTTATATTGAAGTATAACTGATTAACAGTGTTGTGATAGTTTCAGGTGGACGGCAAAGGGACTCAGCCATACATATACGTGTATCTGTTCTCTCCAAGACTTCCCTCCTATCCAGCATGCCACTTAACATTGAGCAGAGTTCCCTGTGCTACACAGTAGGTCCTTGTTGATTATTATAAACACAGCAGAATGTACATGTTAAACTTTTTATTTTAGATATCTTTCTGTAACTGTTCTAGTTTTTTAAACCATAAATTGGTCATGCTTTTACAGTAGCTTAGTCAAGTAACAGAAGTATGGTGAAATGGTGTATCCCCTCTACCCCACCACCCATTCACTGGCCTGATCTGTGCTAATGTCGTTTGTTATCCACCTAAACTCTGAGACTTTGCACACAGGTGCTGTGGACCATTTAAAGACATAGATGTCTCCTGCAGGGTTTGGGTGAGTATTGTGCTCTGACTGTAGAGCAAGTACTCATCCTCCTGTGTTACAGATAATTGGCTTTATTCAGACAGAGTGAAAAGCACCCCTGAAGGTAAGAGGCTCAGCTGGAGAGAAAGTGAACACTTGCCTAGCCAGGGAGCATCACCGAGGTGTATGCGATGTGCTTTGTGAGAGGATGATCTTCACATTGCAGAGTGAGGTTGGCCTCTCACATGAGGCCTTGACCTCTATCTACTGAAATTTCAGCAAAAGTCCCATCCCCGTGTGGCAGGAAGAAAGGATGATACAGACACCAACGTTACTGTTCCTGGCAGAGACAAACTTCTATCCAACATATTCCTGTGCTCCATGCTCACACCCACTTGCACAGGACTTTTTAGTCGGATATGCTACCACCTCACCCAGGCTCTCAGTTGATCCCCAGGTGAAGAAAATAACCTGTTCTTCCAATATTTCCCTATGGTCACATTTCAAAGGTACATGAACAAGGACAGAGAAGGCAATGGCACCCCACTCCAGTACTCTTGCCTGGAAAATCCCATGGATGGAGGAGCCTGGTAGGCTGCAGTCCATGCTAAGGGTCGGACACGACTGAGCGACTTCCCTTTCACTTTTCACTTTCATGCATTGGAGAAGGAAATGGCAACCCACTCCAGTGTTCTTGCCTGGAGAATCCCAGGGACAGGGGAGCCTGGTGGGCTGCCGTCTATGGGGTCGCACAGAGTCGGACACGACTGAAGTGACTTAGCAGCAGCATGAACAAGGAATTCTGGGGGAAATGAGATTGTGAATAACTACCTCTAAAGAAGGCTGAGCACCAAAGAGTGGATGCTTTCAATTTGTGGTGCTGGAGAAGACTCTTGAGAGTCCCTTGAACAGCACAGAGAACAAACCAGCCAATCTTAAAGGAAATCAATCCTGAATATTCATTGGAAGCCTTGATGCTAAAGCTAAAGCTCCAATACTTTGGCCACCTGATGCAAAGAACTGACTCACTGAAAAAGACCCTGATGCTGGGAAAGATGGAAGGCAGGAGGAGAGGGGAGCAACAGAGGATGAGACAGTTGGATGGCATCAGCCACTCAATGGACATGAGTTTGAGCAAACTCCAGGAGACAGTGAAGGCCAGGGAAGCCTGGTGTGCTAAAGTCCATGGGGACGTGAAGAATCAGACAGGACTGAGCAACTGAACAACCTCTGCTTGAATGACCTCAGGCACCCTGACCGCACCACCTTGGTTCTGTTTATATATAATGTAGTGTATATGATGTAGGGCATGTCAGGCCTTTGAAGTTGGATAGGATTGGTTTCAAATGTAGACATCACTTCCTTGCACTGTATAACTTCAGGGAAATTATTTAACCTTTCTGAGGCTCTGGGAGTAAAATTGTATGTGACAAGGCTATATTAGAATAAAATGAACTGACATGTATAAAGGAATTAATTCACTACCATTTGATAAGTAGTCAATGTATGGTAGTTAATATTCATGTTTATGTTTTATATGAAGGTACTGCCATTTGGAGACATTTTGACCTAAAAAAATCCCAGCAATATCATAGAATTTGAGCCACCTATTTGTACTATACACCTCTAATTTTCTGCTTACATTGAGCCAGAATCTGCTTCTCTACAACTTACACCTCTAGATTAAGGTGCTGCCCTTAGGGACCACATAAAATAAATTCATTTTGCTTTTTCCAGGTGTAGCATTTCCAAAAAGAGAATAAGTTACATGTTGAAAGAATGATTTCTGGTCTTCGTTTAAAAAAAAAACTACTGATTTCTTGGTCTTGGCAAAACTTGGTAGACTCTACTGCACCAATTGCGTCTGTTATGAAGCTCTTGTTTGTGAGCTCTAGACCACCCTGCTAGCCTCTGCTCAGGGGAGATGGGGTCAGGACTCAGCTAACCCCATTCCTACTTGGCCATCTGGGTAGATCGCAAGGCTGGAGGAGGAAGGACACACCTTTTCCTGTTTGCTTCCTCTAAGCTTCCTGTTTACTCTTGTAACATCCCAGAAACTTCTTTGAGTACCAGGGCTCCTTGTCACTCGCTGGTTTGCTCGTTGAACTGCCAGTCAGTGAGAATTGGACCTCAGGATTTGTCTGTGCCAGTATTTGTTAATACCCACTATGTACACTGCCTTGTGTTAGGAACTTTGCATATATACCTTGTTTTTTGATTGTTACTATTTTTAATGTTTTTTAAATTTGTTTGGCTGTGTTGGGTCTTAGCTACGGCACATGGGATCTTTCGCTGTATTGCGCAGATCTCTAGTTGTGGCACGTGGGCTCAGTTGTTGCGGCACGTGGACTTTGCTCTGAGGCATGTGGGATCTTCATTCCTCAACCAGGGACCAACGCATGCCCTGCATTGCAAATACTTAACCAGTGGACCACCAGGGAAGTATCCTGCATATCTTACTGAATTCTCATATTAACCGTGCAAGATAGGTGTTCTATTCATGCTACAAGTGAGGACATCGGTTCAGAGGGTCGAGGGGGGTCACCCCAGGTCTGCTCGCTACACAACATGTGTTCTTTCTACCTGTCAGGGCACACTGGGGCTCTTCTCCTGCCCGCCGCCCACCACTCCGCCTCTCCCCCGCCTCCTTGTATGGCTGGTTTGGCCTTCTGAATGTCCTCTTCACTTGTTGAGCAACCCAGCCCCAAGAGGAATGGCCTCTTGTTATGTTCAGGTTCCTTTGTGCCAGCTAGCCCCCCACCAGCCAGAAGTTGTGTGCTTGCCTCTGCCTTCTCGGAGGCACTAGAATTTGTCTCTGTTCCGTTGGTGATGCACACGGCACTGGGCTATTAATCATGCTGCTGGCCAGGCTGCACAGCACCTCTAGAATAATGAATTACCCAGCTCCTGCCAGAATGAGTCACACCACGGCCACGGAGGAAACTTATCTCTCCCAACTCTCTCCTCATCTTGTTTCTCCCTCTTCCCTCTCTCATCTCCTGTGATCTGTCTTGCCAGTTGTAATTGGAACATTTTCTCCCGTATTTAAGTTCTGAAGTGTCTCTGGGACTTGCTAATATATCCAAAGGCTTAAACAAGGCCCATCAAGGACGTTTATTGCTTTCTAGCATGGGCAGTTAAGCATAGCTTACAAGCAGCTCTGGGTATATATGGCCAGGAATACAAATGTTCCTTTTGGAATACAAGAGAATCCCAGAAAGGGAAAAAAAAAAAAAAAGATCCTAATAATGATATCAAATGAAGGCTTAAAGAAGAAATAATCTCTGGCCTGGTCATGTGGCAAAGGATGCCCCAGAGTTGGGATGTTGTGATCTTTCGTTTGAAGGGGTTGTTTGGCGGGGTTGGGGAAAGCAGCCAGAGAGAAAATTTGAGATGCTGTGTACTGAACGAAGGAAACGTCGCTCTTTTCACTAACCCTTCCCGCTTCTGGTGGCATAAAGGGAGGATCACCTAACAACTGGGACCTCTCTTTTTCCTTACGATCGAAATATGCTTCCTCAAATGATTTCTCTGTACATACGATCACTGAGAAATGTTTTTAGCCATACTTACATTTCTTGTGTCACCAGAAGTCTGGAGGAAGGCAGGTGAGGATTGATTGATGTCTTCAAAACACGGGCTCCTACCTTCCTGCCCTGTCATCCTTAATTTGTTGACTTATTGCCTCATGGTTGCAAGATGGATGCTGTAACTCCAGATGGCATGTTTGTATTCAAGGCACTAAGAAGTGGGAAAGAGTTGTCAAGACACCAGCTGTATTTGTCATTTATTTCAGGAAAAGCAAAAGCTTTCCCAGAAGATGTTTGCCTGGGTCTCAGCAGCCAGAACTAGGTCACTTCCTTGACTGCCATCCTTAGCTGAGGGAAATCTGGATACCAAGTTTAGCTTTCCTGTGCTCTGAAATGGAGGCAGCAAGGGCAGTGCAGATTGAAATGCCTGTTGGGTTAGCCAACAAACAGTACTGGCCACACCCAGTTCCAGGGAAGCCATAGAAGGCTAAACTGGGCAGGCAAAGGCAGTCTTACCTCACAGTAGAAGACAAGGAAATGATTAATTATTCTTGAGCCCACTGTGTGCCGGGTTTTGTGTTAGGCAGCATGCCTGTGTACATACATGTCACAATTGTCTGCTGTGTAGTGGAAAGCTGAGCTCTGTGCGGTCTTCTGGATGCAGTTAAATTAGGAACCTGAACTTGAATCTGGGTCTGTCTGACTTATTCACACTGCCTCTAGGAAGTTGAGCACTGGTTTTGGATGTGCCTCACTGAATCTCAACACCTTCATCTGAGTCACCAGCACTTTAAGGTACCTGTAGACAAAGGAGGAATCTGAAGCAATTGTTTTATGGGTCCCTAATAAGTTTTTTAAAGTGAGTTATTAGGTTCTTACATTGTGATGATAGTTTTAAAAAAAGAACTAGCCTGGGAGGCAGGAGACCCAGCTCTGATTAAAACCTGGTGCTTAGCTGCTCTGTGATCTTAAGTCATTTTTTCTCCTCTGTGAAATGAAAAGTTGGACTAAATGACCTACAAAAGGTCTAAGGGACTTTCCTGGTGATCCAGTGGTTAAGACTCTGCATTCCCACTGCAGAGGGCACAGGTTCAATCCCTGGTCGAGGAACTAAGATCCCACATGTTGTGTAAACAAAAACAAACAAAACCATCCTTCTACAGAGAGTCTAGCCTTAAGACACTTAGGTTTTGCGCCTTTCTCTCATGTGTCTATTCACTTGACAAGTATTTACGAAGTGCCTACTATGTGCCGGGCACTCTTCTAATACTATGTACCAGTCAACAAAGCAAAGATTCCCTGCCCTTGTGGACTTCATGATGAAGTGTGTGTGTTGAGGGCAGGGGACACAAACAGTGAACAAGAAACATAATAAATTAGTGATGAGTCAGTTACACAGTTGGCAGAAGGTGATCAGTTCTCTGGAGAACAAAAGTGGGAAAGGGGGAAGGGTCTGGCCTCGCTGGGAGAGAGGTTGGGTGGTCCTCACTAAGAGCAGAGCGCCTGAGCAAAGACTTCCGTGGAGCGGAGAGAGTCAGTCCGCACATGATTAGGGTCAGTGCTGCAGGCAGAGGGAATATCTAGAGCAAAAGCCCTGAGGCAGGAGTTTGCATGAGTTTTCTGAGTATCTCCTCCCCTGTCTGAAGACTAGCCTGGAGCTTTTCTCATCCCAGTTCCATCATTTCCTTTCAGCTGGGTTGGCTTTCAAACCAGTTCAAGCTTCCTACACTTGAAAGCCATTTAATTTGACTTCGCTATGGCAGGTGGGGACAGAGAGCCCAGCCACCGCCTTCGTATTTGCATCTTGGTTCACACTGCACAAACACTCGGTTTCCCAAGATGCTGGATAGGTGGTGGGAGACCTGCCGAGGCCTGGAGTCATATCAGAACAGCCCAATCCTGCCACCATTTCCAGACTGTTTTCTGTTGAATGCCTCCCATGCAGTAAGTGAGTCAGGGTTTTCGTCATGTTCCCCAATGATTGTCTTTGTCAGTGAACCATCATGTTCCGGTACAAGAGAGCTGTGTGTTCATCTTTACAGTTGCTGCTCTTGAGCCAGCCTGTGATGAGTGAGCTGGGCTTTTCCCATTAGCTCCAAAAAGAACCTCAGTGAGCAAGACCAGCAGCCTGCGGGAAGATTTAGCAAAGTGCCAGGCTGTGCCACTCTTGTCTGTGTGTGTGTGTGTGTGTGTGTATTCAGTGACACATTTGAATATACCTTGAAATGAAACAAAGAAAGGATGATAAAGTGATGTTCTATGCAGAGATGTTCTTGGAATCTATGGACAGTGGTTTTGTGCAGGTGCGTTGTTATCTTCAAATCGACTGAGAACTTGTAACGTTTATGTGGACGGGTTGATGGGCTCGTGAATTAAAGAATCCCTGTTTGGTCCTAGTGTGGGGTTAGGATGTGCCCCAGCCACTTGCCCAAAGGTAGATCACATTTTAGGCAAGAGTCTAGAGCCCCTTGAAAGTCCTGTTCAGGTTGGATGGGCCTGAGTTCAAATACTGAACAGGCCTAGGTGTCACCCACAGGACATTGAGAAGTTTAGTTCTAGGGAATGGCTCAGGGAGGAGTTCATAGTTCTCTTCCAGTTATATCTCCTTGACGTGTGACCTTGACATTTGCTTGGTGGGAATAGCAAGGGAACTTAACTTTGATCTCTGAAATCTTGTGAGGTTACAGGTGAGAATTTAGAATGATGTACAGAATGCAACGTATATTTAAAAAGAAAGGGAGTGTGCGAGTCTTCATCAGGATTGTGAACCACTGAACCAAGTGTTTATGTGTGTTTTCTTAGCAGTCTTTTTGGCATTTCCTGACTTGCTTTCCCTTCTCTCAATTTGCTTCCCTTCTATGCACTATTTAGAAACAGTTGAGCAGTGTGCAGAGTTGGGGAGAAGCATATTGCTCAAGGTTGCATAGGTCAAGGTGGAGGCATTAGCCCAGAAAATTCTGATAAGAGCATGAAAGTTAACCTGAGAATAAGAAAGATAATAAGGGTATAGGATTTCTACTTTGCGTATGTGTCTACTTATCAGATAAAAATATATGGTAATATTGTTCATTCATTTAACAAATATATCGAGCACCCACTACTGTGGCCAGCTCTATTCTAAGCACTGAGATACAGCAGTAGACAAAACTAAACAAAAGCTTCCCCATCCTCATCTTGTTTGGTTAAATGATATGAATTGCTGGGCTTTTTTGTAGGTTAAAAACAAATGACTATAAATACTGTATGATCTAGCATCGACTATATGGTCCAGCCATTCCCCTCTTAGGTCTTTATTTAAAAGAAATAAGAACATACATCCATACAAAGGCTTGCACATGAGTATTTGTAGCAGCTTTATTTTTAATGGCCTTGAATGGAAACAACCCAAATGTCCATCAACAAGTGAATGAATGAACAAATTGTAGCATCTGTGTTGGTACAATGGAGCGCTACTTGGCAGTAAGAAGGACTGAAGTACCAATACACAAGGCAACACGGTGGGCCTTAAGTACATCATTTGAAGTGAAAGAGACCAGGAGGTTTCATTTTATACAAAACTTTAGAAGATACAGACTAGTCCATAGTAACAAAAAGCAGATCAGTGGGTGCCTTGGAACAGGAACTGGGGTCGGGGACAGATGGGCAGGAAATGGAGACTACAAAGGGGCAAGTGAGACCTTTGGGGAGATGAATGTGTTTGCTGCCTTGCCCGTGCTGGTGATTTCACAGGTGTACATAAACACCAAACCCTTTCACTTGGTACACTTAGAGTATGTGCAGTTAATTACTTGACAGTTTTGTTTCAGTGAAGGTATTAAAAACAGTCAAACAGCAGCAGTTCCTTGTGGTCCAATCAGTAGGGAAATTTTAGTGATGAATTAATGTTTGAAACCTTCTATTTGTTTTTCATATGTGTATGGAAAACTCACCATGTGTCAGGCACCATGAAAGGTATTATCAGCGAGGAGAAAACAAGTCTGTTTTTTGCCTGAAGTAGGTTTGAAAAGAGATGGCTGGACAGCTCTCCCATAGGCATTTCTGAAGCAGTTGCCTGGTTTAGCCCAGGGAGCCTTTGTTGACTGCGCTTACCCATGCTTCTGTGCCTTCCTTGTTTTGCAGAGTGACTTGTGGTCTCTGGGAATCACCGCTATCGAGATGGCAGAAGGTGCTCCCCGTAAGTACCTTCCTCTGGGTGAAATCTGTTGCTGGCCTGCTCTGCAGGTGCGGATGCTTCCTTGCCAGCAGCTTTACTTCTGCTACGCCGAGCCCTGCGTGGACTCAAGCTGGCGTACCGAGAAAGCAGAGTCATCTAAATCAACCAGGAATCCATTCATTTCAGAGTCGTGTGAGGATTTGTATTTATGAGGCGAGACCAGAAGGGGGAGGAAAGCAGACTCTGAGAAGCCTTGTCTATCTTATGTACTCAGTGTATAGCCTGTCCTTCAGCTACTCTTCACCTGTACTCAAACTGGAACTGAGCCACGAAGAGTGTAAGCGCCAACATATCAGAAATTCAAAGCTGATTTTCAGGGCATGGGTTGTGGGAACACTTGCACTCGGTTGCTCTCATTCGTATTAAAATACTAACGGTTAGGTTGTTAGATTTCCCTGCTTATTTGAGACAGAGTGGGCAGGGCTCTGGCTACCCAAAGAACCTCTCCAGTTCCTGGGAATCTGGAGCATTGGCCCCACCAAGACCCTCCCCAGCTACGTGGTCGTCACCTCCGAGACTCCATTCAGGAAGTGCAACGGAGCAGGGACAGCTGCCACGACGGCCCCTCCCAAGGGCCACCCCCTCCAGTGACCGGGAGTGGCAGGGATACAAGGCAGACCCTTTCCTGGAGGACGGGGGCTCCTTGGAAGGCAGCTGTCACTCCTTCGTTTCCCTCCTTGATTTCCTTAGACTGCAGGACAGCCTAGCACCCTTCCACCTACTGCTTCTCCCTCTCACCTTCACTGCCATCGGCCTTCATAGCAATCCGACAACTCTCCCAGCCTTCCTTGGCTCCTTTGCTGTTTCCTTTCAGGCAGGAATTTCCTCCAGTGATATTTTCTCATGTTTAATATCACCTTAATGTCTTGCTTTTCAGAAGACCTGGACCAAAACAGGCCCTACGTTAGTATGACGAGTCATTGTGCTCATATGACATTTTACCCTCGAGTGATCGTGGTGTTCTTATTTCTCACTCGAGAATTAGTAGAATTCACCTGTAGCATGACTAGGGTGTTTGTTGACCAAATGTCCCTTATCCACAATGCTGGTAGGCATTTGTGAATCAGAAAGATAATATTGGCAGTCTTGAAACTGTATCACCATGCTTAATGAGCAGTTACTGCCTGTGTGCTCAGTCATGTCCGAGTCTTTGGGAGCCCATGGACTGCAGCCTTCCAGGCTCCTCTGTCCATGGGATTCCCCAGGCAAGTATAGTGGAATGGGTTGCCTCTTCCTCATCCAGGGATCTTCCCAACCCAGAGATCGAACTCGTGCTTCCTGCATCTCTTTTCTTAGCAGGTGGATTCTTTACCACTGAGCCACCTGAGAAGCCCCTGATGAGTAGTAGGAAGGAGCTAAAAATAAACTTTCTCCCAGCAGAATCCTTTAGCTTTGGGGGAAAATGTGTCCTTATTCTAGGCACACAGGAAAAGATATTCCCAGATGTTTAAAGAGTAAACTAGTGAAATATTGAATAGAATGTGTGAGTGTTTTTACTATAAATGATAATGTCATCTTTACAATGAGATATTTTTATGAGTCTTCTACCAGACTTCCTTTGCCTTAATCCTCTGGTCTTCCTGGGGCCATTGAACAAAACCAACCAGACAAACAAAACCCATCATGAAAAGCCTGAAAGCCATTCAAGGTATTTATCAGTACAGAGAGAGAGGTGTTTTGGTCTAGTGCTTTATACACGAAAAACCCGTGTATTAATATTAATAGATAACACTGCAAATGGGGAAGCCTTCACTGTATAAGAGATGTACCATGGATTATTTGGGACTTTACTAATTAAAAATAACTTACTGTCTCCATTATAGCTGTTATGTGGATGTTGTTTACTTGGAGTCTTAGATGGTTATTTTTAGCAAAGCAAAGGGTGTCGAGCCTTTGACTTGTTTTCCTTAAAAATGAAGTGCAAGTAGATATGTTAACGATCTCTAGTTGAAAGGTGTTAGATTTTATGGGACTCCTGTAATCAGTCTCATTTAATGCTCACCAAAGGGAAGCTTTATGATTTCCTGCCTCTGCTCACTGGTCATGCCTGGACTCAGGAAGCCATTTGGCAGCAGTATCGGCACAGAAAGGACGGGCTTGGCCCGGGTTTGGCCCCCTAACCTGAGCTGGCCCTTGTTTTGGTCTCTTGCAGCTCTGTGTGACATGCACCCCATGAGAGCTCTCTTCCTCATCCCCCGGAACCCAGCGCCTCGGCTGAAGTCTAAGAAGTGGTGAGTTTGGTCTTCGGTGTTTTGCAGATTTAATGTCAAGAGTTTCTGCATTTCTGTTTGGAATGAGCTCAGATCTTTAGGTCCTGCTAACAGGATTAGATGAATATGTACGAAGACTTGTTGAATGATTTTCTGTATGCTGTTATTCATCTTAAAGTACATATTAAGGACCTACTGTTTGCACAGTAAGTCCTTATTCACTATGAGGAGATATTGGCTGAAGTGGGTAGCAGAACCCAAGAAGTAATATGGAAACACTTTGATTTATCACTCAGAGTAATATCTTTCCTAACAGTGCAGAACATCTCATCAGAATGGGTGATAGTTAAGGGTCAGCCCATTAGATTGGTTGACTTTTCTTCTGTTCCTTAAGACATTAATTCCCTAAATGTATATACACACTTGGTACTGTGTGAGGTGATTTCTTGCTCTGTGCTTGAACATTTATAATTTTTGTGTTTGCTATTGCTTGCTCTTTATGGCAGGTGATACTGGCTTCTTCTCTGTGGCAGTGATCTAACCTTTCCATTTAATAAACTGATTCACATAAAAAGTGACTTAAAGAAAAATACTAAGTGAATACTTGCATGGATGATGAAGGGTATGGTAAAAATTCTATTGGTAGTGTCTGATTGACTGGAGTTTGTAAACAGAGTTCTACAGATTAGACCAGGATTTGAACTTTTGGCTTTTTTGTGCACTCACACCAGAGTCTTTGTATCTTATTCTGGAGCAAAAATTCATTGCTTCTTCCCTTTCCCCTGTGGATACGGTGTATCTTCCTTGATACGTTCTCAATTCTGATTCTCTTTGCCATGGGGCCAATTCCTGGACCATTTGAGACCTCCTATCCTTTTCTAGATGCCTTCCAGGGCAGTTTTATCATGAAGGGACAAGACCCTTCTGCCTTTTCTCATATCACTTCATCATCAGGTCCTCGTGTTTCTCACACACTCACCCACAGTTTCCCCCTCCACGATGCAAGAGCAATCTTAATTAATACCATTATCCAGGGATGACATAGTGACCCTGGCAGAATAAGAGAAAGGCATACTCACAGAGAGAGGAAAAAGAAATAGCCAGAATAGATGACAGCCTCAGAGTTAGTTGCCAAGGGCTGCGTGGGGAGAGAGTGAGAGTTGCTATTGGTAACAAGGAGGCAGAGCATCCCTCCTCCTCTCTCCGGAGGGTCGCTGTGGTGTGAGACATCACTCTCTCCCCAGCAACAGCTTTCCATTGGGCACCACACGGCACATGATCCACAGGTGCCTAGAGGCTCTGCTTCCTCCCTTCTCCCCGGAACAGCTGCCAGAAAGGGACTGGCTCAGTTCTGGAAGATCCTTGGAAACATCAGGGACTGTGAAGCTCTCCACGAGCTTTCTGTTTGTGCTTCATGCTATGCCTCCCAGGAAGGCTGGGAGGGGCTGCTGTGTCCAGTGGGCTTCACCCACCCTGCCCCTCCCTGCCTCCTCTGCCTTCACTGACACTGGGCAGGTGCTCCTGGCTCTACCACAGAGGACAAACTGACCACCCCTACCTGTGCTGTTTGCCCAGCATGGTGTGGCCACACATTGCAGTTCAGAAGTATTTGTGTTTATTGCCAGCTTTAAAAAAAAAAAACTGGCAATTGAGCAGTCCATGGAGATCTCTAGCCTTTTTTCCCACAAAGGTGCAGCCACACTGCCCTGCCCAAGCATTCCTGCTCCCTTTTAGGGTGAGCCCTTATGCTTCTGCCCCCATCACTGCCTCTTCCAGCCCAGAAGCTGGAATCCCTTGGTCACCATGCTGGTCCTGTCTTCTTCTTACCCCTGGTCTGCAGTGCCCTTCTGTGTGACCTGTCTGGCCCCCAGAAAAGTGACTGACCAGTCCCCACTCTACAATTTCCTAGTTCATTGACCTTGTTCCGACAGGAGCCACCCTGCACTGACCTTGCCTGAGAAGCACAGACGTGAGGGGAAATACAGGCTGACTTCTCTGCTTCAAAACGTTGGTGATGAGAGCTGATTTTATAATGCTGCAGGGAGCTGGATCAGTCCAGGCTGCCTTTGTCTCACCAGCCTCCTTGCATGGCCTTGCGTGGCTCAGAATGAGAGCCAGCTAGGAGAAGGAGTGCCACATGCCAGGTAGTGGACCGGAAGATGACGTGGCTGTTTGAGAGCCAGTGGAGGAAGCAAAAGCCCTGGAAAAATGCACCTTCTCAGTCAGAACCCAGCCGTTATAAAGATGGCTGTGCAGCCCCCAGCCACAGGACACTTGGTGGGGCTCAAATTTCTCTACACTAGAATTCCAGTTTTTAAATGAAAATATTTAGGCACTTCAGAGTACTCGTATTGAACAACCAGGTTCAGAGTGATTTAAAATAGGTCAGGGTTTGGGAGGAAATAAAATATTTCTATTTTCCTTTTCCTTTTTTCTCTTATCCCCCACCAAAAGAAACAAAACTCTGAAGTGTTCTTTTATATCTACCTATTCTCTGCTTTAATGAGTTATCAGGTGAAGTGCACTATTCCTGGGGTATATTCCAACATATGACCAAAGGGGGCACCTCTGTGACGGAGACAGCCATGAACTCTTCATTGTAAGCATTCAGCTGAGGATCATTTCCAAGGAATTGACTGAATCTACGACATGCAAGGCATACAAGGCACATGTATGCTGTAGTCTCAGCGACATATTTATGTGTGTGTATTTAAAATATATATATACTTAAGATATATATAAAAATTTGTTTTTACTGAATTCAGGATTCGTTAAATTCTATAGAGCTTTACAGTCTTCAGAAGTTTCACACACATGATTTCATATAATCCTGTAATAACCTTTATTTTCTTAGCCACAACCCTGCTGGGCAGATGCTCTGAGTCCTCATATTATGGGCGAGAGTCTGAGGCTTTGGGTGGGTTATGGTCCTTGTCCCAAGTCTGTGACCCGTGTTTTTTCTACTGCGCCATTTGACTTCTCCGAGTTCAGGGTTAAAGTGGTAGAGGAGGAGCTGTACCAGTCCCTCCGAGTGAGCATTTTTCCCTTGAGCCTTAATATCAGGGAAGAAAGGCAGTATCACTGCTCTTTGCCCCTTTCATTGTAGGAGGAAAGGAGAGCCTCCCTGGGAGCAGGAACCTGGCCTTCCTCAGCCCAGTGAGGAGAGGCCTGGCGCCAAAGAAGCCAGGTGGTCCGGGCTCCAGTCAGTGTTCAAGTGGCTCAGACATTTGATTAGGCCTCCAGGAGGGTTACAACCTGGGCTGAGTCAGAGGAGAAGGATGCTGTCACCCTCTGTCTCCATGTCACCAAGTGACCGGTGCAGCGGGGCTCCCATCTTTCCCTCCTCGCTCTCCTCTTGCTCATGTGTAGTGGGATTCAGCCTACGTGGATAACCATCTCCTGCAAAGGATTTCCCCTCCCTTCTCTTCCCGCTGTGCTCACCCTGGCCCCTCATCCCTCACGCTTGTACTGCATGCCGTAGCTTCCTTGCAGGGACCCCTGAAGAAGGATGGGGCTGACTTTGTTCCTGTAAAAGGTGGTCGGTCTTGTCCTTTTCACATACCCTTTAAATGTGAAGATTCCACACAGGCAAAGCAGTCCGACTGAGCGCATTGGAGAAGTCATAACTGCTTATCTCTGGGAAGAGAGATAAGGTTCCTGGTTTCAACCACTCAGGCTCCAGATGGAGACTGAAGGCCCGATGAGGTTATGTCTTATCCTGAGTTCCAGGCTCACAGCAGCTTGGAACCCCAGCCTGCTGCTTTTACTCCAGAGCTTCCAACCATTTCTCTTATTTTATGAAACTACACTTCCTATTCCTGCTCAGTTTTCTGGCACTTTTGTTTTAGAAATAACAATGCTTTCTTAGGGGTGCAGGGAGCTCTAGATGAAATAATAATAGAAAATATCAGAAAGTACTTATAGTAGTGTGACTTTGGACTTTATTAAAATCAAAACAAAAATTATTAGAGTCTTTTAAAATCAGCATATTTTGCAGTCTCCTTGGAGATGAGTGAGTCCTCACTCTTGCTGCTAATGCATCTAATACTAATACACGTAAAGTAATTCTGTTAAAGAATTCTATACTATTCAATTCAACACAAGTTGGGAAAAACACCATCACAATTCTGCTCTTAGCCCTCAAGGCAGATCCTACTGTTCTTTAAGCCTGGTGATGGTCAGAGAGGGTGGGACATTGTCATCAATAGTCAAAGTATTAATAGTAATAATAATCATAGCATTTGTGATGTCACCGGCACAGTTTTAAGTATTTTACATGAAGTAACTCATTTATTTATCACAGCAGTCTTTTGAAATAAGTGCTAACAGTATATCCCCATTTGCAGCCAGGGAAACAGAGATACAGAAAAGTTAAGTAATATGCCCCAAATCACACAGTTAGTAAATGATAGAACCTGAAGTAGAGAAAAAGGATAGTTCTAGGCAAGCGCAATGGCACCCCACTCCAGTCCTCTTGCCTGGAAAATCCCATGGATGGAGGAGCCTGGTAGGCTGCAGTCCATGGGGTTGCTAAGAGTTGAACACGACTGAGCAACTTCACTTTCACTTTTCACTCTCATGCTTTGGAGAAGGAAATGGCAACCCACTCCAGTGTTCTTGCCTAGAGAATCCCAGGGATGGGGGAGCCCGGTGGACTGCTGTCTATGGGGTCGCACAGAGTCAGACACGACCGAAGCGACCTAGCAACAGCAGGCAAGTACAAATTTTAAAGATCAAATTGCCTTTAGCGAGTCTGAAGATTACCAGAAACTTTTAGCCCAAGCAGTTATAGTGATGAATGTAATGATCTTTCAGGCATTTTTAACATCTCCAAGGACAGAGAAGCCTGGTGAGCTACAGTCCCTGGGTTCACCAAAGAGTTTGACATGACTTAGCAACTAAAGAACAACAACAACACAATTTAACACATAAACAGGAAAATCTGAGACGATAAAGTGCTCAGTGACACTGGTATTAGAGAACTAGTGTCTCAGATGAAAAGTACCAATCACTATCATTTATCTCTCCGTGCCAAGCCTTGGGAAATTCGTTTTGCTAATCTTGGGCTTTTTAAAAAGTGACAGAACTGAATTATAGGCAACTAAGACTGAAACATTTCAGGGACCTGAAATATGCCTTTGTTCTCCTCTAGTCTGCATTACTGTACTTGTTCAGCGCATTCATTGGAGAAGGAAATGGCAATCCACTCCAGTACTATTGCCTGGAAAATCCCATGGACAGAGGAGCCTGGTAGGCTACAGTCCATGGGGTCGCAAAGAGTTGGACACGACTGAGCGACTTCACTCACTCAAGACTAAAACAATAAAGGTATAGAACTGTACTTTAAACCCGCTAGGACTCTCAGCAAAGAGTCAGGTGATACTCCATGTAGGTGAAGCTTTTTTCCTTTAAATGTGTGATTAAACATATTGATTCTTTGGTCACACTAACTTTACATAGAGACAGTACATCTTTGAAGATTCGTTGTAAGTGAGCATTATTTTCTCTTGAAGTAGAACCATTTGCAGAGGACATGGGGTAAACTGCCAGCGTTGTAATTTCACACATCTTGGCTCATCCTCTGGGCCCAAAGATATTCTCTTGAGTATATCATGAGATTCCTTCCCACCAGGAGACATACTGGAAAAAAGACTGCTATAGCTATTTCCATTAAACTCCCTGAACACGCTCTCATCCTGGAGATGTCCCTGGCTTTTGTGAGGTGCCAGGATCAGGGAAGGGAATGTACAGTCTATTAAGTGTGACTTTCTTTTTGAATTGGGTGTGATTTCTTTTATTTATCATCCCCTAATGAACAGTCGAGCACTTTATAAAGAACAAACTCTTCCACGTTTTCTAATAGAAAAAAGAGAATTGCCATTTGTATTCTCGTGAATATTTAATAATGTTCTGTCTTCATTTGATTTTGTTTTCATCTTTCTAATACTGATTTTCTTACCTAGAAGTGTACAGCCTGGAGTGTGTCCATTTCTTTATGAAGGTTAACCTTCTTCTCTTCAGTTTATTGCTTAACACAGTCCATTATTTCATTATGGGTTGTTTGTTTGTTTTTTTGCAAAGTCCCTCCTTAGGTGCTATCACATTAGTGCCTCCACAAATTAATCTGATGGATAGAAATAAAATGTATGAAATAATACCTTCTCTCTAAACCTTCCTGTCTGTCTCTCACAAGCACAGATTTGAAGGCAGCCACATTACAGCTCTTGAGTGGGATTCTCACCTGATAACCATTTATGCATCCACTTGTTTGTCGGATATATAGTGTGTTCATGATACAAAAATGGCTCAGGCATATCCCAGCTCTGGGGAGAATTTCCGGAGTCCAGAAGGCAGGGGTACGGGCTGAAGGACTTAAGAGAGATACTTAGAATGTCCATCCTGTGGTTACTCTGTCTAGTCCTTAGTTTTGCCAACCCTGATTCATCCTGAGCTGACCCTCAGGTGACTTTTACTTCTATGTTAAATAATTTAAAAGCTTAAACATCACCTAGAATGTCAAGGAGGGAAAAAATACCCGTAATTCAGTATTTTAAACATGGGGTAAGGTGAAACACTGCTTTGACTTGGGCAGAAGTAGAGAACGGCACAGTGCCCGCTGACACCTGAACTTTGAAGAACACGCTCACCATTCTGTTCTGTATGGTGAGGACACCTTTCAGGCTAGAAGGGTGCTGGGAAGCTTGGGAAAGCTTTACTTTGGAGATTTGCTTCTGTAACTCCCCAGTGATCCACAGGAGGGCGACAGAGAGCACAGAATGGATCCATTCCTGATCAAGGTGAGAACAGTGAGGAGGGTGTGCAGCACTCCCAGAAGGTCTCCGAGAGTGATATGCCTTGCTGACAGTGGAGCACCTCGGAAAGGCATGCAATAGAACCATGAGCTTAATTATTTATGATGCTGGACAGTTTCTTGGAACTTTCAGCCAGAACAGGCATGCCCAACTCATGAATCATAGCTCAAGTCATCATGAATTTCTACCACGCTGTGGACTTATGCCCTAATCGCTGGTATCCCTCACCGGCTCTCCCCTGCCCCTTGCGTCCCTGGCACAGGGCTTATCTCTGAGGAGATGGTGCCTCTCTAGAAGGAGATAAATTTGCTTCTGGGTGTGAACTTCGTCCCTTGAAGTGAAGTTTCCAAGTCCATGGATCGATAGCAGACATTCACATACATCCTATTCTTGCTCACTGAAAAGCAAAGTCCAAAAGTGATTCTGAAATTGCCAGTTAAAAAAATTTTGCCTAAATTTCATTTTACTATGTAAGAATCTTGTTCATTTCTACAAATTGTCCCCTTTACCTATCCAACCTTAGTGTTACTTTTTCCAGCTTGCATTTCCTGCCTTACTTAGCTTACCTCAGTGTCCCCTGACATATAATATGCTCAATCTCGGCTTTAGTTTTTCACTGATTCCTATCTCCTTGAACTGTTCTTTCCCAATAATTATTTTTTACCTAATTCTTTAAGGCCCAGCTCTGGTTCGCTCATTCCAACAGACCTTCCAGGAATGATTCTTATCGGGGTCTTTCTCTTCAGTGGTACCTGTTGGTCTTCAGTGTGACCATATAAACTAGGCAAAAATGCCTTCACGATGTAACTGCCATACACTGCCTGAGTTGTGTGTTGGTGGCAAGGATTCCTTTGAACCCCACTGTGCTTTATAAAGAGCTAGATGTGCTCTGTGACTGGTTGATCCCTTTGTAGCTGATTGGACCTACTTTTGTTGTTGTTGTTCCAGTATTTCAGAAAATGTAAGTTTCCTTTTCTTTGGATTGTCCTTTTATCCATGGGTTCATCTCTTCTGTTTGTCAGGTCAAAAAAATTCCAGTCATTTATCGAGAGCTGTTTGGTAAAGAACCACAGCCAGCGACCAGCAACAGAACAACTGATGAAGCATCCATTTATACGAGACCAACCTAATGAGCGACAGGTCCGCATCCAGCTCAAGGACCATATCGATAGAACAAAGAAGAAGCGAGGAGAGAAAGGTGAGGTGCACATTTTTATTGCAGCGAGGGAAACAAAAGACCAAGTGTCATGGGCTCTTGATGTGTTTGGAGGGACCGAGGGGATTTCAGATAGCCTGCATTGTTCTTTACTGTGCGGACTGCCTCAGAGATCACAGCCTGTGGGCATCACCAGGGGCAGGCTGCTGAAATGGAATCTTTCATGAAAGAATAGAACTGCAAGAAGTAGTACCTTTTCCAGACAGTGAACAACAAGTCGTGTTGAGTGATACTAGGAAGTGGTTTAATATGAGAAGTGATTTTCTTAATTCAAATGAATATTCATGTTTCAAAGGCAAAATCTACAGAAGACAGGCAACCTTAAACACACACATACACACACACACATCTAACTGACATTTTTTCAGTACTGGCACTTTTCACCATTTAAGTTTTTGTGCTCTGAGGCTCATTTTTAATTTAGGTATTTGGAAGTCAGAAGGACTTTTATTATAGTCACAGGAATTTTAAGGAGGTTGCCAGGCTACTGTACAGAACATTGCGTTTTCCCCTTCATTTCATAGATTCAAAACCTCTTTTTTCTTATGGCTCTATCTGTTGTCCCACCCTGTCTTTTCACTGCATCACTGGAAAGGCATGAGTCCAACTTGGGGTCCCGGGACAAGGTTGTTGGAATAGAGACTCAGAATTCCTTAACTAGCATCCTGACCAAGGTGAACTCACCTGGTCTGGGGCAGGTTTTATGACTTAGTTGGGTAGGGCAGTAGATAAGGTTGAGGATGGGAAGGAAAGGGGGAGAATGCAGAGAGCAGATGGGGTGAGAGCTCCCTGGTGGTAGCAGGAAGGGGCGGCTGGCAGTGAGGTGGAAGTTCCGGTCTGATGAAGCAAGCGCTGAGCGTGGGTGGGTGGAGCAGAGGGGAAGGGAAGAGGCCGAGGGTGGGAGGTCCATGGTGATGAGCTTGTCTCCACTTCTGTCCTCTCCACCTTTCTCCTCTGCTCTTCATGATCCAGAGGCAGCAGAGGAGGCTGGTGGGCAGCAAAGAACAGAGGGTGCCCTCCTTTTGTAGTAAGTCCCCTACTTAAAAACGAGTTCTGTTCTGAGAGCCTCTTCCTAAGTCTGATTTGTTCATAAGTCCAACAAAGTTGGCCTGGGTACCCAACTACCACAACCCGCTATGTAGTACTGTACTGTAATAGGTTTATAATAACTTTTGACACAAATAACATGTACATTAAAAAAGCAAACACAAAAAAGAAAACATTTTTAATCTGACAGTACAGTACCTTGACAAGTACAGTAATACAGTACACCAGCTGGCATACTGGAGCTGGCATGCACGTTCGCATCTTTGAAAGTTCACAACTGTATTTGAATTTCTCTTCTTTGTCTCTACAGCTAACATCTGTCACATGGCAAAGTATGAGCAGGGTCCTAGGGGTGGGGAGTGAGCAGTGTAAGAGTCAGGACTGGGCAGAGGGAAGATCAGCAAAGGCTAAGGGAGGAGGAGAAATCCTCAGTGAACATTTCAAGGAGAGAGTTCCTTCTTTGCAGGCAGCCTCTGGGACTCAGGGGAACGCGTGGTCAGGTTAGACTCAGGAGCAGGAGGTTTTGAGGCTAGGCCAAAAAGGAAACCTATCTCCAGCTCTTAGTGGCTGGAGAGGCGTGACGTGTCAACGAGAACACAAGGAGCTGGGAGGGCAGTGCAAGATGCACAAGCTAGGCATGGAGAGAAATACATGAGTCGAGGTTAAAAAGTGCCAGGACTGATTTTTTCAACTGCTACTTATTAATAGTGGTCTTGGGCCACTCCATGAAGTCAGAATTTGAAAGGGAATAGTTTAGAGCAGTGTGTCAGACATGTAGCCCATTAAAGGCCAGCTTTTCTAAAAAGAGAATTTATTCTCCTATACATACGTAGATTAGGTTAAGTACTTAGACTCTTGTTTTCACACTCAAATTCTGAGTTCAAATTCTACTTCCACCCCTTAGTTATGTGAACTCCACCCCTGTTTTCTCATCTTTAAAATAGGAATGGGGGTATAATAATAATTATTATTCTCTGGCATTTTTGCAAAGATTAAATGAGATAATGCATGTAAAATGCTTACTACAACTTCTGGCACATAGATGTACTCAATAAATATAAGCTACGCAAACAGCTGATTCATTGGAAAAGACCTAATGCTGGGAAAGATTGAGGGCAGGAGGAGAAGGGGGGCGGCAGAGAATAGGATGGTTGGATAGCCTCATTGACTCAATGGAGATGAGTTTGAGCAAACTCTGCGAGATAGTAAAGGACAAGGAAGCCTGGCATGCTGCAATCCATGGGATCGCAGAGTTGGACACAATTGAGTGACTGAACAACGAATACTTATTTAGAAACTTCTATATTGACATAACTTTACAGTAGTATTTAGGGTTACTTTCTGAGATCTTGTGACCTCTTTGCCTCGGAACTCTAAGAATGGATAAAGCGTGTTCCTTGGGTTGTTTGCACATTTTGGGAGCACAGACTCTGGACTGGGACTCAGAACTCACCATCCTGTGACAGCAGACTATTTTTAATGTGTTCCTTCTCTGCGGAGTAGAAGAGTAAGATTCTTGGTAGTAGGCATATTCAAGAATTGCATGGTGAGTTAAGAAACTTAATTCTATTTAGGATTAAGAGATAGCAGCAGCCTTTTTCTGTCTGCTCCAAGAAAGAGTATTGCCCAAATGAGACTTCCTTCCAGTTGCTTGATTTGATAAGTGACTTAATTTGCTCCTTCTAGTACTTTTTCATTCTCTTAGTAGCTCTAAGACCAGTTTTGGGGAGAATCAAAAATTTTAATATTCATTGTTTAAGATTTCTTAACCTGATACTTAGGTTTCCCTGGTGGCTCAGGGGTAAAGAATCCCCTGCAATGCAGGAGCTGCAAGAGATGCAGGTTCTATCCCTGGGTTGGGAAGATCCCCTGGAGGCGGGTGCAGCAACACACTCCAGTATTCTTGCCTGGAGAATCCCATGGACAGAGCAGCCTGGCAGGCTATATAGTTCATAGGGTTGCAGAGTGGGACATGACTGAAGTGACTTAGCATGCATGTGCAACCTAATGCTATTTTTCCCTTAAGATATGTTGAGACATGCTAATTTAAGACAGCAGTGCAAAAGCAATCATGCCGGATTCTGATGAAGTATTACAGATGAGGAATCTGACAAACAAAAGTTTTACCCTATTGAGGACAAATAATTAGATTAATTGTGTGCCTCTGTTTCTTGCTTTAATTTACTTTAATAGATAAAATTTCTGCAGTTTACTTTGAATTCTCTGTTGCTTTGTTTCAGGAAAGTTTGGAATATTAAACTTTCAGTGTGGAACTTTGAAACATTTTATGAAGGATCTTTACATTTTGGTGGAATAATATTTTTTAAAAAGTGGCCTGAAAGCTTCATACATATCTAAACATGTAAAGCAAATTTTTATATGATTTTTAAAAATACACTTGAAGTCATCATGCTATGCCTTCCTCTCATCTTCCCTTATGGAGTAGGATGGAAAGCAAAGTGTGTTTGCGATCAAATTCCATAGTTCTTATCATGTGACTGCTGCCTCCTGGTGGTAACATACGCAAATTGCAGTTTCGGTTGCTTTTCAGGGACACAAATGTCTTCAAAGTTGTAATTACTAACCCACAGCTATCAACGGATGATAGCCCTGTGACCACCTCCCTTGCTTAAAATGAAAAGCTCCTCCAAAAGGCTCCCCACTGCCCACAGAAGAGCCTCAGCATGTTAAAGATCAGCAAGTCACATCAGACCTGCTGGCCTTTCTCACTTCATCTGCTTTCTCACACCAAACATTCAGAAACCAGTGTTTCCTGAACATTCATGCACTATAGTACTGCAGCCTAACTCAGGTAGTTATGTTGCTTAGAATGCTCCTTTTTCAGCCGCTTTCAACTTCCATCGGCCTGTAAAGGGGCTACTGACCTTCCAAGGTCCAGCTTAGTTCCTCCCCAAAGACCTTGCTGTTCCTTCCCCATTTTGACCCATGGACTTAGCTGCTTTTTTCCTCTGATACCTCATTGCTCTTTTTATGTATTTCTATTTAGTATATAATGTGGTGAAAAGAATGCTAATTATAAAGTTGGGAATATTCTGGGTTGAAGTCTAAATCCAAATCTCAGATTTATTAGTCATATTACTTAGCCGCTTATAATCTCAGTACCTTTGCTTGCAGAATGGGTATCATGTTAAAGGATTGTTATGAGAAGTAGATGAGAGAACGTAAGTAATCTGGCATAGTGACCAGCATGAGTGATACCCAATAAAAGTTGGTTATTTTTCTTCATAATCATGGTAACTCTGATTATATATTTGTCCATCTTGACCATCAGATTCTAATCTCCTCCAAAGCAGAGACTCAGTCTTATTCATTATTGCATGTTAACTCGCTTAACATGTTTGTGAATTAAATGAATGTCCCCAGTGGGTCAATAAAAACACATTGAACCCTATATTTTTAGTCACACATGCTGTCAAAAGTTTCTTTCTGTTCTTGAGATAGTGAAAGGCAATTTGTGAGTCCAGTTAAGTTATAATAAAATTCCTACTTAAAAAAAAAATGATTACTACTGTCAGTAAGTTAACAGTGGCCTAGATTGGGTTGCTGCTGCTGCTGCTGCTGCTAAGTCACTTCAGTCATGTCTGATTCTGTGTGACCCCATAGATGGCAGCCCACCAGGCTCTCCCATCCCTGGGATTTTCCAGGCAAGAACACTGGAGTGGGTTGCCATTTCCTTCTCCAATGCGTGAAAGTGAAAAGTGAAAGTGAAGTCACTCAGTCGTGTCTGACTTTGCGACCCCATGGTCTGCAGCCTACCAGGCTCCTCTGCCCGTGGGATTTTCCAGGCAAGAGTACCCAAATTGGGTTAGGTGCTTCTATAATGGAACTTAACAGGAATTGAGAAGTTCTGTTTCAGCTCCTTGTCTTCACTTGCATGTGAATGCCAGGCATTACAGAGAGAGCCTAGAGTCAGCCGCAGCAGTCTCAGATGTTAATTCCATGTGCTTGAATCCAGCTGGTGGGTGCTGTTGGACCACAAGTCAGGAGCCCTGGAGCCTGCCCCAGGTCAACATTTAGGACAGCCCTTTGGGCCTTGGTTTACTTGTACAGAAAGTGAAGGGTGGGCTTTACTGAGCTGCAGCGCCTTTCGTGCACTCACCTTCCGTGGGTCTCTCTTTAGATGAGACGGAGTATGAGTACAGCGGAAGTGAGGAAGAAGAAGAGGAGAATGACTCCGGAGAGCCCAGGTAGGCAAACAAGACCCACCCTCTCATTTCACATTGTGAATTGTGCTTGTGTGAAATTCACATCCTTTTGATTTATAGGTTCATTTTTAAGAATCCAGCAGGGTGGTCTTATCTAATTTATGGCCCATGCACGTACTCATTAATTTGGGAAAACTTCCCTAGGCAGGCTGTAGGAAAACATGGAAATCAGCATCTTCTTTATCTTGTCTTCCAAGATGTATTTCCTTGCTTCCTCGTATACATAACACTGTAGAATGGGGAGGAGGCAGTTAGCTGGGTAATAGTCTAACAGTACTGCACACTGCAGCTTTCTGGAGACCTAAGTGGTACTTTTTAGATTTGAGTTGTTCAGCCTACTGCTTCATACCTTTGAGACACTTAGGCGGCCACTGTCCTTGTCACATGCCATGGTATTTTCACCACAGCCTAATCCAAGAGGAGACAGCTTCCAGGAAGTCAGATTACATTCTTGAGGTGAGCCCTAAACAGAACTCCCACACCCGTTCCTGCTCTCATATGTTAGCTCCCAGAATCAAGCGCTACTCTATTACCATCATCCCTATGTTTTAAATTTCACTGGACTTTGATTCTGACCTTTTCCCTAGTCTGTGTTTATAAATAATTGATGCCAGTGTGCTCACACCACCAGGATTTTTCTTTTTGTAAGAGAATTCAACTGATGGCAGTTTGGTGAATCGAAGAGCACGGCCATGCACACCAGGGCAGATGCAGTGTTCACGTGAAGCAAGATCTGTTGGGGAAATGGACAAAGTAGAAGGGTCACTGGGGTATATTGAGGTCTCCACACTCTAGCCATCCAAGGATGGAGCCCAGTACTCAATAAGGAACAGATTCTGTATGACTGAGGCAGATCTTCCAAACCAGCAAAGGGTCCAACTCAGCCGCTGCTGCTGGAGTGAGCTAGTGCATCCCTTTTCTGAGCTAACTCGGACCTAACCAAGCTGGATTATTGTTAAAACTACTGGAAGAGAACACAACTGAACTTACAGGGCCATCCATTTTTCTCTTTTCACCGGCTATGGGAATCTTCAAGGTCAATGACTGAAGGAGAATTCTTTCCTTCCATCTGGATACTTAACATGTTGGCCGCCCCCAGTTTAGCTGCATAAAGATGATGACTGCCAAGTAGTGATATGGAAAATAAACATTCTTATAAAGTAAAGGACCAAATGCCCTGCTTTCCGAGAAGTTGTACACTGTTTTTCCAAAGCTTGCTCAGACAGACACATCAGCCCTTCTGATCACTCTCCATGAAGCTGAGACCCTTGTCTTAACTAATACTTGGTATATCATGTTAGGAGTCACTTAATGGGTGACCTAGCTGTCCCTTAACACTTCTATAACTGTAACATGTCTATATAGGACACTGAAGATTATCTTTCAAGTCCTGTTTTATGGGCACATCTAATTAATTTTCATGAAATCCTGAAAAGTAAAAAGGGACAGTGTTTATTTCATTATGGAAATGAGGTTATGATCCGACACTGGCAATCAGATCACACATGGAGTTAATGATTGGGTGAGTAATACAGCTCAGATCATCTGACATTGATTCAACATCAGGTAATATTAATAGATCATCCTCATGTGCACAGGAGGCTGAGTTCCCTAAGCCCTTCTGCCTTTGCACAGAGCATGTGACCATCGTTTGGGGTTGGTTTAGAGTCCTACACAAAGGCTGTAGTTTTAAAGGAGACTTATTAGTAGGCTCCAAGCACTATCTATGAACCAAGCCTTTTTATGTCACTTTATAGCAGTATCTTGGGCTTCCCAGGGAGCACTAGTGGTAAAGAACCTGCCTGCCAATGCAGGAGACACAAGAGACGCAGGTTCGATCCCTGGGTCAGGAAGATCCCCTGGAGGAGGGCACAGCAGCCCACGCTAGGATTCTTGCTTGGAGAATCCCATGGACAGAGGAGCTGGGCGGGCTATAGTTCATGGGATTGCAAAGAGTCAGACACAGCTGAAGCGACTTAGCATGCACGCACGCATGGCAGTATCTCACAGAGCACGCTACCCGCTCTCGAAGATAGAATGATCCCCTTGTCAACCACAAAACCCACTCTTCCCCTGTCATTCCCCATCCCAGTTTGCATCACCACCACAGCCCAGATGCCAAGAAAAAACCTGCAAGTCATCCCTCACTCCACACGTCGGATCCATCAACAGGTTTTACTAACTCTGTCCCCAAAGGCTTCTCGCAGCCTCTGACCCCACCACTCCCACCTGGTTAGTCTCCACCTTAGGGTCACTGCAGTGGCAGCCCAATGGGTGGCCTTGCTTGCCCTCAAATACCCTGCAGAATAGCATCTCCTGAGCAGCCAAATGAATCTGATCCTGTTCCTTTCCTGCTGATAAATGTTCCACACATGGCGTCCACAGCCTCCTGCTTTACCCTATCTCCCCGTCTCTGCCCTCCTCTTGTACCCCTCTTGCTCTCATTCACTCTGCTCTGGGAAGCCTGCTTGGGGTTCAGTCCCCCACAAAGGCCACCCTTGTTGCCATGACAGGCCTCTAAACTTTTCCTTCTGCCCGGAAGAGTCTTCCCCTACCTCTTCATGTTCAACATTTAGGGCTTAGCTCAACCATCACCTTCTAGGAGAGGTCTTCCCTGATCTAAAAGAGAGCCCTCATCCTCTCCCCAGCTCCCTGCCACTGTCCCTCTTAAAACTTACACTTTTTTGTCTTCTGCAGAGCCTATTAATATCTGAAATGATGATGTTTGTAGAATTTGTCGAATTATTTGTCTCTCTTCCCCACAAGAAAATAACTAGAGAGAATATGTTTAGTTACTGCTGTATCCCCTAGAGCCTATTACAGTGCCTGCCACATAGTAGGCATTCAGTGATTTTTGAATGGATTTATCTCAAGAGGAAGCTGCCAGAAATATTAAAAAGACTAGGTCTGTTTGAACAAGTAGGAACATTCCCCTCCTGGCTGGGCTGCTGTGCAGAACCAAGGAGTCTGTAGCGTGCGTTCTAGGAGGTGAAGTGGTTGAGGATATATCCATCTATGTAGGGCAGGTTTCCTCGCCCCTTCTGATTATTCATTTTTATTTGTTGGCTTAGTTCTTGCTTAGTTCTTTCTCAAAAGTGAAAATAAACCAGTCTGGGACTCAGGGCTTGCAGTACTCAAAAAAGCTTTTAGAAATAGAGGGTGAGGAAGGAGCTCTGTGGACCTTCCTGGAGAGAAGTGATGAATTCAGGAATGGAACAGCTCTGTAGCGGTGGAGACAGCCTGTGCCTGCAGTAATCACACTGAAGGGGAGGCTGGACTTGAGTTAGTTCCCTGGGCTCTGTTTCTTTGCCGAGGTGAGCAGTGGAATTGATGGAGGCTCAGAGAGCCTGTGCTTGGCTCTCCTTCTCCACGGGGACCCCAGGGTAGCGATGCCCCCACCCAGAGTGGGCCCTGATCTGTCTCTCTCTCCTGCGCACAGCTCCATTCTGAACCTGCCCGGGGAGTCGACGCTGCGGCGGGACTTCCTGAGGCTCCAGCTGGCCAACAAGGAGCGGTCTGAGGCCCTGCGGCGGCAGCAGCTGGAACAGCAGCAGCGGGAGAACGAGGAGCATAAGCGGCAGCTGCTGGCCGAGCGCCAGAAGCGCATCGAGGAGCAGAAGGAGCAGCGGCGGCGGCTGGAGGAGGTGAGGGCGTGCCCTGGCACCTGGGGTCCCTTCCTGGGTGCCCACCGTGGCCCTGGGTCCCCTCCTGAGGCTGCAGCCTGCTTGGAGCACTCACGCCTGAGCTGCAAAGGAGGAGGTGGCCAAGGGCACTTTACCAGCAGGCGTGGTGTGACCTTGGTGTGGTCACATCAGAAAGACAGGTGAAGGGTTCAGCCCCTTCCAGTCTTACTCAGGCATCACCTTCTTAGTGAGACTTCCTTGACCCCCTCACTTAAAATCTCAGCCCCTCCCTCTAGCATATCCTGTCGCCCTTCCCTGTTGAATTTTTTTCTTATGTATTTCTTAATCACCTTCACACCTGTGTACTTTATGTCTGTCTCTCCCCACTAGAAAGTAAGCTCTTTGTGGACAGGATGTTTGATCCCTTTTGTATCTCTCTTTTTTTCCCCCCTTTTATCACTGTGTATCCCAGATTTATGTATCTAGATGTGTATGCACTTAGTCACTCAGTTGTATCTGATTCTTCGCGACCTCATAGACTGTGGCCTGCCAGGCTCCTCTGTCCATGGGATTCTCCAGGCCAGAATACTGGCGTCGGTTGCTATTCCCTTCTCCAGTGGATCTTCCCAACCCAAGGATCAAACCCAGGTCTCCCGCACTGCAGGCAGATTCCTTACCATCTGAGCCACCAGGGAAACCCCATGTATCTAGATATTAGTGTCTAAAACAGTACCCATTACATACTAGATGCCTTCTAAATATTTGTGGAATGAAGGAGCTAATATATGAGTGAATGAGTCAGTGATCAAGAGGTGGAATATAGGCGTTAATTAGAACACAGTGAACCAGGCAGAGACCTGGCAGAGAAGTGAAATGTCAAGTGTGGAAAAGCAGGGCCTGCCTGCTGCTTCTGTTTTGTTACTGTTCTGAATGCTGGAGAAGGCGTTTCACAAGTCCTTCCACACACACCTTGATACAGGTGTTCAATGCAAGGCAAGCCTTGCCCACCTATGGTTCTCTCTTTCTAGAGAAGCCTGTCCTGTAGCTAGTGGGCATGACTTGCCTTCGCCAACAGATGTGCTTCATCTGTGAGGGCACCTGTACCACCAGCCAGGCTTTTCTGCATGGCTTATCCTAGGCCAGACTCTCACGTGTGGTCTTACAGTTGTTTCTTAAAGCCTCCTTCTAAGAACTTTGGTCCAGGGCCTCCTTCCTGTGCCAGGTAAATCAAAGTCTCTAGACAATTAGGAAGCTGAGCGACCATAGCTGATGGGGAAGTTGGATGGCAGATGAAAGGTTTCACTGAGTGCACGGTAATGGGGGAGTGATTTTACGATTCTCCCAAACACTGTCTTGCTCCTCATTAACAGTTTATTGCAATTCACTTGCTCCGTCAAGTGGCCACTGCAGTCAGAGGGTGGTGAATTGCAGACTCCGGGAACAGATTGCTTTTTAAATGGTACATCCAGGTCCGGCCTTCCTGGCTTAAATCAGTGAGGGCCTCTGTTCCGGTTTGCAATAAGTCCCATCAACCTCACTATGTCCCTGGAGTGTTAATATGCAGGCCAGCAACACCCAGCAGTTACAATGATTGAATGACTTCTTTATGCCAAACACTGGGTGAAATGCTTTGCTTAACCCAGGATCTCATCACCTGCTATCATCTCTTTATATGTATCTTACCTCTTGTGCAAAGAGCACATATCTCTATTTAATGACAGAAAAACTGAGGTTCAAGGAGGAAAAGTTATTGGTCCCATGTCGCAGAGCCAGGAAGTACAAAGTCAGGATTCACACCCAGGTCTTCCTGCTTTCCATAGCCACACAGGCCCTGAGGCAGTAGGTATAGATATGTAATCAGAGCCCTGAACTGTGATCTGCACAACTGAACCTTGTAAGCATCTGCGCACAGCAGCAGGCAAATGAAGCTCTTTCCAATCTAAGTAAGTCTAGGATGTTGTTGGCATGACACACACTCAGCCCATGAGAGGTTTGAAGGTCACCTACTGCTCTCTGTTCTCAGAACTGCACTGTTGTAGACAGAGGTGCTATCGTGCTCAGGGTCGGATGCCTTCAAAGGAGACAGCTAGGGCAGGGCGAAGGGAGGTGTGGGTGTTAATCTGCCAGCTCTCAGAAGTGAAGTCCAAAGTGGAGACGTGGAGGTGCCTGCATCACCTCCGGTTACTCTGTTGGGCACACACTGAAATTCTCAGACAAGTCCTTGCAGCCATCCCTCAGTGTCACCTCCTTCCGCCCACCCAGGCAGGCTGCAGCCTCTTGCAGGGGCGTCCAGCCCAGCAGTGCACCATTTCCTTCAGTCTCTTGAGTCTCCCGAGAGCCAAGGGCCTCTGCTCTTTGGATCCAAGACTTACTCCCCCTGACTTCTAATCAAACCTTTCTCCTAAGCCAGGCAGTCCTCCCCAATCCTGCCTTTCCTGCTGCTTTCCTGGCTTGTGTTTTATTCCTTCCAAGAGCATTTCCTAGGGCCTTCACCTCATTGGCACATCACACTCTGAAAATCTTGACCATTTGCATTTACCCTGTCTGGCTGGTGAGTTCCTTACCTAGTGATTTGCCAGACTGTCTCAAGCTAAAGGTACTTGGGCTTCCCAGGTGGTGCTACTGGTATAGAACCCGCTTGCCAATGCAGGAGATGCAAGAGACATGGGTTCGATCCCTGGGTTGGGAAGATCCCCTGGAGGAAATGGCAACCTGCTCCAGTATTCTTGCCTGGAAAATTCCAAAGATAGAGGAGCCTGACAGTCTAAGTCCATAGGGCTGCCAAGAATCAGACCCAGCTGAGCACAAAGGCATTTACCATTTAACTTAGAAAGTCCCCATTGTCATCCCATAAAACATTTAACATAGTCAAGTAGGCAGACATGTACATGTGTACACACACACACACACACACACACACACACACACACACACAGATTTTCTTCTTTTTAAAAAATTTTTACACAAGAACTCTTGGCCTTTGAACTTAGATCCTCAGTTGGCACGAAGTCTTTTCAGAGAATGCATCATATTATTTTGTTTTAGATTTTCTTTCTTTCATACTTATTTTGACTTATTTAACATTATATGTTTTTTTTTTCTTTTCATCAAGCTGCTAGAATGGCAATTCCTAACAATTATAAAGCACTTAACCATAGGACAGAGACTCTATCCCGTACTTCATGTGAGTTGTTTCATTTAATCTTCAAAATAATTCCCCATCTAAAGATAAAGCAGCTGAGGCTCAGAGAGGTTAACAACTTGCTAACAGTCACACAGCTTGAGACAAAACCAGGTTTCAAACCCAGTGGACTGGACTCCAGAGCCCAGCCACTGTCACTGTGTCTGTCCTGCCTGTCCCTTGGTAAGCCAGGGCCAGTGTGCTTTTCCATAGTCTTCTCCTGGCCCCAGCCTCTGTGGTCTTTTATGTTGAGAACTTAAGGATCTCTGAGCAAGGTCAAAGAAGCTGTGCCCAGTAGGTGCTCATCTTCGAACTTGATTCTGTCTCTCAGTCTGCCAGTCAGAGCTCCTGCCAAGGCCTCCTCGTGTCTGTTTTTTGCTGCATTTTCTGGAGCCTCTAATGGATGCAGGAGAAAGTTCAGATTCAGTGGAGCACGGCATCCAGGGGGCACACCCTCTATGTCCCTGCAGGCACAGAAGGTGTGCACGGCAATACTTTGCTCTGGGCAGCCACGTCTATGCGCCCCAGCTTCTCACCAGAAGCAGAAATGCTTCTAACCACAAGGCATCAAGAGATTATACCACCTTTATCTTTTGATCCTTTCTCTTACCCCTATTCCTCAATAGAGAAAAAAGGAAATGCTAAATACTCAGATGGCTGTAAGTTCTGAACCCCTGGGTAATGACTGTCCCTACCACCAGGACTTCTCTCCTGCCTCCTGTCCTGCTGGATCCCATCCACGCCTGCTGCCCTGCCCTGGTGACCACTTCTGGTTCTGGTTCTGAGTAGGAACTCATACCACATGGTCACAGAGAAGCAGCCAAAGTCCGTAGTTAGGCTTGTGACTTTCACTTCAGTGTGAGTCAGGTGGCCTTGTGCTGGCACCCTGCAGTATACATTCCCTTTTCCAAATAGAGGCCCTTCAGACGCCTCATTTGGGCTTCCCAGGTTGGCACAGTGGTAAGGAACCTGCCTGCCAATGCAGGAAACACAGTTTCGATCCCTGGGTCAGGAAGATCCCCTGGAGTAGGAAATGGCCACCCACTCCAGTATTTTTGCCTGGTAAATTCCATGGACAGAGGAGCCTGGTGGGCTACAGTCCAGGGGGTCTCAAAGAGTCTAACACAGCACACAGAGACAACCCTTTGGTGACATGAGGCTGTGTAGGTTGTACTCTTCGACTTCCACAGGGATGTCAAATGTCGCCTCTGACCAGCGGTTTCTAAGGAATCCCTGCCTGTCCTTTGCTATTTACGGTAAGCATGTGGTTCTGGCTAGGTTCTAAATCAGGATCTGTGTATTCTTAGAAGGACTTTGACTGTACACTGAATTGTGGTCATTTATCAGCTGCATGAAAAGGACGTGGCTTCAGGCCAGTTACATGGTAGGCACACAACTCCTCTTTGACCAATAATAAAGTGCAATTTGTAACTAAGTTCCAGGAATCTGATTAAACCTAGCTAAGCTGAATGAGCCCATCAATAATGAGAAAAAGCACATAGAGGGCTTCCTCTGTCTTTTCTCAGTTCAATAAAAATTTCTGACTCTTGGCTTAGACAGTGAACAACTTTTCATGGAGTCAGAGTCCAGGAATCAGGACCTTGAGGTATTGGGGTGCCTACTCTGGTCATCTTTTCAGACTAACCTTGGGAAGGTGATTTGTGATGCTTGATTCTTCTCAAGAGTTTTGAAATGATATTCGTAATTACTATATATATTTTTCAACTTGCTGAGAGCCCTCTATACCCTCATTCGGGGGAGAGTATCTTTCAGTCACAGAAATGAATGACACTGACCCCAGGAGCACCAGCCTGCTCCATGGTAGTAAGCTTTAATCTTTAAGCCAGCTAGATCTCATTTGGTGCCTCAAGGCCTTAGTGACATCAACCAGTTATAAAAACAAGCTGGAAGATATTCTATCACTTTGGTTCCATCACCAAGAAAAAAATTTAAATACAACAAATATCTCATTGTCCAGAAATAGTTGGGCACTGACATACAAATTGAGAGCCTAGAGTCTAAAATTCCCTCTAAGCCTCTAACTTTTTATTATGAGTGCCTGGGGCTTTTAGGGATTACCTGGTGGCTCAGACAGTAAAGAAACCACTTGCAGTGCAGGAGACCTGGGTTCGATTCCTGGGTTGGGAAGATCCCCTGGAGGAGAGTATGGCAACCCACTCCAGTATTCTTGCCTGGAGAATCCCTGTGGACAAAGGAGCCTGGTGGGCTGCAGTCCATGGGGTCGCAGAGAGCTGGACACGAATGAGTGACTAAGCACACAGTATGGAGCTTTAGGGACTGTAGGCTCAAATGTTTCTTTTTTGAAGCATGCAGTTGAATTAAAACTTTTTAAATTCAAGTGACTGCCTATTCCTACAGGCAGTCACTTGACAAATTTAGTGAATGCTTAGCTCCACTGTGCAGACAACCATGCTGGACATTGGGAATGGTCTGCCCTTGTACAGATGAGATCTGTGAGGGAGACTGGCATTGGGCAAATAATCATCCAACTAACCATTCATGACCATTGCCAGATTGCTATGGTAGAAAAGAATAGTGTGGTATAGGAGCAGCCCGCAGGAGTGGGCACCTAGACTGGCGTGGAGGCCTGTCAGCCAGCGAGGCGCGTGCAGGGATGCTAGGGAGGGAAGCCAAGGCACTTCATAAGCCTGGTTAAGGAACGTCATATTTTGCTCTAAGAATAGTGGGAAGTCGTTGACGTGTTTCAGCCAAGGGGATGTGATTGGGTCTGCATTTTTAAAGTGAAACTTCAGCTGCTACAAGAAAAGTGATTGGGAGGAAGCAACAGTGGATAGGAGAGCCTGGTTAGCCCAGGCCGGAGAGGGCGGTGCTTTCAGGTGGATGGCGGTTGGGTGGAGTGGAGGAAAGAGATGGAGAGGTGGAGGAGGACGGGAGGTGGAGGTGGGGGGGGCATATTTGAGAGAGACGGAGCGTATAGACCGTGCAGGACGTGGTGGCTGATCAGGCGCTTCCGTGAAGGAGGGTGGTGGCCACAGAAGGTTCCCCAGTGTCAGGCTGGAGCATTCAAATGGAGGCCCAGGTTTGGGTGCAAAGGATGAGATTGGTTTGGAATGTAGTAAGTTACACCAGTAAGTTAAAGATGCATCTGGGCCTTCCTGGTGGCTCAGTGGTGAAGAATCCACCTCCCCATGCGGGAAACACAGCTTCGCTCCCTGGTCCAGGAGGATCCCACTTGCTGCACAACAGCTAAGCCCGTGCACCACAACTGTTGAGCCTGCGCTCTAGAGCCTGAGAACCACAGCTACTGAGCTCACATGCCACAGCTACTGAGCTCACATGCCACAGCTACTGAAGCCTGTGCACCCGAGAGCCCGTGCTCCATAAGAAGAGCCACCACAATGAGGAGCCTGCACATCACAACTACAGAATAGCCTAGAATAACCACTGTAACTGGAGGAAAGCCCGTGCAGCAACGAAGATCCTGCAAAAATCAATAAATAAGTAAATAAAAAATTTTAAAAACAGATACGTAGGGGGCAGCCAGTGGCGATAGCAAAGATGCAATTGGATTATATAGATAGAGCCACAGAAGAAGGATCAAGAATGAGGAGAAAAATGGGAATTACTGGTTTATGGTCATGGAAGTAGACATTGAGAGGATGAGAGTCTGGGAACTAAATTCTCTGAGAACTGGCATAGAGCAGGAGAATTGAGCACAGAAGACTAACGAAGATGTAGGTTTGATGTTGTTGCAGAGAAAACCAAATATTCAAGTGGAGAATAGAGTTATAGGGCCAGCTCTGCAGAATGCTGATCAAAGGAGTAAGCCAGCAGCATCTCTTCATTTCAGTGACAAATAGGACATCCAAAATATAGTTTTGGTGTAGTACTCTCTTGAAAACACAGTTGCTTCCTCTCTGCTTTGGGGGAAGGGAAGCAACCTGCTCAGCAAGGCAGAAGGTCTGGATTTGGGCCACTGTGTGCCACCTGCTTGCCCGGGCAACTCTCTGATCCTCGCAGAGCTTACTGAGCTCTATAGGGAGGCTTCTAACAAAGTGTGTTCCCACCACCAAACCTGTTGTGAGGATTCACCAGGAAAATGGTTGTGAAAGACTTGGCTTTATCAACCAGCAAGAATCAGGAAGATTCCCTGGAGGAGGGCGTGGCTACCCACCCCAATATTCTTGCCTGGAGAATCTCATGGACAGAAGAGCCTGGTGGACTACAGTCCATGGGGTCGCAAAGACATGATTGAAGTGACGGAGCACACACGCAGAAGCCCCATAGATCTCACACTCGATGGACTCGTCAAATCCAGGTTAAACATGGCCAACAGGCACCATCTCATGCTTCCATTCGGAGAGCCCATCCTATTTACTTGCTGGTCCACTGTGGTCAGATTTGCTCACCTCATCTCTCAGGATCCGCTTTCACTCAGGTGACTAGGCCAGCCTCACAAAAGCTGTGGCAGCTGGAGCCCCAGCCCAGAAAGGCCGCTGGCAGGAAAGGTTACTCTTTGGGACCTAAGCAGTTTGTCCCAGATGCTTTCAGACCGAAAAGAGGGGAGGGGAACCAGGGGGAAGTTACATGTCTCTTTAAGAGTCAGTGAGCAACAATCCTGCCAAGGGGAGCTTCTTTGAGGAGAACATTTGGGGAACTTCTGTTGAGGGTAGTGTTTTGGCTGACATTAGCTGCCATATTAGATGTAAGTTCTTGAACTTTCCTGTGCCTTTCCGTTTCCTTGCCTGTAAAACTAGAAATAACAATGGCATTTACCTCTCAGGTCTATTGGAAAGACTAAATGAGTCTAGAATAGCAGCAACACTTAGCACTTTTCAATAAATATTAGCTGTTAGTATTACTGGAGTGTGTGCCTTTGGCTGAAGTCTGAGATATAATTTCCAAAAGTGTACTCTTTTATGTGCAGCAGTAAAACCTTCTTGAGTTTATTAAAATAAATGTACCAACAGATAAACTTTTACTCATACATTGGAAAGAATATTTGTTATAATACTAGGGATGATTTGGTTATGTTCATTAAGAGGAAAAAAAATTATCCAGTTTTTAACTGACTGGCTAGCAGATTAGTGTAGGGGCAAAGTACGCTGGCTTTGAAGCTGTGGAGACCAAGATTTTGTTCTAGCTGTGTGACCTTGGGCAAATTACTTGCCCTCTCCGACCCTCAGCTTCCTTATATACACAACTGATATGCTATTTACTTGGCAGGATGTTGAGAGGTAGCTGGAATCATAGGTACAGAAGGGTTGGCACGATGTCTGACAGAACAGGTTGACATTGTTGGGTGAATATTTTATTGTCATTTTGCAACTGGTGATTTCAGAGTTGTTATTATTTTTTGTTTGGTTTTAAGGATTTTCCAAATGGAAACAGCATTTGGAGAATGGAATAGCATTTTCCATTGTCTATCCTCCTTCATTCTCTAATGGACCTTCCCCATTTACTTTTCCATCCCTCTTTGAGGACTTCTCTGAGAGCACCCCTCTTGCTATTGTCTGGCCAGGGTCCGCCTCTACTGTTAACATAGCTGGCCATCCTGGATGTCCAGTGCCAGCACACAGCCCACTCTTCATCCTTCTGGATGCACCTCATCTTGCAGGCTCAGCTTGGAAGGTCTCCTTCCTAGCCAACCCTCAGAGAACCTTCTCCTGGGGAAACTGCTTTGTGATGGATTCTTATCAGTATTTCTTGCTGTCACTTCCAACACTGTGTAATTATGATCCCATCGTTGCCAGCAGTGACTGCACCAGGTCTCACCTCCTACCAGTACCTAAACAAAACACCTGAAGAGGCAGAGATCTGGTGATGCTTGAATAGTAAGCTTCTAGGCCCCAGGGACACAGCACTTTGGGAGGGACCCTATTGCTAGAAAGAAAGAAACAGGACGGTAAAGGATATTCTAAGAGATTACCCCAGGGGACTTCACTGGCGGTCCAGTAGTTGAGACTTCACCTTCCAGTGCGGGGGGTGCAGGTTTGATACCTGTTCAGGGAGGTAAGATCCCACATGCCTCAGGACCAAAAAGTCAAAACATAAAACAGAAGCAATATTGTAACAAATTCAATAAAGGCTTTAAAAGTGGCCCACATCAAAAAAAAAAAAAAAAACAAGAAAGAAAAGCGAGAGAAAGGGTTTCCTGGGTTTGAATCCTGGCTCTGCCACTTAATACTTTTGTGATATATTTGGCAAGACATGACTTCTTTATGTGTCAGTTTCCACCTTTATGTAGTTCATAAAATACATGACTATTCACTCAGTCATGTCTGACTCTTTGCAACCCCATGGACTGTAGCCCACCAGGCCCCTCTGTCCATGAGGTTCTCTAGGCAAGAATACTGAAGTGAGTTGCTATTTCCTCCTCCAGAGGATCTTCCCCACCCAAGGATCAAACCCAGATCTCTTGCATCTCCTGCATTGCAGGCATATTCTTTACCACTGATTCCCTGGGGAATCCTTGCACATTTGTAAAATGGGACAGTAACAGTTTTGAGGGTTAAATGAGGTGCTACGTACAAAGCTCTTAGAACAGTCCCTGGCACCAAGTAAGTACCTGAATGAATAATCAAGGGAAAGAGTTGCCCATAAAGGGGAATGGTTTTCTTTCCTATCATCTGTCTGCCTACTGTGGCTGCTGTGAGTCATCTCTCTTCCGGGTGAGGGCTCACAGCCCACTGTGGCCTGAGCAGGCAGGAGACAGGGATTGCTGCATTCCTACCCACGGGCCACAATCCCAGGCCCTCCACCAGAAGAGAGCACTGTAAGCAAAAATAAGTCTCCCATTTCAGGACCTGGAGTGTTAACTCGCTGGCACTGCTGAGAAGTGGGCTTTAATTCACTGAATCATGAGCTGTAGGCACCATAATGAGGACTGCGAGCCACAGCCACAGCTGGGGGGCAAAGCAGCCCTTTCTTCCTGGACGCTGTTAGCATCGGCATGAAGACTGAACACTTTCTAGCTGGGCTTTTTGCCCTGTTATTTCACAAACTGAACAGAAATTATGAAACAGCTGGGAGTCAGGCTGGCAAAGTGGATGCTTACTGCCTGGGGCAGGGCCTGCCCATGGCCTCTGATGGGCTTCTGCATTACACATGTGTGTCATTCAGGCACGTGCTTCAGGACACTCTAGGAATGAGTGCAGGAAACCCTACTTTCCAATGGACCCCAAAATGGTTCCCTATTCTGACTTACTTGCCATGCTTGCAATAAGCTGGGCTTGTCTGCTTTGTCACCTAGGTCCTGTGATGGCAGGCATTGCCTGACCAGGTGAGGAAGTTGGGCTGCCATTTCTGGTCTGCAGCTTAAAATGCTGCTAATATTATGACCATATTAAATCATTAAAAAGCAGAGACATTACTTTGCCAACAAAGGTCCGTCTAGTCAAGGCTATGGTTTTTCCAGTGGTCATGTATGAATGTGAGAGTTGGAATGTGAAGAAAGCTGAGCACTGAAAAATTGATGCTTTTGAACTGTGATGTTGGAGAAGACTCTTGAGAGTCCCTTGGACTGCAAGGAGATCCAACTAGTCCATCCTAAAGGATGAGTGTTCATTGGAAGGACTGATGTTGAAGTTGAAACTCCAGTACTTTGGCTACTTGATGCAAAGAGCTGACTCATTGGAAAAGACCCTGATGCTGGGAAAGATTGAGGGCAGGAGGAGAAGGGGACGACAGAGGGTGAGATGGTTGGATGGCATCCCCAACTCGATGGACATGGGTTTGGGTGGACTCTGGCAGTGAATGATGGACAGGGAGGCCTGGCGTGCTGTGGTTCATGGGGTCGCAAAGACTGAACTGAACTGAACTGAATATTTGAAATCCTTTTGCTCAGACTTCTTCCTACATTTTCAGGGAATGGGAAGGATATGTAATACTTTATAGTCATAGTATTTCATGTGTGATCAGTCGCTTTAGTTGTGTTCAGCTCTTTGCGACTCTATAGACTATATCCTGTCAAGCTCCTCTGTCCATGGGATTCTCCAAGCAAGAATACTGGAGTGGGTTGCCATACCCTTCTCCAGGGGATCTTCCCAAGCCTGGGATCAAACCTGTGTCTCCTGTGTCTTCTGCAGGGGAGGCAGATTCTTTACTGCTGAGCCACCAGGGAAGCCCATAGCATTTCATACCGGGAGGTAGGGGGTGGGAGAAATAGCGTTAAGCAGTTTCTGGCCCTTGGTACAGCTAGGGCAGCTTAGAGGGGTGGTAGGCATAGCTTTTAAGCCACAGTGAGGAATGGACACTACAGCAGCCTTGCGTTGTCCAGGGTCTTCATGGAATCTCTCTTAAATCTAGTTTCCATCTCTTGTGTTTCACAGTCATTATTCTTAGTTGTTCCCAATCATACAACTATGACAGAATAGTTTCACAGAAAGCATTATATCATATGACATTTAAATCCAATTGTTTTCATTTCACCCTTGTTTTCTTCAGTCAATGAGCAGTTTCAAAGACTCAGAGAGGTGGGGGAACATGAAGAACCTCCCTCAAAAGTGGTCTAAGCCATTTCTTCTCTCAAAGCATGAGCCCCTTTGACAGTATTCATCAAAGTCATTTAACCTATTTAGTGTATCATCTCTGCTTTTATTTTCAGAGGCTTGAGGTAGCCTCTTCTATTTTTGAACAACTCCTACTGTTAGAAAATGTATCCTGTTATTGATTCAAATCCTTGTGCTATCCCTGCATTAAAACCAATTATACAAAACAAAACTCAATGCCTTCCACATCAGCCCCAGAAATGTTGAAGGCAATGGTAGTTGCCATCTTGCCCAAATGTCACCCGTTCCTGCACCCTTTCTCCATATGATATAATTTAGCGCATTCACCAGCATCCCAGATGAGCAGCACACATTGTATTAATAAACTGATGTATAATGGGCTTCTTTTCATAGGTTTCAATATGAGAGTCTCATGTTAAGTCTTCAGAATGATGGTTGCAGCAGAAATTTGAGAGTTACATCTGCACTTGACTTTCACCCTAACCTACAGAGTCATAGGTACCCAGGATGTCCACTGGGCCATCTTGTTCCTCTATATGGAACCCAGGAAAACCCAAGTAGAGAGTCTCCCCAAAGAAACTGTAGCTCAAAGGTAACAGGAGCGCCTGAAATAATCACACTGACCAGCATCCAAGAGGCAGTACCAGAATTCTTCATGAAGCCTTCTCGAAGCTCAGTGTACTTAGAACTTTGGTTCTCCATTCTACGTGCTTAAAGACCAGTTTGGCACATATATGCTCATACAGTGTTTAGCCATGAGGCTGCCTACTGATCAAAAGCTGGCTGGGGAGTAAGAGGAAGAGTTTCATGTAGGCTGTTAATCTTCCAGGAAAGTTGTAAATTAGTAGGTTGGATGGTTTATCTTTAATAGTGTATAGTAGATATAAGATTTCCCTGGTGGCTCAGACAGTAAAGCATCTGCCTACAATGCGGGAGACCCGGGTTCCATCCCTGGGTCAGGATGATCCTCTGGAGAAGGAAATGACGATCCATTCCAGTACTCTTGCCTGGAAAATCCCATAGACAGAGGAGCCTGGTAGGCTACAGTCCATGGGTCACAAAGACTTGGACACGACTGAGCAACTTCACTCACTCACTCACTCAGTAGATATAAAAAGAAAAGAATCAGGTATATTTAGTTGGACTAGTTTTCTCAATGGTTCTCTGATTGCTGTTTCTGTGAGGAAAAGATGGAAAATGGCCACTTGAGAAACCATTCATACAACCAACATCCTTCGCTTTGTATGTGTCGGTATCTTCACCATAGATGTCTTTCAGATCCGTAGAGGCAGCATCTCAAAAAAGCCAGATGCAGAATGTAGACCTGGCTTTGCACTACCAGCTGAGTGAGCTTGGGCAAGACATTGGCCTGTGTGTGCCTCGGTTTCCTTATCTGTCAAGTGCAGATAATGATGGTAGTATGTGCCTAAAAGGTTGTGATGAGAACTAAATGAGTGACTATGAGTGAAGGGCTTAGTGCCTGGCATCATAGGAGGCTCTACAAAACCATTTGTTCTTATAGTGAATAATTACTATTCTTTGTTGTGATTCTGATTACTTTGTTGTATATTGAATTCAGAGTTGGCAGACTACTTCACCATCACTCTCACAACCATCCTATAAAATAAGGCTTGGAATCCCAGAGTCAGTTGCAAGGAAACAGGCCTTTTCCCCTGCAGTGGATGGTATGCAGTGGTCTTTCCCAAATGGCAACATTCACAAATGTTAAAGTGGGCAAGTGGAAGGCCTAGAAGCTTGATCCCTCTCATCACAAATTCTGCTGCTGCCAGGTTTACACAGAACAGTCCTATTTAAGCGAGGGGGCATGTATGCCGTGCGGTCAACTCCAAAGACTACGCTGGAGCCTTTCATTCTGAGTGTCTTTGAACCGAGAGCCCCTGTGTGGAGGGGACGGTTTGAGGTGCTTCCCAAGGAGCCTGACTTGATCCTGCACCAGCTGCTGCGCTGTCCTCTGGAGGCCGCCTCTGGTCTTCCACACTCAGTAGGGTCCCCTCTCACCACTTCCAGGGGGTCACCCAGGATGAAAAGAGTGGAGGTCTCCAAGAGCAGGCAGAATTCTGCTTTGCCTCACTTCTCATTCTGAATTAGTCAGTTTTTATTTTACAATGTAGCACATTCTTGCTTAGACTCTTTGAATGAACAGACGTGTCTGATCACCTAATCTGCCCCCTCACTGAAGGTGTGGGTTAAGGTGATTCACTCAAGGTCATAAAGCATTCACTCATTCATTAAACAAAAATTTACTGTGACTGGGTGGTCTGCAGTGTTTGCATTAATATCAGTGGCAGAACAGGACTGGAATCTAGTCTTCCTATTTCTGATCCAGCATTCTTTCCCCCAAGTCCTGTGGCCTCTCGTAACTACTCTCTTCTCCACAATGATCTGTCTCTTTGCAACTATGGGATATTAATTCTCAAATGTGGATGTTACCTCTGAGTCTGTATAATGGGAAACTTGATATGTGTGAAAGATAGAAGGTCCCAAAACCTGTACACAAAGGCATCGTGTTTTCCCCAAATCTACCAGTATGTCATAAGAATCAAACTCAAATTCGACCTGAACATTCAGTAAGTAGACAAAAGCAGTGAGATAGCCTATCTGGATTGGATACATCTCCAATGGATAGAGTATTCTTTCAGGTACTAGGGATCAGGAAATAGTAGGGTGTAGAGTGGAAAGGATGTGGAGTAAGACTGCCTTGGGCTTGCTTGGAGGTGCTACCATTTTCCAGCTGTGTGACATGGAACAGTATATTTCTCTGAGCTTCAGTTTGATTTCCTGAGTCTTTTTCTCTTATTTTATTTTTCTTCCTTTCTCTAGGATGGAAAATAAATCCCATGCCAGTGCCCATCATGGGTGGCTCTTTTTAGAAAAGCATTCCAAGCCTTGCCTATACTCAGCATAAATGAATATTCTGGTCCAGTTCAGTTCAGTTCAGTTCAGTCACTCAGTCATGTCCAACTCTTTGCGACCCCATGAATCACAACACGCTAGGCCTCCCTGTCCATCACCAAATCCCGGAGTTCACTCAGACTCAGGTCCATCGAATCAGTGATGCCATCAAGCCATCTCATCCTCTGTCGTCCCCTTCTCCTCCTGCCCCCAATCCCTCCCAGCATCAGAGTCTTTTCCAATGAGTCAGCTCTTCTCATGAGGTGCCAAAGTACTGGAGTTTCAGCTTTAGCATCAGTCCTTCCAAGGAAATCCCAGGGCTGATCTCCTTCAGAATGGACTGGTTGGATCTCCTTGCAGTCCAAGGGACTCTCAAGAGTCTTCTCCAACACCACAGTTCAAAAGCATCAATTGTTCGGCACTCAGCTTTCTTCACAGTCCAACTCTCACATCCATACATGACCACTGGAAAAACCATAGCCTTGACTAGACGGACCTTAGTCGGAAAAGTAATGTCTCTGCTTTTGAATATGCTATCTAGGTTGGTCATAACTTTTCTTCCAGGAGTAAGCGTCTTTTAATTTCATGGCTGCAATCACCATCTGCAGTGATTTTGGAGCCCCCCAAAATAAAGCTTAACACTATTTCCACTGTTTCCCCATCTATTTCCCATGAAGTGATGGAGCCAGATGCCATGATCTTTGTTTTCTGAATGTTGAGCTTTAAGCCAACTTTTTCACTCTTCTCTTTCACTTTCATCAAGACGCTTTATAGTTCTTCTTCACTTTCTGCCATAAGGGTGGTGTCATCTGCATATCTGAGGTTATTGATATTTCTCCCGGCAATCTTGATTCCAGCTTGTGTTTCTTCCAGTCCAACGTTTCTCATGAGGTATTCTGCATATAAGGTAACTCAGCAGGGTGACAATATACAGCCTTGACGCACTCCTTTTCCTATTTGGAACCGTCTGTTGTTCCATGTCCAGTTCTAACTGTTGCTTCCTGACCTGCATACAGATTTCTCAAGAGGCCGGTCAGGTGGTCTGGTATTCCCATCTCTTTCAGAATTTTCCACAGTTTATTGTGATCTACACAGTCAAAGGCTTTGGCATAGTCAATAAAGCAGAAATAGATGTTTTTCTGGAACTCTGTTGCTTTTTCCATGATCTAGCGGATGTTGGCAATTTGATCTCTGCTTCCTCTGCCTTTTCTAAAATCAGCTTGAACATCAGGAAGTTCACAGTTCATGTATTGCTGAAGCCTGGCTTGGAGAATTTTGAGCATGACTTTACTAACATGTGAGATGAGTGCAATTGTGCAGTAGTTTGAGCATTCTTTGGCATTGCCTTTCTTTGGGATTGGAATGAAAACTGATCTTTTCCAGTCCTGTGGCCACTGCTGAGTTCTCCAAATTTGCTGGCATAATAAGTGAAGCACTTTCACAGCATCATCTTTCAGGATTTGAAATAGCTCCACTGGATTTCCATCACCTCCACTAGCTTTGTTCATAGTGATGCTTCCTAAGGGCCACTTGACTTCACATTCCAGGATGTCTGGCTCTAGGTGAGTGATCACACCATCGTGATTATGTGGGTTGTGAAGATCTTTTTTGTACAGTTCTTCTGTGTATTCTTGCCACCTCTTCTTAAAATCTTCTGCTTCTGTTAGGTCCATACCATTTCTGTCCTTTATCTGGCCCATCTTTGCATGAAATGTTCCCTTGGTATCTCTGATTTTCTTGAAGAGATCTCTAGTCTTTCCCATTCTTTTGTTTTCCTCTATTTCTTTGCATTGGTCGCTGAGGAAGGCTTTCTTATCTCTCCTTGCTATTCTTTGGAACTCTGCATTCAGATGCTTATATCTTTCCTTTTCTCATTTGCTTTTCGCCTCTCTTCTTTTCACAGCTATTTGTAAGGCCTCCCCAGATGGCCATTTTGCTTTTTTGCATTTCTTTTCCATGGAGATGGTCTTGATCCCTGTCTCCTATACAATGTCATGAACCTCAGTCCATAGTTCACCAGGCACTGTATCTATCAGATCTAGTCCCTTAAATCTATTTCTCACTTCCACTGTATAATCATAAAGAACTTGATTTAGGTCATACCTGAATGGTCTAGCAGTTTTCCCTACTTTCTTCAATTTAAGTCTGAATTTGGCAATAAGGGGTTCATGATCTGAGCCACAGTCAGCTCCTGGTCTTGTTTTTGTTGACTGTGTAGAGCTTCTCCATCTTTGGCTGCAAAGAATATAATCAATCTGATTTCGGTGTTGACCATCTGGTGATGTCCATGTGTAGAGTTTTCTCTTGTGTTGTTGGAAGAGGGTGTTTGCTATGACCAGTGCATTTTCTTGGCAAAACTCCATTAGTCTTTGCCCTGCTTCATTCTGTACTCCAAGGCCAAATTTGCCTGTTACTCCAGGTGTTTCTTGACTTCCTACTTTGCATTCCAGTCCCCTATAATGAAAAGGACATCTTTTGGGGGTGTTAGTTCTAAAAGGTCTTGTAGGCCTTCATAGAACCATTCAACTTCAGCTCCTTCAGTGTTACTGGTTGGGTCATAGACTTGGATTACTGTGATATTGAATGGTTTGCCTTGGAAATGAACAGAGATCGTTCTGTCGTTTTTGAGATTGCATCCAAGTACTGCATTTCGGACTCTTGTTGACCATGATGGCTACTCCATTTCTTCTGAGGGATTCCTGCCCTCAGTAGTAGATATAAGGGTCATCTGAGTTAAATTCACCCATTCCAGTCCATTTTAGTTCACTGATTGATTCCTAGAATGTCGATGTTCACTCTTGCCATCTCTTGTTTGACCACTTGCAATTTGCCTAGATTCATGGACCTGACATTCCAGGTTCCTATGCAATATTGCTCTTTACAGCATCGGATCTTGCTTCTATCACCAGTCACATCCACAGCTGGGTGCTGTTTTTGCTTTGGCTCCATCCCTTCATTCTTTCTGAAGTTATTTCTCCCCTGATCTCCAGTAGCGTGTTGGGCACCTGCTGACCTGGGGAGTTCCTCTTTCAGGAGGGCATCAAAGGGCGAAGGAGTGGCCTGAGGTTCTGGGAGCCTTTCTGCTTTTCTCTTGCTGCTCCGTCTATAGCTTGTAAGACAATAGACATCAATGATATCGGACCCTTTATGGGATATAGTAGGAGGTAAAAAACGGAGTACATCAGAGACCCTGTCCACAATCTATATTGTGGAGTAGTTGAGACATCTCAAATAACCATAAGGTAAGGCGCAGTGTGCTCTAAACTATAAGTATTGATAAGAATAGAAATCCCTCCCCAAATTAAGATGGTACTATTATTGTTGTTGTTTAGTTGCTCAGCCTTGTCCGACTCTTTGCAACCCCATGGACTGTAGCCCACCAGGGTCCTCTGTCCACGGGATTTCCCAGACAGGAATAGTGGAGTGGATTGCCATTTCCTTCTCCAGAGGATTTTCCCGACCCAGGGACTGAACCTGCGTCTCCTGCATTGGTTTGCATGCATGCTAAGTCACACAGGCAGATTCTTTGCCACGGGGCCACCAAATGGCACGGTACTGTCTTCTTTTGCCCTGAGTTTCATGCTTGGTTCAGTTCAACAAAATCTCTGTACTGGCCAGGTGCCAGGCCCCTGGTGAGGGGCTGGGCAGTCCAGTGGGGATCAAACACAGGCCTTGCCCTCAATTGCTACATCCAGCAAGAGTCCTCAGATCTTGTAAAGCTGTCTGCTGGAGGCCAGGGACTTGGTCTTTCTTGGACCTGTGTTGGTGTGTCCTCTCAAACCATCCCATAGCCAGGAGGAGAGAGCACAAACATTTTTCCTGGAACGGTGTAACGTTGAGGCATGGCAGCTGGAATTGGCACAGTACCTTCGGAAGGTTGGAGAAGTGATTTGTTTTTCCATTCTCACCGCGGGAGCCGAAGCCCTGGCAGAGGCCTCCATGCCTTAGTGGTGACTGAGCCAGATGAGATCATTACTAATTATTAGTCACTTTTGAGTGTCTTTCTTAGAAACTGCAGAGTATTCGGGAAGCTCAGACCCTCCTGAGTTGCAATCAATACTGTGTATACCTTTCATAGGAACCTGAGTGGCATGTCAATATCAAACATTATCAATTCCTAAGAAGGGGTTGGAAATGTACACATCCTTCACAGGAAAATCAGCTAAATCGTCAAAAGCTTTGATTATATTTTTTTCCTCAAGAAAGAGACTGATGGTAGGAGTAAAAAAAAGCTTGAAATGTTAGCTAAATTAGGGCTGTTTCCTGCCAGGAGCCAGATCTGTACACATAATTATTTTATTCTCTGTGCTGGCATTGATTCACTTTGGTTGAGTGTTGGAAATATCTCTGTTTTGGGTCTTTAATCCGAATTATTCAGTCAGTTCGTATGACAATGTTTTCTACTCCCATCCTCCTGTATTATTTTTCTGTAAAACAAATAATCACTTGTCTGGAACTTGACTCATTTCTATTCCCCAGCACACGCCTCATCCCTTCCCTAAACTTCTGTATCACACCATCTGCCATGCTCCTGGGCCAGAAATTCACTCACCGCTCAGCCTCACATGCCCCACAGTCACCAAATTCTGCCCATTTTATTTTTGCCTAATTCTAATTTCTTCTTCTAAGTTGACATCCACTACAGTCCTTCTACTGACTGGAAATCCAGACAGTTTTTTGGTTTTTCCTCCTTTTGCCTGTGTCTCAGCAGCGATAACAAACATGGACTCTCTGGCTGCCTTTGCTTAGCTCATGGGTGCCCTGGACCCATCAAATGGCCACACATTGCATTCTCAGCTTCTGGTCCTGCCCATTTTTCAAGGCAGGTAGGAGCCCTTTTGAAAATGCAGATCTGGTCAAGACACTTGATGGCACGTACCTGTAGTCTTCCAGAAGCTCCCCATCACCTACTATCTAAGATGTACAACCAATTCTTGTTCTGGAAATGATAGACATTGAGTCTCAAATGATCCTTGGAGGTTATTGGAAGAGAGCAGGTCTAGAGGATTGCAGGTGCCAAGAAGGGGCTTCTTTGGGAAGCTTTGAATATCTGTCATTGGTTTAGCTGGGGCTGGAACAAACTTTTTGTACTAGAGAGCTATTTTCCAGGTTTTTTAGAGCCAGCTCATCAATGTGATACAGTCACAGTCCATCTTATCTTGGATACTCACATTTCTTCAGCCAAGAGCTGTTGAGACTCTTACAAGGGAAGAGACCCTCTAGTCAGCCCCTCCAAACCCCATATTTGAGGAAGAAGAAACCCTAATGCCAGTAACAGGCTCCTACCCAAAGAGGCTTCAGTGTTTCTCAAAAGGCGCATGGTCAGGGAAAATACTTTGTAATGTTTGTGTGTCCCACACATTGTGGGGTGTTTAGCATCCCTGGCTAAATGCCAGTCATGACCCCTCAGTCACTGGACCAACCAGAAAACCTTCTCCATGCCCCCGCACATGCCACATGCTCCAGGGATTGGGGAATGGGACCATCCCTGGCTGAGAAACCTTGGCCCCTCTCCCTGCTCCTGAGATGTTCTCCTTTACTGGGAGCATAATGAAGAGCTGGATTAATTATGATCTGTCGCTCCTGTTGCCCTTCATCTTCTGTACTGATGGAGTTCAGACTGGAGTCATGTTGTCAGGCTTTCAAATCAAGCGTTACCATTTACTCAACATGACCTTGAGCATATGAGTATGACCTTGAACAACTACTTAATCTCTCCATGCCTGTGTTTTCTCATTTAATGGGGGATAATAGTACTATAGTATATATCTCAGAAAATTTTTGTGAAAATTAAATAAGATAAAGCATGAAAGGTGCTGGTCACGGTGTCACTTTCAGAGGCGTGATGACTGTATGAGATGATGATGGTTCCTGAGCTCACAGTCTTACTTGAGTGACAAGTTGAAATTGACACTGACTTGTGAACACTCCAGAAAAGAAAGACAACATGGTGTATTAGAAAGGGGGATGGACTAGGTGGGAGTCAGTGGATTCTGTTGCACCCTCAGCCATCATTACTGTATAGCCTTGAACATGCCATTTCACTCCTCTGGTTTTTACTTTCTTCATCTGTATATGCCCTGGTGGTTTAGTCACTAACTCAGTCATGCCCAGCTTTTACAACCCCATGGACTGTAACCTGCCAAGCTCCTCTATCCATGGAATTTTCCAGGCAAGAATGCTGGAGTGGGTTGCCATTCCTTTCTCCAGGGAATGTTCCCAACCCGAGAACTGAACACAGGTCTCCTACATTACAGGCAGTTTCTTTACCATCGGAGCCAAAAGGCCCCATTTATGCCTTACAAGGTGTCAAAAACATTGAATAGCATTTGCATTGCGAATGTGCTTTAAAGTCTATAGAATCTCACAGCTTGATGATGTATCAGTTCAGTTCAGTTCAGTCGCTCAGTTGTCCGACTCTTTGCAACCCCATGAATCGCGGCACACCAGGCCTCCCTGTCCATCACCAACTCCCGGAGTTCACTCAGACTCACGTCCATTGAGTCAGTGATGCCATCCAGCCATCTCATCCTCTGTCGGCCCCTTCTCCTCCTGCCCCCAATCCCTCCTAGCATCAGTCTTTTCCAATGAGTCAGCTCTTCACACGAGGTGGCCAAAGTACTGGAGTTTCAGCTTTAGCATCATTCCTTCCAAAGAAATCCCAGGGCTGATCTCCTTCAGAATGGACTGGTTGGATCTCCTTGCAGTCCAAGGGACTCTCAAGAGTCTTCTTCAACACCGCAGTTCAAAAGCATCAGTTCTTCAGTTCTCAGCCTTCTTCACCGTCCAACTCTCGCATCCATACATGACCAATGACTAATTTATTATACATCAGTGGTGGTGTTGTTTAGCCGCTAAGTCATATCTGACTCTTTGTGACCCCATGGACAGAAGCCTGCTTCCTCTGTCCATTGGATTTCCCAGGCAAGAATACTGGAGTGGCTTGCCATCTCCTTCAGGAGATCTTCCCCACCCAGGGGGAACCCACGTCTCCTGCATTGACGGGCAGATTCTTTACCACTGAACCACCAGGGAAGCTATCCATCCGTGTTACCCTCCCCTGATTTGAAAACCGCCATCAGGCAACTGGGAGGATACTCTGAACGGGAACTTCTTGGGAGGCGGATAAACCTGGGGAGCTCACCTGTGTGATAAATACTGAATTGCTGTCACCCCATCCTGACCAGTGTGTCCCCAAGTAGCACAGGTGAGAGACCCTCAGGCGTGCAGGCAGCTTGTGAACAGTCATATCCACAGCTCCGCAGCTCTCCCTGCTGATTTCCTTCATGGTTGTCTGCTTGTCCCCCACAGCAACAAAGGCGAGAGAAGGAGCTGCGGAAACAGCAAGAGAGGGAGCAGCGCAGACACTATGAGGAGCAGATGCGCCGGGAGGAGGAGAGGAGGCGCGCAGAGCACGAGCAGGTACAGCGGGGACCTGGGAGCCCTACAGACGGCCCCGCGTGAACAGCAGCACCGGCCGCCTCTGGGCTGTGGCCACCTTCTCTTAGGTCTGCTCGGGTTAAGCCGGTTTTTACTCTTGCTCCAGCAACTAGTCTCACCTATTCAAGAAGTCAAATGCACAACCGTGGCAAAACCTGCTCATTCAACCTGGCTTCCTCCCCAGGCCGAAGTCCCCTGACACCTTGATTTCGTGCTTCTCCCAGCCCAGGGCACCTGCTTTGAAAGTAGCACTGAGGCATGATAAATGAGCCAAGTCCTCCGCTTTGATCGCTTCAGAAGAGCTTTTCTACTCACGCTGCTCTGGTCTCCATGACTCTGAGCCATTGATGCAGGCCCTTTCTCTCTTTGTTAGAATCATGTTCTGACAGTGCAGTGAAACTGCAGGATGGTTCCTTTACAAAGACAGTTCATGACAGCATTCAGCCATTATTTTATCCCCACTGCTTACAACGGGGAGCCTCTGAACTGTATAGCCTTGGTAATTCAGGTAGCGCGTAAAGAGAGAGCCTATAATGAAAAGTTTTAAAATAAGCTGGGTTCTCAGAACTTGCCAATGGTTAAGACTCCATGCTTCTGCTGCAGTGGGCACAGGTTCAAGCCCTGGTCTGGGAACTAAGATGCCACATGGCCAAAAAACAAAAAATATATATGGATAATACTTTAACAACAACAGAAGCTGGGTTCTCAAAACCAGATAGTCACAGCAAAGCATTGAGCTGTCTCCATCCGCTGCTGTTGTGCCTTTGACTGCACTGAAGTGCTTTTGCTGTGGTGCAGGGTATCTTTCCTGTTTAGTGAAGAGGTGTTTGGTATTTTTTTTTCCTCCTTCCTTCCACACTTTACTTGGCAGTTTCTTCTCACCTTTGAAATTACCGGTTCTTTCTCTCTCCCTCTCCCTCTCGTTGTGTTCCTCTGCATTCTCTGCTGCCTGCCTCTCCAGGAGTACATCAGGCGACAGCTGGAGGAGGAGCAGAGGCAGCTAGAGATCTTACAGCAGCAGCTACTGCATGAACAAGCGCTACTTCTGGTAATGGGAATGCCAAGCCCACTGGTCTGCTCTGTGTCCATCTCGTGTGTGTGTGTGTGTGTGTGTGTGTGTGGTCTCCTTGAATGTGCCAGTCAAGAAATGGGGATCCACCCAGCCTCATAGACCTGGAAAATCTTCCAAAACTTAATGAGTTTCCTGACCCAAGGTGCCGAGTCACGACTTTGAATATACTTGTTGCACATTCTTTATGGACACCAGCCATTTGCAAAACTTCAGTGGGAATCCAGTCTTAGTACAAGTTCAGACTGTTTCTGAGACCCACTGTGTTTATTGCAGAGTAATGTTCGCAGTCATTTGCAACATGCTGGAATACAATCACAGCAGAGTATCCCTCATCCGTAGGAAACCACTCAGCTCTGGAGTCATATTTCATTTGCAGACTATTAGTTTTACCCTCACGATGGGAACATTTTGTGTTCCCTGCTCAGGCAGCTTCCACTTGAAGTTTTTTTTTTTTTTTCCTTAGCTTTATTGCACTGCTCTCCAAATGGGCTGCTTTTTTAACTTAACTTTTTATTCAGTGGCACTGTGATTTTTTTTTTTTTTTTAGCCTGTACATGTTTTTGCTAATGGTTTCTGTTGGTCTAAGCTTTGTCAAATGAAAGATGATTTAGGCAGTATCTTTAGGTTCTTATTTTGTTTTGTAAATTGTACATGTTCGAATAGTTTAATGACTAAACCAGGAATTGGATAGTTCCTTACAGGGGTTGTGCGCTGACCGTCCAAACATCCTCATTGTTGCCATTTTCTTGGTTGCAATTCATCCAGGACGAGTCACTTTGTGAAGGTTGGAGTTCTGTAGGGGTTGCCATTAAAACAGTAGTGTTTTCATTAAATGCCACCTTCTGTGTCGATGCTAACCCGAGGCTGTACCTTATCTCTATGGCTCGTCCCTGTGTCCTCTTGTGGGTTTAGTTGATATTAAGGTCCTTTGTGATTTATCATCTCTTTTGCTTCCATTGCATGCTTCCCTGGTACTGGCCAGTGGTTTCCCTATGGTAATTTAGCCTCTTCTTAATTCTCCTTTCCTGATCTGGACAGGAATATAAGCGCAAGCAGTTGGAAGAACAGAGACAAGCAGAAAGGCTACAGAGGCAACTAAAGCAAGAGAGAGACTACTTGGTTTCTCTTCAGCATCAGCGGCAGGAGCAGAGGCCTGTGGAGAAGAAGCCACTATATCATTACAAAGAAGGGATGAGTCCTAGTGAGAAACCAGCGTGGGCCAAGGAGGTAAGCAAGCGAACAAGCACAGCCTGCACCTACCCTGCCTTGAGTGTAGGGGCCGGAATGAGTTTCTCCTGTGGAAACAGAGAGTTAAACTACAAAGCTGGGAAACAACTTTTGCGAGACACACATGCTTTGTTTTGGGAAGAACTATTACCTTATTTCTATACCACAATCCACTTGTGGTTCTTTTTGTAAGTAACAGCAGGAAGAAGATCTTCTTCTGTATTGAAATCCAATTGAGTTGTGGCTGGAGGATTTTTAGTGGAAGAATGTGATTTAAGACTTCAGGAATTCTAGGTAGGATAATTTCCTATCCATACCTAGACCCTGAAACTGACCGTTGGTATTGTCACTAATATCCTATATCCTTCTGTGGTACCAGTGAAGATACAGTTGGCCCAGACTTGTGGTTGTGGTTCACTTACAGGGTCAGAGGTCATTTATATTTTTTACAAATACTTTCATGGGAATGATCCTTCATTTGCTCAACTACCAGACTAAAGAAGGGTTAGGGTTAACACCTAGTGATTTCCTTTATTTTCCTGTAAGCATAACTAGTCATTCAACAGAGTGATTTATATTACTTTACATTTTGTCCTAGTGTCTTCAGATATTTATAGCTAGAGCTTATTTCAAGTTATCTAGACTACAATATTACTAGAACTGGATTTCTTACATAAGACCCTATTTTTATAAGTTTTTTAATTTTCTGTTCTATCTTACATATGTATAGAAAACACTTGAAATTATGTTGTCGTAATATAAAAAATGGTTGTGTATGAGGAGTAGAAACTACAGAGTCTTTTATTTAAGCATTTTGTTTAAATCCTTTATGATTGTGCACTGTTGTTTATAAAACTGGTAACTTTTTTCTTTTAAGACTTAAAAACTAAATTTGTAGAGAAAATCATTCTGTTCAATATAAAGAACATTTTTGATCACTTTCCCTTAAAGTCTGTAAATGTGATTTATATTTACCTCTGTCTGTAAAAACTGCCTCTTTCCCCCAGGTCAGTAATTCAGTTTTGTGATCCTACCCGCAGATATAGCACCAACCCTTTAGCAACTCATCTGTTCTTCCAGTTAAGCAGAGTCACTGCTGTTAAACAGCAGCTGACGTGCTTCCTGGCTAGCAGAGATGTGCCGCTTTCCTCCACTGCTAAACCATGCCAAGCTGAAACCCTCAGCTAAGGCAGATTCACAGCTCCTGGTCATGGCACATGTGCAGACGGCTGAAAAACTAGCCTCTACTAAGTTAATACCAGTAACACCTACAGAAATTAATGATTCCAGATCAGGACTCTTGTTTGAGCATCACTCACAGAAGAAAGATGAAACAGCTTATCCTATTAGACTTGGTCTTGAAGATCACCTGAAGCCTCAGGGAGCTTCAAGGACCACAGTGAGATCAAGAAAGCGATCTCTTTCCCAAGGATGTAGCCCACCTTGAGAGTCAGGACCCCAAGTCATTTGTGTGTCCTCTCCAAACATCTCCAAAGTGATGAGCCCCCAGCTGTCTATTTCTTCAAGTAAGAAGGGCCTTGGAGACCCATGTGGACCTCGGGGCATGAACTCATGCGTCCATACAAGTAGTTCGTCTCCTCCAAGAAGTGCTGCATCGCTAAATGACTTCTCTGGGATGCATGACCACCTGTCCTTCAGTGCTCCTAGCCCTAAGCATAAGTTTAGGAAAGGGACACCTACAGATCCCTCCAGACACCACCTGGACAGGACTGGGATGCCTTGTAAAGTATACCAGAATCTCCTTTCCCCTGGGCAGCTCCCTCATACACAAATGTACCAGGAAAGGGGAAGAAACATGAAGCAGTTTCCACTTCCTTCCTTTCACCGCTACTCAGCACATTCTTATTTTCACTCAAACATTTTAACTTCATTTTAACTTCTAGTTACCATCTGTCCTCATCATTAAATTGGCTGGCCTGTCCTCTCTACTCAGAACTAATTCAAGGGTGCCAAGCTTTCAGGAGCCATGGTATTCCTGTGGACGCATCTCTGCAGATATCATCAGGGAAGTTTTCTAGACCTCCTAGTTCCCCTGTGCTTCTTGGCCAGGCTCCTAGGGTAAAGACAAGTTAGATAATGGGTGTGCAAACAGCATGGCTGTGTCATCAGTTACTCTTGATGTCAGGTTCCCAGGCCATCCTAAGTCTGGCCCACCTCTGGTGGGTGACGTCTTCCAGGGTCTCTGGCTTCCTGATAGCTGGAATTCTTCTTTGGGGCTTCATGCACTTTTGGACATGTGTGTGTGTGCCTGTGTACTCACTCTTGTCCAACTCTTTGCAATCCCATGGACTGTAGCCCACCAGGCTTCTCTGTCCATGGGATTTCCCAGGCAAGAATACTGGAGTGGGTTGCCATTTTCTACTCCAGAGGCTCTTCCCAACCCAGGGATTGAACCAGCATCTTTTCTGTCTCCTGCATTGACAGGTAGATCCTTTACTACTAGGGTCACCGTCTTTTTGGATTTTATATTTAATCCTATCTTCCTGGGTGTGGTTAACATAATGCAGCTTCCAACTAACCACCTATCTCTTCATGAAGCAGTTCCCGAGTCTTTGAGTGGGTGTTCCTATTTTAGAAGAAAGATGAAACATTTAAATGATAGAATGAATGACAGTGCTAAATTGGGGATTATAGCAACTGGTATACCAGTAAAAACAAATGATTGTCTGCCTGAGTTTGATTCATCATTTTTTTAACACCCACTTCCTAAAATGGGAATAAAAATGACTGTAAGGATCCTTATTGTCTTGATCTTTCAGTGCTTCTATCAGCAATGTATGAACTTTTCTTCTAGAGCTTTATTTACAGATTTCTTTTCTTAAGTAGGGAGGTAAGGGAAGTTGAAGGTAGCCAAACAGTAAAATACATTTCAAGACTTTAGATATAGACAGAACTTCTAGCTCAGCAGTGTTTTAATTATCAATCGATAAAAAGAACCCAGGTTTAACTGTCTTTTGGAGGTATAAAAAGAGGGGCCATTTTCTTTTCCAAATCCCAGGATATAAATTTGAAAATATCCTCACCAGGGATAAGGCCGCAGCAATGGCATGGTCTCCTGTGATAGAGGCTCTGAGCCTTTTTGTACCATATGCCTTTGAAGACACCAACCAGCAGTCTTCCACTTACAGCTGCCTCTTTTGTAATCTGCTCCTGTATTTGTTTTTTAACTCACCTCTATACCCTCCAGGCTTCCTTGGTACCTCAGTTGGTAAAGAATCTGCCTGCAGTGCAGGAGACCCAGGTTCGATCCCTGGGTCTGGAAGATCCTCTGGAGAAGAAAATGGCAACCCACTCCAGTATTCTTGCCTGGAGAATCCCATGGACAGAGGAGCCTGGCGGGCTGCAGTCAATGGAGTCGCAAAAGTCAGACAGGACTTAGCAGCTAAAACACCACCACAGCTTCTCATCATCTTGAGTTTTCCTTCTTTGATTACTTTTCCATCCACTGATTTCTCTTCCTTATAGCAAATCGGCATTTTTTCATTAGCAGTTTAATGTTGTTATAATGGTTCATCCTTCCTGGTTTTGTTTCTTCATTTTGTGAAACATAAGTCATCATCATGTTTCTTATTTCCTTTCTTATTAATTTGTCGGATGTAGCGGGAACAAATGGAAACACTCCATTGTTGGCAAATCTTGTTGAACTCTTTTCTCTATCCTTTCCCTGAGTGTTCTGGTTGTCCTAAATGTCACATTAGCTTTGATTTTCAGATTTCAGCCAGAAAGAAACACTAATGTCTCCATTAAAAGGAGAAATAGGGGACATTCTCACTCCTTTCAAATTCTCTGCCATTTTTGAATGGAATATAAGTCAGATTTGTTCTGTAAAAACATCAGTATGATATACTATTAAACATCAGCAAAATTTAAAGATTCTCCCCCCACCCCCTGCACTGGCTCTTTCTGAAAGATGGATACTCCTTTTCTTTTAAGGCCCTTTTCTTTATAATGGTACAGATTCCTGTTTCTTATAATGGCTTGTGATTACTGGGGCCTGACGATATTTTTTTTTTTTTAATTTTCACCAACACACAGCAGCAACAGAATGCTCTATCTATGAGTATTGCATGAGATGGCATTTTCAGTTTTTTTTAACACTTCATCATGTTCTTTCTCTGTGATACATGCCAGTCATCTGGTCATGGTTTTATTTAGCCAATGCTGGGCCAAGATGTCTCTTTATATCCCATCAGTTCACTGGGCTTGGAAATTCCTGTATATAAGAACTCCTTCTCCACTTGTTTTCTCTGCTCTACACTGATACTTTTTTTTCTTTTTATTTGAGTTATTTTATATGAGCTCTCATATAACTAGAGAGTTTATAGCTATGTTCCCATCTTTCCTTAGTTTCTGTTTATCTCTCTTAAGATTTAGCATGAAACAGACCTGGCAGGAAATAGGAAAGAGCTCGTCTGAGTTCTCATTCTTCCACTTCCAGGCTGTGTGACCTTTGTCCATCTGAAACTGTTACTAGGATGTTTGATTTGGTATCTTTACTCCAGTATTCATTCCCTGGGGTATAGCCTACCCATCTGTACTTTCTTTCTCAAAGTTGGGAGGATCCTGGGCAATCATGTACGTGACTGTGCCATTGAAACTGTAGGCACTCTACAACTGCAAATGGAAGTAGTCAACATATTTCTCTTTTGCTCCAAAGGCTATTGTTGCCCACAAGGAATAGGTGTTTTGCCTCTGTTGTTTCTGGTTGGGATTTCACATGAGCAGTTCACATGCATCTCCCATCTCCTCCACTTATCTCTATCCAGAGATGGATGCACACTTTTTAATTGCTCATCTCAGCCTGCTAAAGATTGGCCTCCTTACTTTTAAGTTGTCCATTCACCTGAGGATCTATACTTTTCTTGTGCAGTCATTGGTTAGGAGTAGATCTTGGTAAAGTACTCCTGGGCCTTATCTTTCACAAGACTATATTTTAAGCATTCCCTAGGAATGAGGGCAGGAGGAGAAGGACGTGGCAGGATGAAATAGTTGGATGGCATCACCGACTCAATGGACATGAATCTGAGCAAACTCAACAAGGAATGAGTGTTTCCTCTGTCCTCCAAGGTGCCCCCAGAGAAGGGATAGCCCCAGTCTTGCTCAGTAACCATCTGCCCATGTGGTTTTGCCAAAAGACATCATGACTCACCTCTTCATGTGCCCAGTGAGCGCAGAGTCAGAATACCTAATGAGAACTTAAAGGTCATTGAGCTTCTTTCTCTTCCTCCGGCACTACCAATAAAGACAAAAATCAAATGTTTTGTCCACTTAGAGGGGAAAATTTCCCATACAGTTGTGTTCAATTCACCACATACTAGCTCTTAAGCAGGCCTTTGAAGACCTACATAGACTCCCACAGACCCTACAGTCATATATTTAATAAAGTGTTATTAAAATACACCCATATGACAGTAAATATATTTTGTTGTCAACATTTTAAAAAACTACTTCTATGATTTTGTTTTGAAATCTCTCAGCAGATAACATTTCTTACTGCTCTGTGAGACATTAGAAGCTATAAGTTGTTTTCAAACGTACAAAACAATTTAACAATTGATGTTGATGTAATGTTTATACTTGTATACATGTTGCAACATAGTTGCTTATTTTGAAAATTTTTTTGAATCTTGTAATCAACACATTTATTTTCAGGTCTTCTGTATTTGTGCTACTTTTATGTATCTCAGAGGGCTTAGATGTCATTCCTGTGTTACCCAGTGGGTAACACAGTCCCGCCCGGAGTAGAATCTTATTTCTGAGACCGCAGTTATTTTTTTATTTTTCCCTGCAATGCTGTAATAAATAGTATAGCATTTCTGCAGAAGTGATTCAAACCTATTCAAAGTTATTTTAGTTTTGATGGTAAAACGATTCTTTATTAAGAAAAAAGCCTGATTCTATGGTAAAATTGATCGTTCTCTCCTAATATAGTTCTCTATATTTATTGATAATCCCATCAAGTATGAGCTCCTTTCTAACAGATGTCTTCTGTTGTATGGAATGGCATCTTGACATTCTTTATACAGTGCTACTAGAACACTTGTTTGGTGGTACTTAAGATATTTTACATCTTGGTAGCAGGAGGTTGAAGCGAAGACTTATATATTTTTTAAATCATATCATAAAAGGAAGCTTGAGATATATCTCCATTGAAACCCAGTTTTTAATCACATATATTCTTAATCTGGGGAAAAACACCTCTTTTGTCTCACTCAGTGTTCAATTAGTAAACATTAGATGTGATGAATCAGGAGACAGACCTTTGTCCATCTGAAACTGTTACTAGGATGTTTGATTTGGTATCTTTACTCCAGTATTCATGATGTTCCTTTGGTGCAAAAGCGACAGACAGCGTTATCTTCCTGAAGACTTTAGGACAAGATTTTCTTGAGACAGAGTAGCCTGATGCCTCACTGTTAAACTTATTCAGATTTTCAGATTCTTGGGACAAACTCCAACCCAGGAAATCTTATCACATTGGGTTCATCCTGAAATAATCTGCAGAGTGTAACAATAGATTATTCATACCATATATTTTATGATGGTAAAGACTGAAACAGACTGATGGTAGGATTTAGTATGTAAATGAACTGAGAGAAGGCATAGGCAATGTTACTAGAAATACATTAGTAATATCCACACACAAATTGTGGTGCTGGAGAAGACTCTTAAGGGTCCTTTGGACAGCAAAGAGATCAAACCAGTCAATCCTAAAGGAAATCAACCCTGAATATTCATTGGTAGGTCTGTTGCTGAAGCTGAAGCTCCAATACTTTGGCCACTTGATGCCAAGAGCCAACTCACTGGAAAAGACCTTGATGCTGGGAAGGATTGAGGGCAGAAGGAGAAGGGGGTGACAGGATAAGATGGTTGGATGGTATCATCAACTCAATGGACATGAGTTTGAGCAAACTTAGGGAGATAGTGAAGGACAGGGAAGCCTGGTATGCTGCAGTCCATGGTGTCGCTAAGAGTCAGACATGACTTAGCAACTGAACATCAACAACGGTATCCATACATGACTAATCAAACCCATTAACTGCCTGTGAAAATCAGCATCCCTCTTTGTGCCCCACTCATTTCTAACAACAGTTTTAGGGCATATGTGGCCCATGGTCATATTAGAGACAAAGCTGCTTCCTTTCCTGGAGGTTTGTTGCTGGCAGTTGCCAAAAGAATTCTTCATCTCGAAAATGGTTTCTTTGTTCAATGAAGATCTTTGAGGACAGACATTTTAGCTGTTGTTTTTAATGTACTATTTCTGAAATGTGGGTTTAAAAAGGTCTAAAGACATTTTACAGCTAAAAAAAAAAAAAAGAATGGCAGGTATCTTAACTTCCTTACAATATTTGGTTCATAAATATCAGGTAATAAGTGGCTACAGTTTGGATAAACAATTATTTATCTGAAGATGAATTGAACCTCTTGGATTTCTGACCTCAGACTGCAATGGTTTGAATATTGAGGGGTACCTATCCATGTGATTTTTCTACTTAATGATCTTCCCTAGAAATAAGAAAATGACTGATATTTGACTAATTCCAGTAGTCGAAAAATAGTCATCTTCTTCTCAAAGAGTCTAGTATTTGGAAAATTAATACATTGCATGCCTTGGTCTCAGTTTATCTGGGGCTATCTTTGCAGGACTTTCTGTTTGTGTTCTCATCTCAGAGCTAGCTTTGTTCTTTCTTTTTGCTCAACACAATAGCTAAACAATTATTGCTGATGTAATACTTTTTACACACGCACACTTCCACAAAGTATACATGTTCTGGTTTATATCCCTGGTTTTTTGCTGATTATCTTATTTGGTATGTGGTAAGCTTCTGAGACATGGAATTTCAAAACCAAAGTCAACTGGATGTCAATTGCACATACATGCATAGCCATGGCCAGGGGAGAGGTGTTCAGATGGCTCTTGTGTAGAGGCAGAAGGGTGGTTTTCTCTACTGTAGCACATCTTAACATGTTAACATGTTTGTAGTTAATTTGAGAGTTTTAAAAATTGACTTACTTTGTGTATGAGACTGAGTCTGCCTCTAGGAATATTCAGAATAGGATGGGAAAGAAGAGCCCTTTTGACTTATTTCAAATCAGGAAGTAAAATGAATAAAGGATCTTAGCTGTTACATACAAATATGTCTTGAGGACCCACATGTGGGTTCCATAACAGGCTATTACAACACAAAGATAGTGAGTCAGCAGAAGAGAGTTAATGGGCATCAGGGTGGAATTATTGCCCCAATGGGTTTGGAAATTACAACTGTCAAATTGACCCTGAAGAAATAAAGGACAGGACAAGGTGGATCTGGAGAAAAGTGCTAGACCTTTTAAAGCTGTCAAAGATTTTAAATGTCTTGCAGTGTACATTTTGTTTATCTACCTTTTTCTTTATAATTTGTCTTCTGCCACAGATTGTCTGCAACAAATAAGTACTAAGGGTGACTTTTGCCTATAAAGATAGCCTTTCCGGGTCCTTTGAGCCTTCCCTGTGAAGCACTTCTGTTCAGTTATCTCCTCTCGGCTGAGACAGACTCTGCAAAAAAGGGAGTGACAAGGGAATGAAGTGTCCAGAGGGCTGGAGAGGACAGGAGGGGAATCAAGAACAAGTGCCATGTGTGGAAATACAGGCAGGAGAGGGGGAAGAGAGAGAAAGGAGTCCACGCTGGAATGGCAAAAATGCAGTGGGGCAGTGCATTTTAGGGAACAGGAAGAGAGACACCTGAAAAGAAAAGGCCCTCAAGAGAGAAAAAAAAAGATACAGGAAGTCAGTTTAAGACAAGCCATGCTCACTGAGCAAGACTCCCACTTGCCCATGAGTAGCGCACAGAAAGCGATGGAGGGTGAGTGTGCTCGGCACATCCTCTTAATCAGCCCTTCTATGTTCTTCCCCGTCCTATCTCATTTGTCAGCTCAAAGCAATTTTCTACTTTCCCCAAGCAATTGTAATACCTGACATAGTTGCCTCTCTCCCTGACTGAGCCCTGGATTTGTGACCAATTAACAGGATAGTGTTCCAGCTAATACATGAGAAACTTTTAAAAAGCAGGGTCCCAAATTCTCAGCCAATAGAATAGCATGAGATAATGGGTAATGGAAGGGTGGGGCCTCAAGTATTCTATGTGTTTTCCATGCTGTTATTTACTCTGACAGAAAAGAGCTTTCTGCAAATTTTTGATGCAGAGCAGATAGAGCTTCGGCTTTCTAAAATGATTTGATTGGAGGGATGCAAAATGGCTGTGCAGGTGACTACACAAAATCCTGACTAGGAAATAAATCAGCTTCTATCCATTGAAGTACTTTTTTTTTTTTTTTTTTGGTTTTCTAGGTAGAAGAACGGTCAAGGCTCAACCGGCAGAGTTCACCTGCCATGCCTCACAAGGTTGCCAACAGGATATCAGACCCCAACCTGCCCCCACGGTCGGAGTCCTTTAGCATCAGTGGGGTTCAGCCTGCTCGGACACCCCCCATGCTCAGATCAGTCGATCCCCAGGTACAGTGTCCCTTCATTCCACTGGATTTTTCAACAAGGTGTACAATAAAGTCTAATAAAAGTAACAGGGAGTAGTAACATGGATTTGGGTATAAGACCAGCCAAATCATGGCTTTTCATAACAAATCTCTAGTAAGACAGGAGACCCCACTGAATGTGCAAGATAGAGGGAGAAATGAGAAGGAAAAAAGCACCATTCTTAACTTTAAGCTAACTGCAGTCACTTCTTGGTAAATTGGCCTCTCAAGAGACCCATAGAAGTTCCTCCTAGCCCAGAACAGGCATCCTGTGAGTTGAAATTACCAAAGCTAAAATTTATGTAGACCTCTTTGTGACCGCATGGACTGTAGCCCACCATGTCCCTCTGTCCATGAAATTCTCCAGTAAAAATACAGGAGTGGGTAGCCATTCCCTTCTCCGGGGATCGAACCCGGGTCTTTGACATTGCAGGCAGATTCTTTACCACCTGAGCCACCAAGGAAGCTTGATGTGTATATACACTGTTATATTATCTTTTGTTCCTTGGAATTTTGACATGAGCCTGAAACTGAAAAAGTTAAATGGACTAGGTGAAGTAAAATTGTGTTTTCTAAGCCAGTGGTTTTAAAAGTGTGGTCCCTGGGCCAGCAGCATCAACATCACCCAGAAACTTGGTAGAACTGCAGATTCTCGGGCCCAACTCAGACTACTGATCAGCAACTCTAGGGGTGGGGCTGGAAGTCTGTGATTTAACAGCCTCCAGGTGATCCTGATACACTTCAAAGTTGTAGAACCACTGTTATAAGCTATTTGGAAAAGAAAAGATTTACTCACTTTTAGGTAAGTGGGAAGTTTCTGGAAGTTTTCAAGGAATTTTTTAAATTGTGTAAACCAAAAATGAAATAGGAATTGAGATGTAGTATGAAATTTCATAAAAAAGAAGGTTATGCAGCAGTTTTCACCTAAACGTCTTAAGTTTCTTCCAGGTCTCCACCTTTGTCTACACTCCCACAGATATTCTGAGGGCACCTTTGATATATGTAATGCAATTTGAACTGGAGTTTCAGAGCAGATACAATCAAGAATTCTTGATTTTAAGTCTGCCTTTAGTATATGAGGTCCAAAATTCTTCAGTACTAGCCAAATTAGCTTATCTTGCCTTTTTTTATTTGTATATAATGAATTCAGGCCTAAGCATCCATGGGTTCAAAATGCACAAAGTTCCTGTTTAAAACCCCCTAACTTTGACCTTTTAGGAAACTTTTTCCCTGTAAAAGGAGAGAGTAGAGAGAAAACTTAAAAAACTATGTGAAAATGACTAGGAAATGAAAATGTTGATATCCTGTGACAGACAGCTAATTAAGCATTTTTCAGGAGCTTCAGTTTTTGTTTTTGTTTAAGGGACTCTTTTTCAAAGTAGGTTTGTGTTTTGTACTGCATATTTTTAAAATTTATTTTATTCAAGTATAGTTGGTGTACAATGCTGTGTTAGTTTCTGCTACACAGCAGTATGATTCAGTTACACATATATATACACATTCTTTTCCACAATCTTTTCTATTATGATTTATCACAGGATATTGAATATAGTTCCCTGTGTTATACTGTAGGACCTTGTTATTTTTACATTCTATATATAATAGTTTGTATCTGCTAATCCCAAACTCCCAATCCTTCCCTTCCCCACCCCCTCCTTCTTGGCAATGACAAGTCTGTTCTTTATGTCTGTGAGTCTGTTTTGTAGATAAGTTCATTTGTGGCATATTTTAAGTTCCACATATAAGTGATACCATATGGTATTTATCTTTCTCTTCTTGATTTACTTCACCTGGTGTGATAACCTCTGAGTCCATCCATGCTCCTGCAAATGGCAATATTTCATTCTTTTTTATAGCTGAGTTGTATTCCATTGTATATATGTGTGTTTGTGTGTGTGTGTTTGTGTGTATGTATGTATGTGTATACACACATACCACATTTTCTTTATCTATTCATTTATCAGTGGACATTTCGGTTCTTTCCATGTCTTGGCTATTGTAAATCATGCTTTTATGAACACTGAGGTACATACTTGTAAGACAGGCTTTGTTTTTGTGTTAATGCTTAATATATTTAATGATATTTAACCTTAATATGGACTTCCCCGGTGGCTCAGAGGTAAAGAATCTGCCTTTGATGCAGGGGATGCAGGTTCGATCCCTGGGTCAGGAAGATCCCCTGGAGAAGGAAAAGCCAACCCACTCCAGTATTCTTGCCCGGAAATTCCCATGGACAGAGGAGCCTGACAGGCTATAGTCCTAGGGGTCGCAAAGAGTCAAACACAACTGAGCACACACCTACACAACCTTAATATAAATTTGATTGGTTACAGTTCTGTTCTCCTTGAAGCATACACTTGGCTGAAATGGACTTTGAGAATTTCCTTGGAACTATAGTTAGCAACATTCCAGTCTCCTGAATCAAGAGGGTCTGAAGAGTCTGGGGCAAGGCTGCTCCAGAGATGAGACCTCAAGCGCAGAAGGAACAGGACCAGGCTGGTGGAGGAGGGCTGTGGAGGTGTCCTCTAGCAGTCTGGGCACTGAGATTTCAGACCAGAGAGAGTCTGATAGGTGCCTGGTACAAAGCAAATACTAGATTAATCTTTATTGAAGTAACAGTTTAATTTAGAAAATACTCTAGATGTTTTCCCAGCCAGGATTGATTGACCACCTTCAATATGCCAGGCATGGTGCTAGACTCAGAGAGAAGAAGTCTAACATGGCTCTTGTCTCCTGGGAGCTTCCCTGCACATTGGAGGAGAAGATAGGCTCGCATGAGCATGAACAAGGAAGTGTGAGCGGTGAAGGGTTCTCCAAACTATAGGTGGTCATGATTTGTTTTAAAAAGCTATATTTCTACCTAAAGTCTGCATTTCTTCCCTGCATGAATGATATCAATACCTGCCAAACTGTGAGACTTCCAACTCTAAAAGAAACTCCTAGTGTTGTGAGATGTATAATATCCTAGGTGGTAAGAGCCAGTTCACCAGAAGCAGGATCACATAGCAGTTAGGCTGTTACAACATGGGAACTGGAATGAGGCGTATGTGTAGGTTACAATCCAGTGTCTGGCGCATGTTAGCTGTGAAATCTAGGTTGTCATTTACCTTCTCTATACCTTACATTCTCATGAGTAAAATGAGAAGAATAATTGTGTCCAGCTCATGGTATTTAATGAGTTCATAAGAAGTAAGATGTTGAGAGCAGTTCTTGTTTCACAGAGCACTCTCTGAAGTCCAAGTTAGGAGGTTGAAAGGAGGAAGTTTGTATGATCAGAAGTGCTTGTAAATGTATTGCTGGTCAATAGTTCACTGAAAATCATTATTATCATGACACTTATTTCACTGACTTCTTAACAGTCCCAAGTCCATCATTTAACTCTTTGCCAGCAAGTCTGGTCCAGCCCTCCAGCTCTAAAATAGGAAATTTGGGAGAGCTCTGAAAAGCATGCTGCAAAGAGCTGCTATGGGCTCCATGTGCTCTGGTTCTTTCTCCCTAAAATTTTATCCTCCTTTCTCATGAGATCCTAGTTGATCTGCATTTCCCTGGTGACTCAGACAGTAAAGAATCTGCCTGCAATGCAGGAGACCCAGGTTTGATCCCTGGGTCAGGAAGATCCCCTGGAGAAGGGGATGGCCACTCCAGGAATCACTACCTAGAGAATCCCATGGACAGAGGATCCTGGTGGGCTACAGTCCCTGGGGTCACAAAGAGTCAGACACAAGTGAGCAACTACTACTACTACTTCTAATAATGCTGCTGTGATGTTGGTTTGATGCTTAGATCCCGCATCTGGTAGCAGTGAAATCCCAGGGACCTGCCTTGACCGCCTCCCAGTCGGTGCATGAGCAGCCCACGAAGGGCCTCTCTGGGTTTCAGGAGGCTCTGAATGTGAGCTCTCACCGTGTCGAGATGCCACGCCAGAACTCAGATCCCACCTCTGAAAACCCACCTCTCCCCACTCGCATTGAGAAGTTTGACCGAAGCTCTTGGTTACGACAGGAAGAAGACATTCCACCAAAGGTAACATTACTGGAGTTTTTATCATCATCTCTATCATTGTCATCAATGTTTATTATTACTAACTATTACTGTTATCATTATTACCCCTGTTGCAGACCATTCATAATACCAAAGAACATGATAACACAGCACCATCCCTTCTAGCATTTATACTGGTCCCTCCTCATTCCCAGGCTAAGACTTGGATTGTCATTCATTGTCTCTAATCTCCATTTTCCCCAAAGAAATGGAGGCTCTACGTGAAAGCATATATCCTGTATCCAGAATTAGAACTCCCAACCCCAAGCCTTCCAAATTATTCATTAATACTATCCATCTTGAGAAATAGAATAATACAGATATTCTCACTGATGACTTAATCTATATCTAGACAAACTTAAAATTTCCAGATTAAAAAGTAAAGAATTTGTTTATTTCTATTTTTAAAGCACAGAGTGAAACCACATTTCAGGTGTTCAGAAAATAGTAATGCTCTTAGAATATGTTAGTTGGTTCCACTAAGGAAAGCTAGGCCAGGTTGTACCAAGGATTAAATTGCACTGGCTTGGTTCCATCTGTTTTGTGTTTGCCTATATCAAGCTGTTATACATTCCAAAATGTCCTAACACATGGCTGTGCATCTCACTACAGACAACCTGAAGTATTTCAAAACACTGGAGAAATGTTGCATCAGATTCTTCCTGGTTCAGGATTCCCTTTCTCCTGAACTTAGCTGAGGAGCCAGGACAAATGGAATGTCTCACAGTTTCCATAGATCCATACCATTACTGATTCTAGAAAAGAAAAAAAAAAGTACTTTTTATCCAAATGTTTTCAAATATTTTTCCTATCTTCCTCTCAAAAAAATTTCCATGGTTTTGCAAATGAAATTGGCTGATGACGGCTTTTTTGTTGTTCTTGTCTCGGGGATGGCATTAGGCAAGGTTATTTATGGAGCAAAGTTCAACCTGAAAAACAGGATGGGCAGAGGGGCAGACAGAAATGCTGGGGAGACATTTGAGGTCATTGGTCCATTCTCTTCAAACATGCAAGCACACACTTATTAACTCTGGAAGAAAAACTTTAGATCAATACAAGGGTTTTAGGTTTTAATGATTCATTAGACTCTCTCTACAACTATTTCAGGTGACCAAATACAAAAGGAAAAATAGCAGTAATATTTAACTGAGCAGGTGGGAGCACTGATTTTGGTCATTCTGCATCACTTCACTGACTTATCTTTCTAGGTCTTTATCTTAAAATGTTTTATAATAACCAAGAAAACTTGTATTCATGGTAAATATTCTTTAACGTATTAAGCAATAATATCAAAACAAAGCATAATTTTAAAATATCTAGTACAAAATATCAGATTGGTCAGAAAGTTCGTTCTGTTAGTGGATATATTATTCAATGATGTTCTTGGTGAAAATGAAAAAAAAATTTTCTTAGTTTTACTTTTAGAACCAAATGAACTTTTTGGCCAACCCAATATAAATCCACTTTAAAAGGACCTCCAAAAAAGAAACATCAAAGCACCTGAAGAATGTTTAGCCCACCTAGCTGTCACATTTTCGTTTCCTGGTCACTTTTCATAAAGTAAATTTCTCCTCTCCCCTCATGTTGAAACTCCTTTGGTGCGCTTAACAGTATTCAATTTCATTAGAAAATGTTTTATAAAATGAGGCATACTTGAATTTACCTAAGTCCCTTGACCAATAAGCTAATGATACAATTTCCTACTGTAGTTCACAGTCTAACTGGTACTCACATAGTTTTTTGAAGACCTTCCAGCAGTTTCATTATTAATCCTATTTTTTAAATTACATTTGCAAATTGACCTCTGGAATCACAGTGTTAGGAGTTTATTTTGAATTAGCAGTTGCAACTTGGTTAGCAAGTGGAAATATTTAGGACCTATTCCAGTCATTTCTCAGCTCACTGAGCTTATGTCCCAAGTTCTAGTCTGATACCCTAGTTTCTCACCAGATTTCATAGTTTCCTCATCTGTTTATCAGTTGTGCTGTGAGTTAAAAATGGAACTCTATTTATCTGGATGACTGTCATCAGATGCAGTTTCCAATGGCCAACTGAGTTCATGATACCCCAAAGAAATTTCTGGTGTCCACCACTCTTGTGCACACAAAGGAAGGCAATTATTTTAGCCCTGTACATCAAAGTAATTCACTTGCTGTGTTTCTAAATTTGTTTTTAACATTGAAGGCAGTACTCATTAATAGTTGCTAAAATGTGCCTCATTGCCTTTGATTTTGTTTAGGAAGTTAAGTATTTCTTTGAGATGTTTCTTTCCTGTTTCTGATCATTCCATGTCTCCTGGCAGATCCTAGGAAAGGAATAGGCTGCATTTCAGGCAGTACCACATGGAAGTTATTTTATGGAAAATATTTCTGAATTCCGGTTTCCTTTCAGGTGCCTCAAAGAACAACTTCTATATCCCCAGCATTAGCAAGAAAGAATTCTCCTGGAAATGGTAGTGCTCTGGGACCCAGATTAGGATCTCAACCCATCAGAGCAAGGTAAGGGAAGGAAGATGGGTAAGGTGAAGGGAAGAGCCCCACCTACCGTTGTCATTACTGCTTTCCTAAAATACTATCTTTGTTCTTTTTTCACTTCTAAGGCATGTTGACTGGCCACCTTGGACTGTAAATTTTGGTGGGCCAGAGGCAAGTCTTTTATTTCTTCAGTAGCCTTTCACAGAAACCAGTGTATAATGTGGGCTCATGAATGGATGAGTAAATGAATCACGGAATCAATGCAGAAGCCAGTCTGGCTTACCTTATTTGGCAGGTTTTCAAATGTGGGAGTAAAACTACAAATAAAGTCTGGGTGTGGTACCCCTGACCATTAACCTCGGAGACCTTTTGATGAAGCCAGCCAAACAAAGTGGCCTGATCTGAGATGATTTTTAGCATCAGGTCAAGAAACGTGCCCTGTGGCTCTGTGGTGACCTAAATAGAAAGGAAATCCAAGGAAGACAGTATATATGCGTATATGTGTGACTGATGCACTTTGCTAGACAGTAGAAATTAACACAACATTGTAAAGCAACTATACTCCAATTTACACGTGTACACCCGTGTCGGATCCATGTCAATGTATGGCAGAACCACCACAATATTGTAAAGTAATTAGCCTCCAATTAAAATAAATAAATTTATATTAAAAAATAAAAATAATAAATTTTAAAAAGAAAGAAATGTGCCCTGAGGACTATTGAGACAGTAGAAAGTAATTAGCTAAGAGGACTTCCCTGGTGGTACAGTGGTTAAGAATCAGCCTGCCAATGCAGGGGACACAGGTTCAGTGCCATACCTCATCTGGAAAGATTCCACATGCCTTGGGGCAACTAAACCCATGCACCACAACTACTGAAGCCTGCAGGCCTAGAGCCCATGCTCCACAACAAGAGAAGCCAGCACAGTGAGAAGCCCGTGCTCGCCACAACTAGAAAGAGCCCCTGCAAAGCAATGAAGACCCAACACAGCCAAAAAGAAAGAAAGAAAGAAAGAAAATAATTGGCAAAGAAGTGCCATAGTGACCAGCTGCAGAGCTGTCCTAGTTTGGCAAATTGCAAAAGGACCAGTTCTCATGAGGAAGTCATCTCTGGCATTGTGGAGTGTCACTGAAATACAGTGATGCTCTTTGTTCTTCTGGAATTTTTTACCAACCATGTATATTCCTACAATCAGGAAGTTGCATCCACCTACTGGTGGGTGTAGAGGTCTGAACAGAAGCTGGAAAATAAACAATATCCTTACAGTATCACAGCAGATTTTATGGGGTAACAGATGCTGTTTGTTGCTGTCGTTCATCAAACTCCCCTCACATGTTTCATGAGTACACTCCTTTTTAGGATCAGCTGAAATAGCAAATGGCCTCTGTTGAGACTATAAAAAGGAACTTGGGGGTACTGTTTAATTCTTCATTGTGTTCATATGAGGACAGTCTCCTGCTAGTCAAAGAAAGAGAGACTGGAAATGAAGGTTATGACTATTTGTACAGATCCTAAAATATGGAATGGTTTTGATCATAAGGCTTTCATTTTTCTCTTCATATGAAAAGCCTTAGGAAGGAGTCAGTCTGTAAATAAGACAGAACTGTACTAAGAACATTCACCTCTGGAGGGCAAAGAAGCTAGCTCATTCTGAGTGGAGTTGCCAGTTGCAGAAGCTCTGAATTTTTTTTTGTCCAGCAGCTTGTCAGGTTCACACCGAGCCGGTGTTGTGAGCAGGGCTGAGGACCCCTGCTGTGGACTGTGACCAGGGAGCGAAAGGAATGTGAGGCTGGATTGCCAGCCTGAACTTCACCAGTCCTTCTCTCCAAGCAATAGTAAACCTCCAGTTATCAGGGCTTCTTGCTCCTTTGAACCCTGCCTTCTAGGCTGTGTTCGTGAGATAAGTTGTTTAGAATTTCAGTTTCTGTACATCAAGCATCATTTCAACTTTAAGTCTTTTTCCCTCTATCAACCCAAAAGAAAGAGAACTGTCTTCCTCTAGTCAAATAAAAAGCAGTCCTTTGTTCCCTCTGAGATACTAATTTAATAACATTAAGGCTCCAAAATAACTGATAAGTGGTCGTGCATGCATGCTCAGTTGCTTCAGTTGTGTCCAACTCTTTGCGACCCCATGAACTAGAGCCTGCCAGTCTCCTCTGTCGATGGGATTCTCCAGGCAAGAATACTGGAATGGGTTGCCATGCCCTCCAACAGGGGATCTTCCTGAACCAGAGATCGAATCCAAGCCTCCTGCATTGCAGGTGAATTCTTTACCTGCTGAGCCACCAGGGAAGCCCAATAAATGGTCAGTGGCTTGCAAAACATGTGCTTTTCCCTTGGAACCTCTTAAATGTTGTATTTTGTCCAAAAAAAGGAGATCTTGTGAATACAGCTAACATTTTTCTGCTTACAGAGAATGTAGGGAGGAAATGAACTTAGCAGTAATAATTATTTACCTGCAATGATAATCAAAAGCATTGCAGGGGAGGGGGGATGGAGAATCCCTGTCTCTGCCGTGTAGAACAGTCCTTCTTCTTTCTATCACATATCTCTAAGTGACCAGCACTTAAAAATGTGACACAGACTCTGCAGCTCTAGATTGAACTGCATTTTGAAACGTTTTGGGATTCGGTGTATTTATTGTGCTAGAGACGGCTTTAGATCACCTTTGTTGTATAATAAAACATGCCAAGATGTGGTGGCTTGAAACGGTAACTATTCATGATTTCTCACATTCTATCGGAGAAGGCAATGGCACCCTGCTTCGGTACTCTTGCCTGGAAAATCCCATGGATGGAGGAGCCTGGAAGGCTGCAGTCCATGGGGTCGCTAAGAGTCAGACACGACTGAGCGGCTTCACTTTCACTTTTCACTTTCCTGCATTGGAGAAGGAAATGGCAACCCACTCCAGTGTTCTTGCCTGGAGAATCTCAGGGACGAGGGAGCCTGGTGGGCTGCCGTCTATGGGGTCGCACAGAGTCAGACACAACTGAAGTGACTTAGCAGCAGCATATGTGTACATATGTTGCCTCCCTCCCTCCCCTCTCCGTCATCACAGACCACGGAGCTGGGCTCCCCGTGCTGTGTGGCAGCTTCCCACTGGCTGTGTGTTTTGCACATGGTAGTGTCTATCGAAGTGAAGTCTCTCAGTCGTGTCCGACTCAGCAACCCCATGGTCTGTAGCCTACCAGGCTCCTCAGTCCACGGAATTTTCCAGGCAAGAGTACTGGAGTGGGATGCCATTTCCTTCTCCAGGGCATCTTCCCAGCCCAGGGATCGAACCGAGGTCTCCCGCACTGCAGGCATACGCTTTACCATTTGAGCCACCAGGGAAGCCCGTAGTGTCTATATATTTTAGCGCTGCTCCTTATTTCAGCCCACCCTTCCTTCTCCCCTCCCCCATGTCCACATAACATGTCCATCCTCTACATCTGCATCTCTATTCCTACCCTGAAAATAGGTTCACCTGCACCATTTCTCTAGATTCCATGCATACTTGTTAATATACAATCTGTGTTTTTCTCTTTTTGACCTACTTCACTTTGTATAACAGACTCTAGGTCCATCCACATCAGGACAGATGATCCAGTTTTGTTCCTGTTTATAGCTGAGTCATATTCCCTTGTATATATGTACCATATCTTCTTTACCTGTTCATCTGTTGATGGACATTTAGGTTGCTTCCATGTCCCGGCTGTTGCAAATACAAGCACTTTTGAAGCTTTCGCTTCCATCATCTTTGCTAATGATGTGATCCACCAATGGCTGGGCGGTAGCGGGGCGGTGGATTACTGTGATAGGACAGAGATTGTCCTATTTTCTGTTGGTTGTAATAAAGTCCTTATAGATTTATTGGTACCATTTGTCAGATAACTGCCCATCCATAAAGCCATGAAAAGATTGCTTTTAAATAGTGTGCCCTTTGCATTACCATGTGGACTCCCAAATGCCTTATACTGTCAAGGTGAGCTGGTGAGTTTAAATTATGATTTGATTTGTTCATTTTTTAAATTTCTGTTTTAAAACCTCCCATGCACTTTAACATTTAACTTTGATTCATGTGTTCTTTTAAAACAAATTAAAATTTGATTAAGTGAATACATTCAGAATATGAAAAATTTTCAGTTAATCCAATAATACCCAGTCAAAGCCCAATGACTGAATGTTTAATTTCAAAAAGAATAATTCTCTGGCCTATCCCAAACCTATCTGCTTATGGCTGGTTTGTTCTCATTGGCTATGTCATCAGAGAACAAAGGAAAATGAATGTAGCCAGGCAGCCAGTTAATTATAGACTTGGCCCAAATATTTGGGCCAAGAAATCACTTTGTAATCTTAATTTTTTGTTTTGACTTTTTTATATGATTCAAATAAATGGAATAATTTTCTTTTTACTGTGTGTTTTATAAACCAAACATCATTGTCTGCAGTATGCCAAATGTCTGAACTAAAAGTTAGCATTTAAAGAAATCCATATGAATGTTTTCAAGTTTTTACATATTTGGATCTGAATAGGATCAGTTGATACATAAAAAACACAGGAAACCTATTATTTCATGGAATTGTTCTGAAATTGATCCCTCTAAAGAGCATTTATCTCAGGCACCTTGGCCCCAAGCCCAGATCAGGTGACACCATAGTAAGGAAGAGAGGAACATGGCAGTGTGACATTTTCTCAAAACAGTCATATTTTACCAAAAAAAAAAAAAAATAATAAGGTAGGAAAGACATTTAGAAATTTTCCCTATTTCTATGTGTGATTACATAGAAACTAAACACTTCCTTCAGACTCCAGCAGCAAAAATAGCAACCTATTAAGATCAGTACCCACACTGGTTAGCTCCAGTGGGGGGATGGGGGGGACAGACTTGTGCTAATGAAGCCCAGATCAGGGGTTTCATGCTCATGGGATCCAATTAGCTTCACACCAAGAGAGGCCTGAGCCCCAGTCAGAGATGCAGGCTCATTCCAGCTGGTTCTGCTGATGCCCTGGCACCTCTGTCATCCCAGGGCAGCCCTGGCCCAGGTCTTATCGTCTAACGTGGCTGCAGCCTCCTCCCTGGTCAGCCTGCCTCTGTCCTGACCAGTCATTCATAAGCCGGCCCTGGGAGGCCCGTGTTTTCTGCCTGGCTTTAAGAGAATTGCTATAGAAGCTTCCCATTTCTTTTGATAATCCACTATCCCAGGGTTTCCTACACAGACGTGGTACTCAGCCAGGATGGGGTCGTCTTTATACCAAGGAGCCCCAGGAAAACTCAGGTCCGTGTCTTTGCTCAGACTGTTCCCCTAGCCTTGCTGCTAACCCCCTGAAGTTTAATCAAGTCGTTTCTCTTTCCCAGCACCACCACCAACCACTCCAGGCTGCACTGCACTGCACTCCCCAGACTCTGCTACCATTCACAGATGCTCGCACAGCATGTAGAGTTTTGCCTTGCTGGCTACGGTCTCCACTGCATGTCTCATTGCTAGGATTATGTTGTAACTTGACGGTCTGTCCTGTGACCTGGACTCTCCTCCATCCCTCATGGTCTCACAAAGGCAGGTGTTTAATGAAAGGTTTTGGCTAACTGATCAAAGAAGTGCTGCATTCGAGCAAAGAGCTGGATCCTCAGAGCTCACAGAACTCCATTCTCCCAATAGTTGTTTTTTTTTTTTTTCATACAAAGAACACTGCGTCTCTACAAAATGAGAACAGCCACCAAGAAACCTTAACCTAACGTGTAATTTAAAAAAAATTTTTTTAGGACTTATTAATTATACATAAATAATTCCTGACCACTACTGTTTAATGAAAGAGAACAGTAGGGAAGAAGTTATTATTTAGGAATTTAAATAGGATTATTTTTTGGAAAAAAATGAAAAATTAGAAATGTGAGATATTGCAGAATTAGCATTCATTTATTGTGCTACTCTATTTAGAATATTATATTAGATATACTATAGATATTTAGATATCTAAATATTATTATAGATGATCTAATAATATCTAATTATTATCTAGATAATAATTAGATATTCTGCAAATAGGAGGGAGGTTTTTTCTTTTATGGATCCAAATCTATCTCTATCAATTAAATGCTAATTACTACCCAAAGGAGTGCCATAAAAATACCAAGAATTTTTAAAGTCTTCCTGAAGTTTACCGAGACTTTATTCTGCAGTCAATTTTTACTGCTAGGTTGACTTAGCCACCCCTTTACTGTAAAAAAAATTGAAAGGTGAATATTGTCAAAAAATCTACATTTATATTATCAAAATTAATAAATCATGAAGATAGAGTTATATTTACATTTTCCAGAATCACCAGCCATCTCTTCCACTAACTCAATGTTTAAGAATTTTTGTAATTCAGCCAAATATTTTTGTTTTCAGAAAGAAATTATTTGGTTTAGACTTCACGTTCACTTTTCACTTTCATGCATTGGAGAAGGAAATGGCAACCCACTCCAGTGTTCTTGCCTGGAGAATCCCAGGGCTGCCGTCTGTGGGGTCGCACAGTCGGACACGACTGAAGAGATTTAGCAGCAGCAGCAGCAGCAGCAGCTGCCATAACTGCTATTTTGTGGCCAGATTTTCACGGGCCAAACTGCAAGTGTCTCAAGGGAAGGGGCCATATTATTTTCACATTTACATGTGAAGCATCTGACACCCAACACAACACAGAGTGCCTGGTTCCCACTTGATACTCTTAAAATGGGCAGAGAAAAATGAAAGCATAGTATTACATTTTAATGTGATAGCTCACTGCATGAAAATAATAGCACTGTGATGACTCTGTTAGTGAAATTCTGTTTGGGGAACTGAAGACAATGCAATCATGGAGGAGCCTGTTTCTCCCTCGGCAGGTGGATGGCAGTGGATAGGATCTTTGAATTTCAGATCTCACCAAATCACCACTTAGGCCCAGCAGTACAGAAGTCTAGAGGAAAAAATGGAGAGGTCTATGGCTTATAAATTTGAAAGGAAGAGCTTAGAAGAAACTTGGAAAATACTGCTTCTTTTTATAACAAAATCCTAAAATCCTCTCAGTCTCCTCCCACCACCACTGCTTAGTGGCCTCCTCGCCTCTGCAGCCCTGTGGTCACCAAAAGTGGCCTTGGAGTCCGCTTCATGTTCCCATATTGCCCCGCGCTCACTGCAGGCACAGCATGAGCAAAGACTGCTATATGTGCCTGGCGACACTGGCAGAGGGCACGAGCTGGATCTTGTTCATTACTGTATCTCAAAGGTCTGACCCAGTGCCCAGTATAGACCAGCTGAGTGAATGAATAAATGCACTATTTTGGGAGTAGTAAAGATGTGAGAGTGAATAATAGAGTAGCGTTTATAACCAGTGGGGGCTTTTAGCCTGCCAATAGATGAACACTGTTCTTGGGTTTAGCACTTAATAATTATTTTCAAACATTCTTCCCTTTGGTAATAGCCAAGGTATATAAAGATTTCCTGCAAGAAATTTAAAAATGCAAAGATACCACTAGCTATGTGAGCTGAGAACTTAGGTAATTCACAGAAGAGGAATTCTGAATAACAAATAAATGTGAATAAAAATTATTCTATCCCAACAGTAATTTTTTAAAACTGCATTAAAACAGCAAAATATAATTTTTTGCAAGTTAGTTAGCTGTTCATGATAAAGACTGGTAAGAATTCAATGAGATGGATAGTCTCATACACTGTAGTGAAAACCTGCTGTATGTTTATATGTTCACATATATATATGTGCACATGCATACCCCAGTTCATGCCCCTCCACCCAAGAATTCCAATTCCAGGAGAGATGTGACTGAACATTTGTTTGCCTCTAAATGTTTATTTCAGTATTATGTGTCCCAGCGATATATTGGAAGCACCTAATAACAGAAGAATGATTGAACTAATTCACCTATATAATGGACTACTATACAGCTATTATTGTTTTTAGAAGTGTTAGAAGCTGCTCAAAAGGCAAAGGGGGAAAAAAGCAATATGCAAAATTGAATATACAGTGTGCTTCCATACATACAAAAGAAAAAAGACTAGAAACGGACTTCCTTGGTTGTCCAGTGGTTAAGAATCTGACTGCCAATACAGGGGACACAAGTTTGAGCCCTGGTCTGGGAAGAGCCCACTTGCCACGGGGCACCTAAACCTTTGAGCTACAACTCACTGAAGCCCACTCTCCCTGGAGTCTGTGCTCTGCAACTAGAGAAAGCCCACAGGCAGCAACAAAGACCCAGTGCAGGCAAAAATAAATAAATATTTTTTTTTCTAAGACTAGAAGATAATATATCGTCCAGTAAAATACAGTTGAATGTCTCTTGATTCAGAGATGGCATGCATTGCTCCCTTGTTTTCATCTTTTCATATTCTCTACTGTTTTACAATACGGAGAAGGCAATGGCAACCCACTCCAGTACTCTTTCCTGGAAAATCCCATGGACGGAGGAGCCTGGAAAGCTGCAGTCCATGGGATCGCTGAGGGTCGGACACGACTGAGCGACTTCACTTTTGCTTTTCACTTTAATGCATTAGAGAAGGAAATGGCAACCCACTCCAGTGTTCTTGCCTGGAGAATCCCAGGGACGGGGCAGCCTGGTGGGCTGCCGTCTATGGGGTCGCACAGAGTCGGACACGACTGAAGTGACTTAGCAGTAGCAGTTTTACAATGAGCATAGGAAAAGGGGTTTCAAAGCCAGCCTCCTTTGAAGATTCACCATTTCAGAGCTAATATGTTTGATGTGAGATGACCCAAGAGTTGGGTCAAGAATTCATCCTGTCCAGATGCGGAATCTGGCCAGGAGCTCCACAGAAGACAGCATGACTGTCATTAACATTGACCCCTTTAATGCAAGGTCACATAGGCACTGTCTTCATCCCTTTGTACTGGGGGCGGGACTGGACTACACTTGTGTCTACCAGTGGCCAGTTCTTGAGAATGTAAGCCCTGTGCATCGCTGTCCCTACAGCAACCCCGACCTCCGGAGAACCGAGCCCGTCTTGGAGAGCTCCTTGCAGAGGACCAGCAGTGGCAGTTCTTCCAGCTCCAGCACCCCCAGCTCCCAGCCCAGCTCCCAAGGCGGCTCTCAGCCTGGGTCACAAGCAGGATCCAGCGAGCGGACCCGGGTTCGAGGTAAAGCTTTCCCCTACCTTTCCAGGAGGGCTTCTCTGGACAAGGAATCAGATTACTTCCTGACTTCTGTGACTCATGGTCCTGGTGTGGCCACCACTATGTGATGCCAAGAAGCCCCTTAACTCCACTTGGGTTCAGTCTCCTTAGGGCAGTGGTCCACCATCCCAGTCACGTGTGTGACATCAGTGTGGACCCAATCCTTTCTAATTGCAGATACCAGAATTCTTCAGGGAGATTGCAGAATAGTGGTCTCATTTGAAAATGTAGTCATCAGACAGCTCAATTTCCATTTCTGTTTGATTGCTTAGTTAGAGTTCCACGACCCACAAGTATCCTCTTCCCCTTGTGTCAACATTGTTCAGAATACAAGGTATTTCTCAAACTAAACGTTAATAAAGGCTAAATGTAGGATAAATATGCCCTGGAGAGAAGATATAAAATCTCTGACTTAAAAAAATATACTTGACCCTTCTGGTTATTCCTATTAGTGAGGTAAAAATTAGCCTCTCTGACCATTTAATTCAAGTCATCCTTCATTGTTTAGCTTTCAATAATGAGGAAACTCGTGAAAAACATTAATGTGTCCAGCTAATTATACATGACAACCTATTGTTTCTAGCTAATCAAAATGTACTCTTTCTGCATAAACCTTCTTCAGAAGATAATTTTGCTTCCAAGTAATGAAGGCTGGGATTTTTTTAAGTGCAATTTGAAAACACTTAATACTCTGCCTGATGGAAAGCACCAGTTCTTTACTCTTTCTTAGCCTCTTTAATAGACACAATCATTCTTTACCTCCTAATTTTTTTTTTTAAGTAAACTCACTGTATGTCTATTTTGAAAAGGTGAATGTCAGACACACTGTGCCTTGTCTCTGAACTGGGGCGGGGACTGGCCTGCAGCTGCCTCTTCTTACAATCTTCTGACATCCATGACAACCCAGAACTGTGGAGGCTTCTGTTGCTTTGATCCAGATATAGACTTACTAACTTTAGAAAAGTGCCATTCTCTTAGCTTTTTTTCTGTTCATATAAAATAAAATAATATGTTTCATTAGAGCAAATGCTAAAGAAAATCCAAACTTAAGCATATCATTTTAATTGTCTGATCTGGTTCAGGTTTAATTCTTAACTTCTTCCCTTGACCTCTAGTTCTTCTGGTAAAAAGCTAGTGTGTCCTACCCTGCTATGTCCCTACCCAGGAAAAACCACTCTGAAGCCAAACCAAAGAGTATTTCCCACCTGAGATTGCTTCTTCTCTAACCTGTAAGCTCATAAATCAGAGAGATGCTCCTCACTCTGTAGCAGCCCTCCCCCAACCCTTGCGCTATTCCAGGGCACATCCCCTTTATCACCAAACTCTCCTTCCCTCCCTCACCTCATTCTTTCTTCCTTAAAGGACCCAGACAACTAGCTCATCCTCCCCTCTGCCCATTTAAAAATCATTCCCCTAAGTAAAACAAGTTTCTCTTTTTCCACAGCATTTCATCAAAAACACTTATCCTGATGGGTAAGTGGTAAAAGAAAAAAATCAAACATGGAATAACTCAGACGCTGGTTTACCATGATAATTGAGAATAGGATTTTGAGAAATCAGACAGAATACCAGCTCTGCCAACAATTTCAGTGTGACCTTGGGCTAGTTGTGTTACTTCTCTGTGTTCAACTGTGAAATAGGAAACCAGTGCCAGGCCACTGGGTTACAGCAAGGATTCAGTGAGACAATTGACATTAAAAGGTGTTTGACCCTAACCATGGCACGGCATTGGTGCTCCGTAAATGGTGGCGGCTTGCTAGTTTTTCCTTTTTTTTTTTTTTTTTAGTTTTTCCTATTGTTCCTAGTGACTTCCAGGTGACAAGCCTAAATGTATATGGCTGCTTTTGTTTGCCGGAACATTTACTGTTTTTTCACAGATGTGCTTGAGGATTTGTCTGGCTGAGTGAGCTGTCCGCTGAGTCATCGCAAGGATGACTCACCAGAGAACTCCAGCACCTTCTGATGGTCATTATCTTTCTTGGCCCTCTGTTCTTTCCTCTAGCCAACAGTAAGTCGGAAGGATCACCTGTGCTCCCCCATGAGCCCTCCAAGGTGAAACCAGAAGAATCCAGGGAAATTACCCGACCAAGTCGCCCAGCTGTGAGTGCTTTTTTCTCAGAAGAGTTTTGAGCTCTTTTCATTCACCAGAGAACCCACAGGGTAAAGTAGGGGATGCGCTCATGACTCTGAAACAAAAATTGTTAAATTTATTAAGAACAGGTGCTAGAAGCATCTGGAAGGAAGTCATACCTGATTAGGAAAGAACTGAGCTGATTCAGGATTGCTTTCCTACCTTTGGATATTTTGCTGATCATTAGCACTATGTTTGGAGAAGGAAATGGCAACCCACTCCAGTATTCTTGCCTGGAGAATCCCAGGGATGGGGGAGCCTGGTGGGCTGCCATCTATAGGATCACACAGAGTCCGACACGACTGAAGTGACTTAGCAGCAGCAGCACTATGTTAGAAAACAAAACAGGAAGAGAAATAACTCCTATTATTCCATGATTTCTACTCAGCAGCTTTGGCAAAGAGGTGTTGAAACTAGCAGTTGAGAATATTTGGGCACTTTCTGTGGATTTCTCTGAAATATTCTGGCCTTTCCTCCACATTATTTTCCATATGAATTAATATTGCAACGTTTCTGCTGCTCTGGGACTGTGTTGTCTGGACCAAAACTTGATAAGCATGATCTCATAGAGGACCTGACAACCTGAAATCTAGCTTCACTGCTGTAACACAGCAGACCAGATAGCCTTAAAGAAATAAAAAAGAGCTTGGAGGCTGAAATTTCAAAGTTGGAAATTAATTTGGGATGACTTACTCTCCACTTGTTTTATCTGAATTTTTCAAGAGTCTTTTCTGTGAAATGAATGTGAAGATAGTTTGTTTTTTTCACCTTTAAAAGTAAGGAAGTACAGTGAGGGCAGCAATGAAGGGAACTGACACCGTTCTGGGCAGAGGTTCTCCTTCCCCTTGCCTTTATCAGTTGTGTACTAACCATTCCCGTTTTGTGTTTAACCTGCTGCCTTTCTTCTCGTCTTTTCCCCTCCCGTGGATTCTTCTGGATTGGGTTCCTCTTATCTCAGAGCTATAAGAAAGCTATAGATGAGGTTAGTATTATCTTTTCTTGGTCATGCTTTTACAAGATGTGAATATAAACTGACTTCCTGAGGTTGATATTCAGAAAGGTGGCCAATGGGATCTCAGTTTAAACTTCATTCCTTCAGAGTGATCTGCTGGGAGGACAATCCCTCCCACAAAAGCCAGCCTGAGTGCCTCTGACACCATTTAAACCTCCAGAGACCTTCCTCCTAAAGCCAGAATGTCACATTTCCAGTGTTCCAGTCTGGCTGAAGATATGCATTAGTGCTTTGATATCGGCAGTTTCTCATTCTAGTATCTTCTGGTAGCAAATCCTGAGCTCTTCACCTATACTCGCCAGCCTGGCTAGGGGATGGTGGTTTTACTAACAGAAAAAAGAGACATCTTTTTCTAGGGCCGTCCAAATTTATAGAGTGTGATTTGTGAACAAGGAGTCACTGGGTATTGTTAGATTAATTTTGTGGGACATTAACTACAGCATCAGCAGCAACATCAACTTTGGTTAATGAATCCTGACCAGTTAAGTAATTTTATTTCCTTATCGGTGGAGACATTTTTCCATTAGAAAAATATATGGTCTTGCCGCTCTTAGGTAGCTCGCTAAGAAGGGTGACTGCCTCACTGCTCTTTGTCAGGCCTGCATGAATACAACGTAGTGGAGTTGTTTTGGAAGAGACAGGCCTTCTGCAGAGTCTAATTGCATGAAATCTGAAGACTAGCATTATGGCTTTCAGGCTGAACTCTGCTGAGCACCATTTTTGTGAAATGACATGGAAAAAGCACTGGCTTTGGGGTCAGCGAGCTGCATTCAAATTCTGGCTCCCGCAATAAATAACTGGTGGGGCCAATCTCACAAACTCTCTGGGTCACAGTTTCCTCATCTGTTCAGTGGGAATAAAAGCACCTGCCTTGCCTCACTCACAAGATTGTTTAGGTTCCCGCAAGATCGTGTGTGTTCGAGAGCATTTTCTGAAGTGTGAAATGCTATGTAAAGGCAAGGCCTGAGGCATGGGACTAGTTTGGTGGGAAAAGCATGTTTCTATGTGTCTGATCTTTACCAAAAAGCCTCACGTTTTCAGAATTACAACCACCTTACCATTCAGAGTGACTTAGAAAGAAAGTTTTCATAGTTAAAGAATTATTGTTCACAAAAGAATGAGACTCCACATGTCCACAGTGTGTGGGTGCATTTATAGAAAGTTAAAAGGGAATTGTTTTGAATTGCTCTGTGCTGCAGCCTTGCCCCTCCTCTTCATGAGAGTGAGAAGGACAGGGATTATCACAGCTTTTATCAACCTTCTCCCACACAGTTCTGGTGCTCAGGCTACCAATAAAATAGTTGTGTGTGTACACAACTCAAGGTTTCCTCTTATGAGTCCAGAAATTGGCTTGGAAGTGGCTGTCATGGGGGAAAGGACTCTCATGGATTTCGTCTGGTTAACCCAGGTTATTTTGGGCTTTTAAAAATTGCTTTATTTATTTCAGGATACTCTGGGCAGAGATGAGGGGTAGGAAACAGAGGTATAAGTAATTGAGAGGATAAAAGCTGTGCACCAAAATCTTGGAGCAATAGATGATTGGGAAAAGCCCTCAAGGTGATTCTTATAACTCTATCCTTGAGTATCGCTGATCCCAACCACTGAAAATATGGGATTCCTTGGTTCTCCATCACCTGCTGGTCCTCAAGGAGGAATGACTATCCCCCAGCTGCCCTCCTCTTAGAAGACGTTTGCAAAGTCTAGAGTCAGTTTGGGGGCCTTCCCTGGTGTCTCAGCAGTAAAGAATCTGCCTGCCAGTGCGGGAGACATAGGTTAAATCCCTGAATCAGGAACATTCCCTGGAGGAGGAAATGGCAACCCACTCCAGTATTCTTGTCTGAAAAATCCCATAGACAGAGGAGCCTGGCAGGCTACAGTACACAGGGTTGCAAAGAGTCGGACACAACTGAGTGCGCACGAGAGTCAGTTTTGATTGTCACGAGTGGGACATGGGAAGCAGTGCTACTGACATGTTGTGTGTAGAGCAGAAAGATGCTGCTGAACACCCTACAGTGCACAGGAACATAACCTGCGATAGAGAATTATCCACCCCAAATGTCAGTGGTGCCACAGGGGAAGAAACTTAACTCTCTCCTGTCTTCATTCCTAGGTCTTGATATGGCTTCTCCAGTCTCCAGTGACTGATGTGCCATTTAGATAACCCAAGATTGAAATGAGCAGTCTTAAAATGCCAAAGACATAATTGCTTCTTATTGCTAATTTAATGGTTTGAGTTCTTATAAAAGTCAGTCTGGGGGAGAGTCCATTCACTTGGCATTCCTTCCTAATGCAGTTATGAGATTGTGCAGAGTAGTCTGATTACTGAATACACCTTCCAAAATAAATATTATTTTCACTTTAGCACAATTAAACAGATGTCATGAAGATCAGATACAAAAGCAAACACTGGCTTTACCAGCATTTTTTTCGTTAGTACATAGAAATCTGACAATTGGCAGAGCACATATATAGATTGGACAGAACTGGAATGATAACAGGTGGTCCAAACCTTTTTTTCCCCAGTTGAAGATACTGATGACAAGTGACTTCCCCAAGTCATATCTTCACACTTCCTAAAAATGAAATTAATTATTTTAAAATGTAAAGAAAAGACCGAGACTTCCCTGGTGGTCCCACCGTTGAGAATCTGCCTTCCAGTGCAAGGGATGTGGGTTTTATCCCTGGGAACTAAGATCCCACATGCCTCAGGGCAACAAAGAGCCTGCATGCTCTAACGAGAAGTCAGCACAGCCAAAAATAAAAATAAGTAAATTTTAAAGAAAAGACCAACTTTAAAATTTTAGCTATTATTTTAATTGTTTAAAAAATTGAACTGATTTTCGTAAACTATATTGTTTTTAAAAAGATACCTAAAAGAGCACCTTTTAAAGCAGAGTATCCATAATTGTCAGATTAAGTAAACTTTTTTGAAAGAAAAATTATACCAAATTGATTCTAAAAAGTGTTGCATAAAAAAAAGTTTGGGTAAGAGGTGCTTAACTCTGTACTCTGTAGTCAGAAAACTTACCATTTTGCCATATTTCTTTTTCAGTTATATATTCTCAAATATTTTCATGGTAAATAGCACCCTTTTTCTCTTTTTTAATACTTTTTAGCTCCAGGCTTGTGACAGTCAAGCAATAAATTACCACAAAAACTCATTACATGGAGAAAATGGGTATTGTCAGAAAGTAAAACATATGAAAATGGATCTGAACCCAATAGTGTCAATTTTAGATCATGTTTGTTTCCTATAACTTTCCTATTGTAAGTTTCTCCAGGATAGATGAACAAGGAACAAATCTTCAACTAAATGTATAGACTATGGGCAATGGAAGATTAAATTTTTTTTTGGCTGGAGTGTTAGTTTCAAGTTACCCATTATTGTTACCTTGGGATTTTTATATATGTCTCACCCACCATGCTATTACCAATTAAACTTAAAAGGAAATTGCAATTATTTGTAATGCTTCAGGAAAGATAACCTTTTAATAACCCAGAAACCAAAAAAAACACCTCCAATTAAAAGTGAAATTATAAAGCATATCAGAGCTTTAAAGTGTTCCTAAATACAGTGTTTGGAGAAATTTAGATCATTTTAACAATTGAGAGTTTCTTTAAATCAGTGAGCTTTGGACCAGCTAAATGTTTCTAAATAGCTTTGATTTTTTAAAATCTTAATTGTCTTGTTTTGAAATGTCAGCAATAAGGAAAACCAACCCATGGGGAAAATGAACTATTAATTTAAATAAATAAAAGTTAATATCATTATATTTTATTCAGAATTATTGACATTAGAAATAAACTCTTTTAAACCATATTCTCTCTTTAAATTATAATAAAAATTTTTAATAAGTACATTTTAAATACTAGATATAGTCTTTGATGAAACATATCATGGTCCTAACATAGAGAACAAAAAATACAAAATAAATTTATCTAATTTTTTATTATTTTATTGGTTTAGAGGATTATAATGTCCTTTTTCATTAATTGCCTTAAAAATATCTAAACTGTATTTTCTCAATGTGCTCAAGGGTATAACACCCTTCATTTCTCCTCAGTTTGGTAAAGGTAAACATTGGCAATTGTTACGAGGAAATAAGAGGGAAAAAGCTGAAATCTGAATATTAGCTTTTTGAATTTTGGCTCATTGCCAACGAACAATAATAAATTTATCTTAAATTCTGCACCATAATTTTTCTCCTCATTAATGGTATACACTATATTCAAACATCTTTTGAGTCTTTTTAATACAATTGTGTTTTCATCTTCATGGATGGGATAAATATATCCACTGAGAGTGAGGCCATGGCTCTGTGCATGTGTGTAAAAGCCCAGTGAGCATGTTTGTGTGGAAAATGCACAATTTGAATTTTCAGAAGCTTCCCTTTTCCAAGGGCTTCCATTCAAATGACTACAGAACAAATGTGAAGTTGTCATTGCTGCCCCTTTGGTTTTTATGAAATTAGAAATAAATTCTTCACTTAACTTCCTAAATTTTGACCATGAAAAACCTGAGCCATCTTCTGCCCTTAGTCTTAACCAATATACCAATGCCTGACATATAGGCAACAGTAAAGAAACAGGATGATCTGTTGTCTTCTCAAAATAAAATTATATTTATAATTTAGTTACACATATTTATCACAGTTTTTCTCCTAATCTACTAGGATAGATTATCAGATGTTATTTATATTATCTGTATTACTCTGACCTTACATCAGACAAATTGGAAAAATACATTTTTAGATTAAAATAAAGAGAGAATATGGCCTTAAGAAAACTGTGGGATTTAGTATTTTCAAATGAGTTTCTTTCTCCCTAATCCCCTGTCTCTCACTGAATGCTCTGATTCCCACATGGGTCACTAATATAGGGAGAAATGGTAAGACTGATGTCAAATTGCTTTTTCTTCATGTGCATGCTGTGTGCCAAGGGCAGTTTAACCCATGTACATAGAGCAGCCACGCTTTTGCAGAACTGCTTCCCTCTGCATTGCTCTGAAAGCATGTAAATTAAAAGGTAGTCAGATCTTCAGCACACTGCCTGCCATGTGCCTGGTGACTAAATACCACCTCATCACATCCATAAGGCTAAAGGTTCCATCATACTCATGGAAAACTGAAAATTTACCTCTTCCTTTTGGTATTTGCACATTCATTTCTGTGTTCTTTGCCAGGATTTCTGCCAGTTGACTGCAATTTAAAACAAAAGAAACTGAAACACCTACCATTCTAGAAAAGAATTCTTTTTCTGTTTGTTTCTGTTTGTTTTTGGTTTTATTTTGTTGTTCCTCTTGATTCACTCAGCTCTGTGGCCTATCACTTTCAGTGGCACTGGGCTTTGGGGTGGGCCATTTTTTGACACGGTGCCTCGGCTCTCCAGGGAATGATGATACACCGAATGAGTCATTTAGTAGCTGGAACCTTGGGAATTGCTCTGTTCTGTGACTGATGCTAGATTTTGGTACAGTAGCAATCATAATGAAGAAGAGGCCATGACTGTGGCTTGGGCAGCGATCCTGAAATACCAGAAAATTATTTCTAATCTTGTGTATTTTCCCGTTAACTCTTGAGGGTGGGTGACCAACTTCACCTTCCCAAAAGATGAACCCAGAGTCTGTATATATGTGTACACACAGCACACATACACATATATACATGTGCAGATTCAGAACCCAGCAGTCTCCGTCTAGTCAAGCAATTGGTTATAAACAAAGTTTAAATTTATTTCATCTTTCTTTTCTAGTTTCTCCACGCTACAAACATCGTTTTCTTGGTTTCATGCAGTAACTATGTTTGTAATGGTTCTGTAGAGAGCTTTTTATTTTTTATTTTTTACTTTTGTTTTCTTGTTGCTTAAGCTTGCTAAGAGATAGTGTTTTGTTCATATCTATGTCATATCTGCTGGACAAACTTTTCTTTTGTAGGATCTGACGGCGTTGGCCAAAGAATTAAGAGAACTTCGGATTGAAGAAACAAACCGCCCGCTGAAGAAGGTAACAGATTACTCCTCCTCCAGTGAGGAGTCCGAAAGCAGTGACGAAGAGGAGGAAGATGGAGAGAGTGAGACCCAGGACGGGACGGTGGCTGTCAGCGACATACCCAGACTGATGTAAGTGACCTGCTTTTTCACTGTAGGCCAGGAGGAGTTCGTTCTCCAAAACAAGAAGACAAGAAATGTGAAATATGGGTCTCTGGCAGGATCGGTTGACTTTGGGGATTCACATACTTTTTAGAGCATCGTTCTACATTCACCCCTTCTCCCTAGATACAGTAACTTAGAATAGGTAGTGTTTCAAGGACTGCATATACTTTATCTAGGCTGTTGTGAGGTTGACTGTCCCTTGGGTGATGCTCTGTTGGTCGTTGTCAACTCAGGGCAAATGATATTGAAAGTCAGACCCTAAAACTGAAGAGCAAAATTTTAGGCAATAACATTTCGAGGTTAACATTGATGACGTGAGTCATATATTTCTCCATCACCACCACCGCAAAGGTGGGTGGAATGCAGGAGACAGCATGGGTTAGCATCCCAGCAAAAGCCTACAGTGAAGCCTCTGAGAGTTTGACTTAAATGCACTCCTGTTAGGATTTTCTACATCATCTTCCCCATGTCTTTTTTATGTGATCCTTTTTGCTCTCTGACTTCACCACATATACTCTTCTTTTTTAGATATTGATAGCTACCTAGCTTTCCCTTTGTGTTTGCAGTCTTTCCTTCTTCTCTTTTCTTTTTTTAGTGAAGGGGGACTCCCTTTTTCTCACTGGAATGGATCCTTTTGCAAAAGAACCTCTCCTCTTCCCCTTTACTTGCCCAGTTCAATCATTCATACAAGCACACTCACATATATCTCTTGTTTCCTCCCTCAAATAAACACAAGACGCCCAGCTCTGGTTTGCTATAACTTTGATAGAGAGCGGTGCTAACTTTTCCTTCGTTCCTCTTTGTTTCCATTTCTTTGGCTCAGCTACTACATTGGTCATCACACCACATTTATTCCCTGTAGAGAAGATGGAATTTCAGGCCACAGATGACTGTCCTGTTCAGCAGAGACTGGAGAGACAGGGCCATCTAGTCTGCTGGAAATGTCATCCATTGATTAACCATCCTCATGTACAAGCAATTCTGAAAGACAAATCCAATTATCGTAGCTGAAAAATCCATTCTTGTTATTTTACTGCTGATTACCCCATTATTGACAGCCATAAGTATGCTAAAATATGACATTTGAAAACAGATTGCTTTAAATTGCTTTTTTAACAGCAAATAAAATTGTTCTAGAGGCGAAATCACTAATCCAGAACGTTCCTGCAAAATATGCTGGTCCTTTCACTTTTTGTCTTGACTCAGCATTGATTCATTCTTCTACCAGATGTTCTGAATTCCCTTTAAGCACTGGGCACACAACTCTGAGGGTGGATTTAAGATTGATAAGACTTCCACTATGTGTTAGACCCCATACTTTGGGATATTCAAAGTATTGAGAGGGCTTTGAGACATTCAAGAAGTGTGTACATGAATTGTGCTTTCCGAAAGTTTACATTCTAGTTGGGGCTTTCCTGGTAGCTCAGACAGTTAAGAATCCACGTGCAATGTGGGAGACCCAGGTTCAGTCCCTGGGTTGGGAAGATCGCCTGGAGAAGAGAATGGCTACCTACTCAAGTATTCTTGCCTGAAGAAACCCATGGACAAAGGAGCCTGGTGGGCTACAGTCCATGTGGTCACAAAGAGTAGACGAGAGACATAATTATACATGGAAAACTTCAGAGTAGTATAAATAGTTGGAAGAATAACCAAGGACCACCTTGGTAGAGATGTTAAATCTCATTGGGTTTTTAAGCCCCCTGTCATATTTTGTTAATGGTGTTCATCCTAATATCTCTAGAGGCAAACCCATCTCTTTTTGGGTAGAAACACCCATCTTTCTAAAATTGTAGATGTCCCTGCTGCGCTATGCCTCCTCTGCCATCTGGCACACTCTTGTCACTTTGGGGATTGCCTATCATAGCCTAGTCCGTGCGGCAGAGCTCATGCTGTCATCTGTGTTGCGTGGTATCTTCTACGCATACCTGCCACTTGATGGAGCGCAGGATACACATGACTGCGCTGAACTGAAATTGTGTATCCTGGCTTTAAAGCATTTATAGCCTAATCCAGAGGAAAGACGTGTACACAAATAACTATCATCAAGGAGGAAAGGAAAACGCAGTGATATTAGGATCCCAGCCAGGATGCTTGGGCGGAGGCGGGGCGGGGGGTATGGCGCGTAAGGTGCAGGGGGCGAGCAGGGAATTTGAAGTAAAGGCACAGAAGGTTAAGTTTGGTGGAAATAAAGCTGGTATAAAGGGGAAAAGTCTGGACTCATGAAGCCAGACCAAGAAGTGTGCACTTGGTCATGCCGCCAGCATGGAGCCATGGAAGGTGTCCTGAGCTGGGGAGCGATGTTGTTGGTGCCATGTTTGAGAGAAGTTGTTTCACCAAGGTGATTTGGAAAGAGAACAGACTAGATACTGGTAAAGGCATTCAGAGAATTTATTATTGTATTCCTCAGAAGTCATAAATAGGCTATCATTGAATGCTTGTAGTGGAGGCAAAACTTGATGGAGCTTTTGAGGAATTGGTAAATTTTAGGCAAATTGACACAATTGTCCATTAAAGAACACTTAAAATAGTTTACTGTATGTGAAACACACTTTAGAGAAAAAACAAGATACAGATGTGTGTATGTGTACTTTATTTGCTAAATATAGACATTTTTGTGAATATAAAATATATACACTGTGTTCTGCCATAGAATGAATAGTTGTATGTTTAAAGAACTTCTTACTATTAAAAAATCCATTGTTTCTTTAGGAGTAAGACATTTCTGAGGTAGACTGCTTCTCATATTCTTATCACTTTTAAGCTAAACCTTCACATTTCATACTGTGTATTTTTGGAGCAAAAAATCAAAATCTATTGCAGCACGGTTCACTACCATGAAGTGTACACTAAAGAGCTTTTCAGCAGTGGAGCCCCACCATTCCAACAAGCAGCTGTAGATACCAATGTGCAAAACAGTGACTTCTATGTACAATATTGACTTCATATTAGTAGTGTGTAATGTAACCTATAAGACTGCACATAACAAAGACTGTATTCCATAACTAACCAACTGCACTATTTCCCAGTGCCTCAAGCCTAGAAAAATAATAAGTGAGGGGAAATCGTAATAGCAGTTACCTCCAGACTAAGCAGGGCTTCCCAGGTGGTACTAGTGGTGAAGAACCTGCCTACCAATGCAGGAGACATGAGACATGGGTTCGATCCCTGGGTCAGGAAGATGCCCTAGAAGAGGGCGAGGCAACCTACTCTAGTATTCTTGCCACAATAACCCCATGGACAGAGGAACCTGGTGGGCTACAGTCCATGGGGGTCACAAAAGAGTTGGACATGACTGAAGCAACTTACACACTGGATTATACTACTGTAAGGGATTCTTACATATATGCCTGATTTTATGATGTTGTTGTTGCTGTTTAGTCACTTAGTCATGTCCAACTCTTTTGCAACCCCATGGATTGTAGCCCACCAGGCTCCTCTGTCCATGGGATTTCCCAGGCAAGAATGCTGGAGTAGGTTGCCATTTCCTTCTCCAGGAGATCTTCCCTATCCAGGGATCAAACCCGAGTCTCCTTCATTGGCAGGCAAATTCTTTACCACTGAGCCACCAGGGAAGCCAATTTTATGGTGAGCACTCACTATTTTTATAATCAGGAAAATAATAAAAGCATTATAGACTAGGAAGGAAGGAATGATAGCCATGTTAGCTGACTGGCATCAGCCCAAGCAAGCCAAAGAGACAGCCGTTTATATCAGCATCTTCCCTTGTGGGCTTCCCTTGTGGCTCAGCTGGTAGAGAATCCACCTGCAATGTGGGAAACCTGGGTTCGATCCCTGGGTTGGGAAGGTCCCCTGAAGAAGGGATGCTACCCACCCCAGTATTCTGGCCTGGAGAATTCCATGGACTGTATAATCCATGGGGTCACAAAGAGTCGGACACGATGGAGCGATTTCCACTTCCACTTTCACTCAGGTCCCATTTCGTGCTTTAGATGTACCTATGGAGTGCGGTCTTCATCATTAGGACCATCTATTTCTGTCATAGCCCTTGAGTTTTGTACAGTCTCGTAAAATACAGTCTGGACAGTGAAAGCCCCGTGTCTCATGTCCCCTCTTTCCCATCCTCACTAGAAAGCTGTGGATCTGGCCCCATTCACCCCCCTCTATTGTTGTGCCCTGCCCCCACCCCGCCTGCCATCCTCTCTGCCTTCCTGTCCAGTGCTGAGGCTCTGGACTGTTGTAGAAGCGTGGCTGCAGTTGTGCTGTCTGCCTAACACCTTACAACAAAGAGTTCTTTCCACTCCTGGGGCCATGACACAGCATATGCTGCAGCCAAACTGACCTCCTCGTTTCCAAATGCCGTGCACTTTCCCAGGGTTGTGCCCCTTCTTGCAATGTCCTCTCCCTATGTCCCACATTCTCACATCCTGCCTTGCTTTGGAATATTTGCATCATGTTTTTATGCTCTTCCAGATGCTAATCTCTTTAGTTTCAGGCTTGTGTCTTCTTCAGCTTTTATATCCACTACCCAGTGCCAAACTGAGGGCCTTTCATGTAGCAGGTGTTCGATTAATGTATATTGAAATTGAATTAAATCAATACCTGCAGGAACACTTTGACAAATCCAATTAGAGGAATTATTGTTCTAGACATGTGGCCTAATTACAGTAAATTTTCTATAGTTTTCCTTCTAATTAGTTGATGTGTTTTGTTTTTTACAGTCTTTGTAGCAATTCAGACAACTGCTTGTTCCTACCCAGACTCTATATCAGAAAAATAATTGTTAGAACAGAGGATCTTTTTTTAACTGTAAGCTGTTATAGTTGTTTGAGCCTCGGTGTTTTTGAACTATTGCTTTTTAAAATTATTTTATTATTAATAAAGTAGTTTTAGAACAATTTTTGATTTATAGAAAAATTAAGAAAATAGTAGATGTCCATGTTATTCCTCTACCCTCCCACCCCTCTCCCACAGTTTTCCATTTTCTTATCATTAACATTGTAGCGGTTTATATAGAGTGAAGCAGAGTACTGGGGATCAGTAGCATCTTAAGAGGAACTTATGAAGAGAACAGACAGGCAAAAGAAAAACCCTTGGAAAGTTTTCTCAAAACCCAGAGGAGAGTGGGGCTGAGTGATTATCAGACACAGGCAAGGGACTAAACGCAGTGTCCAAGAGGAATCACTGACATTGAGACTTTAGAAGTGACTTGAAGAGTTTCCTTTAGGTTCTTGATGTTACATATAGGAAGGTACTGAAGCTGAAGCTCCAATACTTTGCTACCTGATGTAAAAAAAGCCAACTCATTGGAAAAGACCCTGATGCTGGGAAAGATTGAGGGCAGGAGGAGAAGGGAACGACAGAGGATGAGATGTTGGATGGCATCGCCAACTCAGTGGACGTGAGTCTGAGCAAGCCCTGGGAGATGGTGAGGGACAGGGAAGGCCTGGTGTGCTGCAGTCCATGGGGCTGCAAAGAGTCAGACACAACTGAGTACTGAACAGCAACAGAGGAGGAGGTCACGTGAGAAGTCAACCAGAGTGTGATGAGGGATGAATTGGAGAACTCTGTAAGGAGAACTTTCAGAAAAGAGAAATGTATGTGTGGGTGGTAAATACAGAATTAGGCTCAAGGGAGAGATTTTAATGAAATGGGACAGAGGAGAGACCTCATCAGGTTTACTGATTGGAAGAAAGAGCCAGTACAGAGAAAGGGATAGTGAAAACACAGGAAGGAGGATAGGAGTAGCTTCCAGTTAACACTGGTCCTCTGCTCTTCTATTTACCCTTCTCACTGAGTTAGAAATACTGCATTTCTAAACTAAGTTTTTTGTTTTTTGCCCAACCTCCATTTGATTATAATCTTATGGAAGTTTAGGGTTGTGTCTCATTTTTTAGGTATTTTTTTCTAGCATCTGGTACAACATATGTCACATAACAAACTTTTAATAATTAAATGAATGCATGAATTTCTAACGGGTTGGTAAAGATTGACGTGGTAGAGCTGGGAGCTTGGAGCCATAATAGAAACATACAGGGACAGAATTTAAAGGACAGCCAGGGGTAGGGGTAAGAAGGACAGAAGGAAGTGACCAACAGTGACAGACACAGCAAGAAGTCTTCTATGATTTAAAAATGTTTTCCAGTCCCTGAAACATGAACTACAGGCTGCACTTTGCCTTTTAAAAAAAAATGTAGAGAGAGGTGCTTTGGAGCACACAGAAATTTATGTGAATTTTCATCATCAAAAGCCATGATCTTACATCAGACTACATGTTAACAGAAAAATTAATGGTGTGGACCATTAATACAAGACACACTGAATGAGCAGATATATTCAGAAGATTCACAATACAGCAGACAAATCCTGCACAATAGAACAACCGTTCTAAGAGGAATTGATCACCATTTTAGAAGACTGACTAAGGAAGAAATATAGGCATCCTTTAGTCAGTCTATAAGGAATATTACTAGTAGAACTAATGTAGAATAAAATTCAAAACAGCCCAAACCGATCAACATTAAAATTTATCATTAAATGAAGCAGTTCTGGCTCATAAAATTGACCCAGGAAGAAATAGTCACAGAAAAATATTCCATGAAATGTAAAACTGACAGTGGTTAATACTCTACACTGTAAAATTTGCTGTTGATTGAAAATTGACAGATAAATCTTAATAAAATTTTTATGTTGCCAGGAAAAATTGGACCTGGTAGAAGTAGTGACCACAGAAGCTTTGGAAAGATTATACAAAGAAGCTGATTGATGTATCATATCTTTGCCATAACATCTGCATAGAAAAGAGTTAGAACCAGTAACGGCAATTTTACTAAAATTATGATGAAAATGCAAAAATTGGGGAAGAGTTTAACTGAGATATGTAAAGAATTAAGTAAGGAATTGTCTTACTGGAAAGAGCCCTAGGAAATACTTTTTTCATGAATATTCATCCATATTGAGATATTTCTGATTAGAATGTTTGGACTTCTCTGGTGGCTCAGACGATAAAGCGTCTGCCTACGATGCGGGAGACCGGGGTTCAGTCCCTGGGTTGGGAAGACCTCCTGGAGAAGGAAATGGCAACCCACTCCAATATTCTTGCCTGGAAGATCCCATGGACGGAGGAGCCTGGTAAACTACAGTCTGTGGGGTCACAAAGAGTTGGACACAACTGAGCGAGTTCACTTTCACTTTTCAGAATCAGAACATTATCAGAATAAAGAAGATAAGTGAAGGCAAAATATCCTTAATATTTGAACTCAGGTGGGACTCTCTAATGGTGATAGAGAACTTGATTGTATGGTGTCAACCTGGTGGTGGCCACCAGGCCAGTCTAGCCTCTGACAGTGGGCAAAAAATGCCTGAGTGACAAAGGAAAGTGCTTCCCTTCCTAGGAAGCTTTGGCTCTTGGTAAATGCTTAATTTACTGACTTGCTTGTCTTACATCATCTTATCCCAAAAAAGAATTTAAAGCTGCTAAGAAAAAATAAAATACAAGATAAAACAGATTTTCAAATAAATGAGTAAAGAAATCATAGTTATGAGAATTATTCTGATATACCAATCTAGCAAGACACCAGGAATTCATTACATCAATTTCTTTTTCTGTGTCTCTGTAACACTATTAATAGCTCCTTCCTGGGAGTGAAATATTAAAAATACTTCTTTGAAATTTCTTCCCAAACACATTAATTCTAACCCATACCTAGATGTATTTAATTCAAAATTCAGCCTCAGTATAAAATAGAGTTAGCTGCACAGTAGGGTAACAATAGGTCCAGCCTTGAGAACTGAAGTCCTGCAGGTACCCACAGCACCTATCTGGTCCTCGGTTTCCCACAGTGCTTTGGTCTGTGCCAGGGGCCACAGCAAACATCAGTGACTGCTCTCAGAGCGTATGTCAAGATCCGATTCCCTTCTTCTACTGTATCTTAAATAGAAGAGCAAGAAACAAACTGAAATAAATATACCACAGTGTGAGGTGATTACAGAGATTTTTTAAAGTACTGGATGCTCTTGAGTTAGATAGCCTTGTTAATAGATGCCTGGTACACCAGAATGCTCTTCATAGATATTTATTCTCTATAAAATAGTGTAAAACTTACTTATCAATGATTGTTTTTATCCTCCTATTCTGTGCCAAGTTCTGTGCTGGATACTGGGTATTTAGGGATGAGCAAAAAGTCAAGAATTCTGCCCTCACAAGCATCTTTTCTAATGAGAAAAAAGATGAAAATTAGAAGAGTCAGAAAGATCTAGAATTGCAAATCATGATGAGGACTATTAAAGAAAAAGGGTGCAGAGCAAGAAGAGGAGCTGGTGGGATAAGATGTGGATGGCTGGTGAGAGACGTCTTCTCTGGGAAAATATCAGTTAAGCCGAAATCAGAAGGATAATAGGGAACCAGGCAAGCGGGGTAGAAGAGAGCTTTCCAGGCAGAGGAGACCATGTACAGAATTTAGGGCGTCTGCTGGTCAGAGAGGAGTAGGGAGGACTGGGAGATCTTGCAGGGCCCAGTTGCTTACCCTGGCTAACAGGCAGAGAGGAGGACTATTAGGAGGAAGACAAGGGACACTGGGGAAGTGGGACCCCAGTTCAAGCATCCTTGCAGTATTAAAGATTAAAGTGGAATGTACTTGAGGCCACTGAGTTGTACACTTAAATTTTATGTTATATCTACTTTACTACAATAAAATATATCACCGTGGACAGGAAACAGATATTCCCTAAGCATTTGTTTGTCCAGTTGCTAAATCATGTCCGACTCTTTGCGACCCCAGGAACTGCAGCACACCAGGCTTCCCTGTCCTTCACTATCTCCTGGAGTTTGCTCAAACTCATGTCCATTGAGTCAGTGATGCCATCCAGCCATCTCATCTTCTGTCATCCCCTTCTCCTCCTGCCTTCAATCTTTCCCAGCATCAAGGTCTTTTCCAATGAGTTGGCTCTTCACATCAGGTAGCCAAAGCATTAGAGCTTCAGCATCAGTCCTTCCAATGAATATTCAGCGTTGATTTCCTTTAAGATTGACTGGTTTGATCTCCTTGCTGTCCAAGAGACTCTCAAGCATACACTGTCATGAATACTGTTTCCTCCTATTTCAGACCCACAGGAGCCCCCGGGAGCGCTGAGCAGTACAATGTGGGAATGGTCGGCACACACGGGCTGGAGACCTCTCACGCGGATACTTTCAGCAGCAGTATTTCAAGAGAAGGAACCTTGATGATAAGAGAAGTAAGTTAGTATAAAAACTGTATAGAAGTGTATTTCTTAATTGGTTTTTATATTAGAGCTTTCACAGAGGATGCTTACAGCATGTATTTTAGGGAATGAAGGGTGGGGGAGGGAGAAGGGCCCATGTTTCTAAATGGTTGGGTGATTTTAATTGTGCACCTTCTTTCCCACATCCTTCCGAGCTTTTGCAGTGTGACTTAATCACGTTAGTCCAGATTCTTCAGTGGAAGCTATGCAAATTAGAATATAGCATTTGAGCCTAAGGATATAAAACTGGAAACCCAGATGTTTCCTAGCACAGGAAAACAGAAATGAATAGTCTATTCAGATAGCATCAGTGGCCTTGCTGTGCCTCCTTCATCCCACTCCAGGTTTTATCCTTGTGCATTTTATGTAGAAAATGTTCTCTGGTTCCAAAAATGGTGATATCATCTTATCCAGTTAAATGAACATTAAAGACTGTTAAGCTGTCCAGGTGAAAGAACAAAGAAATAACCAGATGTATGTAAAAAAAAAAATGCACCTTAGCATTTGGAGTAATTTTGTTTTTTTAAACTCTAGGAACATCATTTTGGAGGGCAGGGGCACACATTTCCTTTCACCTGCCCCTCCAGCATGCAGTGCTTTCCCATTGTATCTGTCCTGACCAGAAAGGCCTGGACATGTTAGAATCCATCTTTTCTCATTTTTCACTCCATCATCACTGTGTGAGTTTATCAGCAGGTCTTTTCTTAGAAGGAAATTAGTGGCTGATGACACTGGGCAAAGTTACTTGACCTCTCCCTGCAGCCGTTTTGTCATCTATAAAATTTCATAAATAATAGTAAATGACTCACAAGATGATTGGGAGGATTCAATGAGCTAATTGCCTCAGTTCAGTTCAGTCGCGCAGTCGTGTCCGACTGTTGGCGACCCCATTAATCACAGCACGCCAGGCCTCCCTGTCCATCACCAACTCCTGGAGTTCACTCAGACTCAGGTCCATCGAGTCAGTGATGCCATGCAGCCATCTCATCCTCTGTTGTCCCCTTCTCCTCCTGCCCCCAATCCCTCCCACAGCATCAGAGTCTTTTCCAATGAGTCAACTGTTCACATGAGGTGGCCAAAGTATTGGAGTTTCAGCTCCAGCATCATTCCTTCCAAAGAACACCAGGACTGATCTCCTTTAGAATGGACTCCTTGCAGTTGGATCTCCTGGCAGTCCATGGGACTCTCAAGAGTCTTCTCCAACACCACAGTTCAAAAGCATCAATTCTTCGGCGCTCAGCTTTCTTCACAGTCCAACTCTCACATCCATACATGACCACAGGAAAAACCATAGCCTTGACTAGACGGACCTTTGTTGGTAAAGTAATATCTCTGCTTTTTAATATGCTATCTAGGTTGGTCATAACTTTCCTTCCAAGGAGTAAGCATCTTTTAATTTCATGGCTGCAGTCACCATCTGCAGTGATTTTGGAGCCCCCAAAAATAAAGTCTGACACTGTTTCTACTGTTTCCCCATCTATTTCCCATGAAGTGATGGGACCAGATGCCATGATCTTTGTTTTCTGAATGTTGAGCTTTAAGCCAGCTTTTTCACTCTCCTCTTTCACTTTCAGCAAGGGGCTTTTTAGTTGCTCTTCACTTTCTGCCATAAGGGTGGTGTCATCTGCATATCTGAGGTTATTATTTCTCCTGGCAATCTTGATTCCAGCTTGTGCTTCTTCCAGCCCAGTGTTTCTCATGATGTACTCTTCTTATAAGTTAAATAAGCAGGGTGACAACATACAGCCTTGACATACTCCTTGTCCTATTTGGAACCAGTCTGTTGTTCCATGTCCAGTTCTAACTGTTGCTTCCTGACGTGCATATAGGTTTCTCAAGAGGCAGGTCAGGTGGTCTGGTATTCCCATCTCTTCCAGAATTTTCCACAGTTTCTTGTGATCCACACAGTCAAAGGCTTTGGCATAGTCAATAAAGCAGAAATAGGTGTTTTTCTGGAACTCTCTTGCTTTTTCCATGATCCAGCGGATGTTGGCAATTTGATCTCTGGTTCCTCTGCCTTTTCTAAAATCAGCTTGAACATCAGGAAGTTCACAGTTCATGTATTGTTGAAGCCTGGCTTGGAGAATTTTGAGCATGACTTTACTAGCGTGTGAGATGAGTGCAATAGTGCGGTAGTTTGAGCATTCTTTGGCATTGCCTTTCTTTGGCATTGGAATGAAAACTGACCTTTTCCAGTCCTGTGGCCACTGCTGAGTTTTCCAAATTTGCTGGCATATTGAGTGCAGCACTTTCACAACATCATCTTTCATCCCCATGGAAAAGAAATGCAAAAAAGCAAAATGGCTGTCTCGGGAGGCCTTACAAATAGCTGTGAAAAGAAGAGAAGCAAAAGGCAAAGGAGAAAGGGAAAGATATAAGCATCTGAATGCAGAGTTCCAAAGAATAGCAAGGAGAGATTAAAAAAAGCCTTCCTCAGCGATCAATGCAAAGAAATAGAGGAAAAGAACAGAATGGGAAAGACTAGAGATCTCTTCAAGAAAATTAAGAGATACCAAGGGAACATTTCATGCAAAGATGGGCTCGATAAAGCACAGAAATGGTCTAGACCTAACAGAAGCAGAAGATATTAAGAAGAGGTGGCAAGAATACACAGAAGAACTGTACAAAAAAGATCTTCACGACCCAGATAATCACGATGGTGTGATCACTCACCTAGAGCCTGACATCCTGGAATGTGAAGTCAAGCTAATTGCCTAGAAGCATCCAATAAATGTTACCTGTTTTATTTCTCTCTCCCCACAGGCTCAGGCTCTCCTTTTACTTGCTATCAATTCCCACCCTTCCTTTCTGAAACATTAGCATATATCATCTGTCATTCCCCTTCCTTTGCTGGGATTGATTAGAAAACACTAACCACAAGTTTTGCTCTCCAAAAAGGCAAAGGGCATCTCATTTTTGTAAGAAAGAAAGGAACTGTAGTTTTAGGATGACTAAGGCCTTTGAAATAATGATGAGCAGTAAAGCTATAACTGGAAGACTAGTTCACAAAGCAGATTTCTGGAATTTCATTTTATGGCCTTGCCGAATATTTCAAGTAGACTTTAAAGAGCCCTTTCACGGAAGCCTGGAATGAAAAATGGACTTGGCTGCTGAAGTTGACATTGTGTCATGCTGGCATATAAATCTCCCTGCGTGGTAAATGGATAATTTCAGTGGAAGTGTAGAGGGCTTCTCTCACTAGACCCCGTCACCGGGGAAAACATAAGGGGAAATGTTCTGGAATGAGTTACTCTCTGACTCCAAATTAAAGGACTCCCATTTCTAATGTGGTTTCAGATTTGCTGGAACCTTTAGGACAAAGTCAATACCGTGACATGGTTATTTGGAGCCACATTTTGAGCTCAGTCACCAATCAAATGGCTCTGTAATATTTAAAGCATTCCAACACTACGACCAGAGCCAGTCACCTTGAAAATTGCGTTCACCAGCGTCGTATGTAAGTTTGATCTATTGAGGACCCTATAATTTGTTTTGTCCTCTCGGTTTCTAAATTCTACTCTTTCCAAACACAAGCTTTTAAAATAACAACCTGTTTTAAAATAACAACACATTTAAAGTGTGTGTATTAAAAAGATAAGTACAAATTAAAGTGTGACCGAGAGAATAAGAAAGTAGAAACTCTTAATGGTTCAGTTCCATAAGATGAACATCAAGGGCAATAACTCAACTCAGACTTCCCTAGTGGTCTAGTGGTTAAGAATCCACCTGTCAATGCAGGGGGCACAGGTTCGACCCCTGGTCTGGGAGGATGCCACATGCCACAGGGCAACTAAGCCCGTGTGCCACAACTACTAAAGTCTATGCTCTAGAGCCCTTGAGCTGATACTACTCAGCCCAGATGCCCTAGATCCCATGCTCTGCAGCAAGAGAAGCCACTGCAATGAGAAGCCTGCATATCTCAACTAGAGAGAGGCCCACTCTCCGTAACTAGAAAAAACCCCACACAGCACAGAAGACCCAGCAAGGTCAAAAATATATATATTTTTTAAAGAGAATCACTCAGCTCATCTTTCTCATAGGAGTGGATGAAATGGTTCTTTAGGAATGCACTGGCTCCCCCCTCCATGGCCCTGTCAGAGACACAAATCCCCCTTGCAGCACAGACCCCTGCCTCGCAGGTCTACCTTTCCCTCGCCTAGGACCCCATAGGACCTTTCTTTACTCACTTTCTAGAACACCACCACACCATCTGTCATCTGCCACTTTGTCCACGGGGGACCAACTGCTGAAAGAGCTATTCTTATTCACAGCCCACTGTTCACCCCAAAGACCCCTGGGGTCTGGCTCAGCTTCCCTTCCCCCTGGAAGCCTCTCCATGGGCCTCTGTCCACAGTACCTTCCTCATTACCCAGATGGTATCTCTCCAGGGTCTGTTCATGCCCTGAACCAGGATACTGGCTTACCCATGAAACTGTTTGGGTTATAAGTAATAGAAAAAAAAAAAGAATCCACTTACAACAGCTTAAGAAAACAAGGCAGGGGACTTCCCTGCAGGTCCGGTAGCTAAGACTCTGCACTCCCAGCGCACAGGGTCCAGGTTTGATCCCCAGTCAGAGAACTAGATCCCGTGTGCCCCAAGGACGAGTTGCACACCACAGCGAAAAATCCTGAGTGCTGCAACTAAGACCAGGCACAGCCAAATATATAAAATAAATTTTAAAAAGGAAAATAAAGGCTGAGCAGGTATCAACGATTGGGGAATAAGGATTCAGAGGTATTGCCTAGAAGGAATCAAAAGCAGAGGATGTGTTGGGACCCTCAGTAGAGTTAGAATCAGAAACTGCAAAGGGATTAGGTGCTCAGCAGCTTCTCATGGGCTGGTCTCCGGCCCTCTTGCCACCTGGCTCTTTTTATCCTTATCTCTGTCCCCTCTGCTCTCTCCCTTGTTCTCTCTCTCCACATACCAGGTTTCTCTTCTGCAGCCTTGTGCTCTGACCTCTCCCCACCGCGCCCCCCCACCAACATTGCAAGGTGTTCATTACATCCCAGTTCAGCTGCCCAATAGAGACTGACTGGTATCTCTCAGACTAACTGGAAATTCCAATGGGAGTCTGGTTGTAGTTAGCTCAGGTGTCCTGGTCCAATCGATCAGCTGTGGCCAAGAGCAGAGCCACCCAGGACAGCAGTAGCCAGAGCACCCAGGCTCTGCCGCAACACCCGGATTTCACCACTTACAGCCCATGTCACTCAGGGCAAATTAATTGAATTCTTTACACTGAAGTTTTTCCATCTGTAAAATGGTGATAATGGAAACTAGCTCCTGGTGGTACTGTAAGGATACGAACCTAAAGTGTTTAGAAAAGTACCTGGCATATAGGGATACTCAGAACACTCCAATGCCCACCCCATGGCACTAGTGAGCTCATGAAGAGTTAGTTGGGACTCTTTTAATGAAATCCTAAAGGACGGAGCTGCTGGTCATTTATCTTCATGTTCCCAGCAGAATGTGTGGCACACAGAAGGTGTTTAATTCTAAGAGGGTGCTGGTTGAATGCACAAAAGGGTGATGACTCAGAAGTGGGAAAACTCAGGGGTCACCGCTGAATCCCTTCAGGCTTCTCAGTGTCTGTACCATTTCCCCTATGAGACTCTTCCAGTCTGTCTTTTATAAGCAGTATGTCTACATTGAGTTTTGGCTTGAGACGGAATGCTGCTGATCCAAGAGAGACCACAAAACTCTAAAGAAACAGTGCGTGATTTATGCTACTTGGAAGTTGTGGGGAAAATGGTAGAAAGATTTTCAGTATTCCAGCAGAAGTTAGCAGGACGGAGGAGCTGCCCAGGAGACATAGGAGATAATAAAGTAAATTAGAACTGAACCTCTTAAATGTCATTTAACAGATGAGATGTTCAGATGAGCACTGTGACAAAATGAATCCAGAAAATGCCCCTCTCCTGATCAGTCATGGGCCAGGAGCACTGTGCCAAGAGACACGGAGGACACTAAGGCTTTCCAGTTATTTCTCAAGCTTCCTGGTGACATCAATTACATGCACCCATTCAGAAACTTGGGAGTCTTTCATCTTCCCCCAAAAGGGCCTCCTTTCACTTCAGCCAGAAGCAGGTGCAGAGCTTTTATTGCAAGACCGGGACAGGCTCCGGAAAGAAGGAACACCAACCCTTGCCCATGCCAGGCCCAAACAAGGCAGGGAGGGTACCTGCCATGCTCCTCATCGAGTCCTTCATGTTCAGCAAAATGCTCCACACTAAGTGGATGCTCAGAAATTTTGGTCAAATGAATGAAAAACAGAAAAGTCAAAGAAAGGAATCATTACTCAAATTAGGTCCCCTGTAAGAAACCTCGGTGAGCCAGCCACATAAATGTTAAGTTAGGAAGTACAGTCCTGGACAGGACTACAGTGTGGGCCCTGGCTTTCTGGGAGCAGAATTTCCTTGCAACTCTGTGTTTCTTTTCTAAAATTTTTGGGAGGAGGCTTTGCCCTCCCGGGCAATGATTTCCAACCTGTTAAGTGATGCAGCCCTGTCAGTAAGACATCCAGGGAATGCCACATAATACAGTGTATTTATTTATTTATAAATCATGCATTTGCCCTTTGGCACTAACATAGTATATATATTATAAAGTACCTTTAAAGGACATTGAAAACGTGAAACTACAGGCCACCCTTCCCTTCAGCATTGCATTTATGCTGAGTCAGCACAGTCTTTCCCAGCTGTCCTGGGAAGGGGGAGAGAGGAGACGGGTAGGCTGGGGGGGGTGGGGGGGCAGTGGGGGAGTGGTACAAGGACCTAACCAGAAATGGGAGGGATCTCCCAGGTCTTAGTGCGGAAGATTGGGCCCCTGCCGGAGGACTGACCCAGCTGATAACTTAGTGGCCAGAGTCACTCCTTCGTTCCCAGACCTTTGAGGAAGACTTTTCTTGGAGCACAGATTCCTCAAGGGCCTGACTGGTGTGGGCAGAAGGGCCCCAGCTTGCCCAATCCAGAGCTGGCAGGGGCATCCAGCCAAAGCCGACATATGGCCAGGCCCTGCTGCCTTCATCATCTTGGGCTGTGTGATCTTGGACTGTTATTTAACATCTCTGAACTGCAGTTAATAAATGAGATAATACTTGTGGGGGGAGTGGGTGCTATAAACAGTACTTCAGATGCAGTGCTGGTCATGATGACTTCATGTTTCTGGAAAGTTGCATTGGAGCATAGTTGATCTACTGCGTTGTGTTAGTTTCAGGTGCGCAGCAGAGTGGATCAGTTACACATATACATATATCCACCCTTTTTTTCTTCAGATTCTTCCCATTTAGGCCATTACAGAGTATTGAGTAGAGTTCCCTGTGCTATACAGTAGGTCACTATTAGTTACGTATTCTATATAAAGTCATGTGTAAATGTCATTCTCAATCTCTCAATTATCCCTCCCCCATCTTTTCCCCTGGTAACCATAAGTTTGTTTTCTACATCTGAGAATTGATTTCTTTTTTTTTTTTTTTAACCAGTTCCTGGCACAAGGTACCATAGTTGCTTACTGAGAGATTCAACATTAGTGATAGTGGATGTAAAGCCTTATTTTCAAATTATCTTTAGGTTACTTCCATGTTTTCTTTGTCACTCCCATCAGCTATGATTAGTTAATCGTTGGTTTGACCTCACAGCTGACCAAGAACCCTGTGAGTTGGAAATCATTTCTGCATTTTCTTGGAGTATACTAGGCATGGATTATTAATGTTATCTCAGAATACTGCTTCTCTTCAGAGATGTTTTAGGTCATGTTATTGTTTTTTTATTTATGTCATTGTAACCTCGTGATGTGGTCTGTGATGTGGTCTGGTGTGCACACACAGACGCACTGCAGAAGAGGAGCATCATGTGCGGTCCCCGCCAAGCCCCGCTCCACAGTTCGCCTGTGGCGTTACTGTCTTCCCACAGGGCAGCCCCACATCACATGTGCCCCCTGACTGCCCCTCGTGCAGGAGTATAATGCCCTAGGGTCAATCCGTGTACTAAGTAGTAGCAACCCTAACCTTTCTCTTGGATGGAACTGAAACCTGAGTGCCTCCCCGCAGCCCGGTGGGACGGCTTGCAGGCCACTGTGCCTGTGCTGTGTGAGGGCTGACGTCACTCTGTGTGTGTTGTGTGCCCCCCAGCCGTCCGGAGAGAAGAAGCGACCTGGCCACAGTGACAGCAATGGCTTTGCCGGCCACATCAACCTCCCGGACCTGGTACAGCAGAGCCATTCCCCTGCGGGGACCCCCACCGAGGGCCTGGGGCGCGTCTCCACCCACCCCCAGGAAATGGACGCCGGGACTGAAGTAGGTGCTGGGTAGGAGCCACAACAGCTCTGTTCTCATTTGGAGATTTCGAGACCCTGGTCTCCTCAAGAAGGAGGTTTTGACAAGCTCCCAGAAACCTATTTGGTTGGGCTCTGCAAGCTTCCCAGGTGGTGCAATGACAAAGAATCCACCTGCCAATGCAGGAATCAACCCAGGTTCGATTCCTGGGTTGGGAAGATCCCCTGGAGAAGGGAATGGCTAGCCACTCCAATATTCTTGCCTAGAGAATCTCCATAGACAGAGGAGCTTGGCAGGCTACAGAGCATGGGATCACAAACATTTGGACATGACCGAGCGACTGATCACACATAACTACTTATGCGTATACTCAAATGGAGGCAGTGTTAGAGCAAAGCAGTGAAAAGTTCACAGGTAGCAGCTGAACCAATACCTGTTTTTACAGATGAGAATACTGAGGCTCATAGAGGTTAAGTACCTTGCCCAAGGCACACAGCTGGTTTGTGACAGACCTGGGACCAGAACTGGGACCTCTTGTTGCTCAGCTGGTAAAGAATCCACCTGCAATGCAGGAGACCCTGGTTTGATTCCTGTGTCAGGAAGGTCCCCTGGAGAAGGGATAGGCTATTCACTCCAATATTCTTGCGTGTCCCTGGTGGCTCAGCTGGTAAAGAATCTACTGCAGTGCGGGAGACCTGGGTTCAATCCTTGGCTTGGGAAGATCCCCTGGAGGAGGACATGGCAACCCACTCCAGTACTCTTGCCTGGAGAAATCCCGTGGACAGAGGAACCTGGAGGGCTGCAGTCCATAGGGTCGCAAAGAGTCAGACATGACTGAGTGACTAAGCACGTCTCTCAGGCTAGGGATGAAAACTTCAGCCTGTAGAGATTCCAAGGCCAATAACTGAGGTTCATATTTACATTAACTTAGTCAAACTAAATTTGACTTAGATGAAATAAGGTTGAAATGATGTTTATGAAAAGTAGATGCATTCTCAAAGTGTTCATCTTCCTAAACTCCAAATTGCACAAGGAAGGGAGAAATGGGATATTATCTTTCCTGTGCAGAAAGGAGTCTGGGGAAAAAGCCAAAGTAAAAGCAGTCTGTTGGGCAGTGCTTGTGCATGTCCTTGACCAAGCAGGTTGGGTGAGGTCATGGTGCTTGGTCATGTTTCCTGAATGAATAGTCCTGTGAATCACCATAGACTCTACATGTATTTATATAGACTGTGCACTTTTTGATGTTGTCTACATGCTGAGTTTTATAATGCACCATTTGGATTCAAAAGTTATAGAGCAGATGAACTTTATTTGTTGCAGGGGAAAGAACACAGAGCATTCTATTAATATTACAGCTTCATGCACTGTGGACAGGTTTTTCCTATCTGAATACCTCTTTGGGTACCAAGGAGGATTCTTTGTGGTTGGACTCTGCTTAAAATTCTGCTGCTTCCCCAACTCTAAGTGGCAGTGTTGGTACTTGCCACACCTCCTTCACAGACTTCTAAAGATTGAAGGAGAGGATGTCTGTGAAAGTGCTCTGTTTGGGAAGGGGAATCCTACCTTGTGAAGGATGAAATGGTTTTGATTCATAATGTGAAGGGGAAATCTTGAATCAGATTAGGCTTTTGTGGTTTTCTCTTTATATGTTTAGGGGTTTTGGGATACAGGTTTTATTTTTCCATAAAAACTTTTTAAAAACTGAAAACTTAAAAGGCATTTATCCCTCAAAAAGATGCTTCTTATGTTCATGGTTGAGATTCATATTTACATTAATTAGAGGAGCCTGATGGGCTGCAGTCCATGGGGTCACGAAGAGTCGGACACAACTGAGCGACTTCACTTTCACTTTTCACTTTCATGCATTGGAGAAGGAAATGGCAACCCACTCCAGTGTTCTTGCCTGGAGAATCCCAGGGATGGGGGAACCTGGTGGGCTGCCGTCTATGGGGTCGCACAGAGTCGGACACGACTAAAGTGACTTAGCAGCAGCAGCAGCAGCAGCAGATGAAATAAGATTGAAGTGATTCGCTTATAAAAAATAAAAATAAATACATTCTCAAAGTATTCATCTTCCTAGACTCCAAATCACACAAGAAAGGGAAATCTGTTGGTGATATTAAAAGGATTTGACAATAATAGACAAAACAAGGAGATGGTTATTGAAACTCCTTTGGCAAAAGTCAAATGTAGAATATCGTGATGTGAAGCCTTGAAAGTTTAGTGTTTCCTAGTCTAGTTCTGGTTTCATAGTTAAATAGTGCAGTCCAGGCCCTTCAGTTTATTTTTTAAGTAGGCTGTCGAGGTGCCTGCAAACCTAGTATCTTCATGAGGACCCTAGAGAGAGCATATAAATATGAGTTGTTTTAAGGAAACCATCATGAGAAGGAAAAAAATCTTTATTCCCTGGAAGAAATTGTCTCTGAATTGCAGATTTTAAGACTTCTTGAGTCAACACCAGTCCACCTGCATCACCAGGGAGCATGAAAGGCCTCAATTGGGCCAGGAGGGAGTCGAGTGGCTCAATGTCCGGGAAGAAGTGCTGCTATGTTTACATGCTTACTTAACTCGTTGCCAATTTGTCTACTTTTCTTAAGACTACTTAGTCAGTGGGAGGTTGCTTTTACTTGAGAGAGTGATAATCTCTCTGTCTCCACAGCCATCTTACCAGGTACTACATGTGGCACATAATGTCATTTGCTCACTGCAGCTCTTGCAGTCTGATGATTCACGAACTCCTACCAAGATCTAGCGCTCAGTGAGGAACCAATACCAGGAGAAGCTAGAGAGAGAAGCACACACTTTGACTTGGTGGTTAGAGTGTATACAGTTGGATAGTTTGAAGAGTCTTGAGTAAGCTTCCCCTGTGGCTCAGCTGGTAAAGAATCTGCCTGCAGTGTGGGAGACCTGGGTTCAATCCCTGGGTTGGGAAGATCCCCTGGAGAAGGTGAAGCACTCCAGTATTCTGGCCTGGACTATACAGTTGATGGGGTTGCAAAGAGTTGGACACAACTGAGCGACTTTCACTTTCACTTAGTAATTTTAAAGCCCTAGCAGAGTATTGTTAGTGTTGTTGGTTGCTGTGGTATTTACCTATCTGCTCTTCTTAATCTTCTTGCTTATTGACTAGTATGGCCTGGGGAGCAGCACCAAAGCCTCCTTCACCCCCTTTGTGGACCCCAGGGTATACCAGACGTCTCCCACTGATGAAGATGAAGAAGATGAGGAATCATCAGCTGCGGGTAAGCTACAAGTCCCCGATGTTTTAGAAACAGCTTGCTTTTCCATTCTCTTATGGCCTGATAAAAAAATTAATTCTTCATTCAGTAGTTAAGCCATTAACTGCTTAGGCCCTGTCTTAAAAGGAAGACTTTTAATTTTTTTATAGGATTCCTCAAAGTTCTGTTTTTTTGTTTTGTTTTGTTTTGTTTTTCATCTTTTCTGTTTTGATTCTGGTAGGAACCCAGAGGTATCCAGGGGCCCTGGGAAAAGCTGTTCCTCCGAGATCTCCAAACTCACCACCTATTTCTCAAAAGCAGTTTCTGGGTACAATGCTGTGCACGCAGTAGATACTTAATAAATGCGTGTTGAGTTGTGTTGAGTTCTAGGTGTGTGCTTCCCACTGCAGAAGTCTGGCTGATTTAGAGGAGAGTCTTGCTTTCTAGAATTCTGCAACTCACTAATCATCAGACTCACCTTAGGCCAGTTTGTCGATGGATAACGTGGCATTTCAAAAAGTAATCTTTCTTGCATATGTTACAGGAGATGGGGATGGTATATTTAATTTTATGAGATGAACATTAATTCCCTCAACTGCTCAAGTAGTGTCTATAAACCTGTCTTACTAATAGATGAAATACTGCTTTTATGAATGACTTGTACTTGATTCTACTAAAAAAAGTGTAAAATATGTATAGTTTCAGCATTTCTTTGCCTTTACTATAAAGCACACTAAACAAGGAAAAATCGTAGTGTTTTGAAGCCCCTTCTCCATGTCTCCATTGGTGTATATTTCAAGATGCCACTGATATCTTTGATTCTTTTTCTCAAAGCTCTGTTTACTAGCGAACTTCTTAGGCAAGAACAGGCCAAACTAAATGAAGCAAGAAAGATTTCAGTGGTAAATGTAAACCCAACCAACATTCGGCCTCATAGCGACACACCGGAGATCAGAAAATATAAGAAGCGATTCAATTCAGAAATACTTTGTGCAGCTCTGTGGGGTAAGTTGGTGCTTGTAACATTCATTAATGGATTGAAGAGGAATCTTACCATCAGAAGAATGTTGATTCAATCATGGGTGTTAGAGACCTGACTTGGGACTGTCTTGGCCTCAAGAAAGATCGAGAGCAATTTTATATTTAGAAAGAAGTGATATACTCAGGATAACAGAAGGAGATCCAAAATGATCTTGTCGCACAACAGGGTTGGGCTCAAACCAACAGCAGATGTGGCTCCCACTCAATGCTCACGTACCGTGTGCCCACAGTGTGAGCATATGAGAAAGGTGAGAGGTCCAGGAACCACTGCATGAATAGGAGCGGGGTGAACCTTGGCGAAGTCTCAAGGTGGGATTTACTGAGAGAGCCAAGAAAAGGGTGGGTGTCACAGGAAAGGAATAAAGGCAGATTGTGCTGGCATGACAGCCATGCCTCAGGCTCCTCTCAAGAACACTATTCTAGGCAGTAGAGCAGCTTCATGTAATGAATGCTGCTGCTACTTTATAAAAGAAAACTAATTCCATTACTAGAGCAACAGTGATTTAATTACTATCTCAGAGCTTCTACTTCTACACTCTCTACTGTGCTATGCCTACTTGCTCACTAGTTTATATTTACAAGGTACAGCTCTTAGGTTTTACAGGGACCCCAGACACAGAAGAGTAAAGCCTGTAAGAGTCAGTCTTGGGATCCTTCATAAATTTGCAGGTGTAAACCTCCTGGTGGGAACTGAAAATGGCCTGATGCTTTTGGACCGAAGTGGGCAAGGCAAAGTTTATAATCTGATCAACCGGAGGCGATTTCAGCAGATGGATGTGCTCGAGGGACTGAATGTCCTCGTGACAATATCAGGTATGTTGTGAGGTGACCAGGTCTGCATGGGTGGGAAAGGTGACCGCCTCGCTTCTGAAGGAATAGTAAGCTCTGCTCGTCCCACCAGCAAGTGGCATAGTGAATTATGACAGTGCAGCGAGTGACATCACCCGTATTTTCTAACTCTGGAGACTCTGACCTTCCAAGGGAAGTCTCTCACCTCTGCCCGAAATCTGAATCAGACAGAGACGTGATAGCTGTGTGCTTATGGGGCTTTACCTCTACTGGGACTCAGCAAGGATCTTTTTAAGGTGTCTGTACTCCAGTCACCACTGTCTGTTCTCAGAAGGAGAATATAAAAATGTAGGCTTCTGCGAGTGAGAAATTTTGTAAGCAGAAATTTCTCTGGTCTCTTTTCTTATAAGAACTGCTTTAGCTTGTAGTTCATGGATGCTCTACTTAGTGCTGCTGGCCCATAGGTGATTGTGTCTGCAAGGAGATTTGACTGTAGGAATCATTATTGCTACACTCTGCAGCTTTCTGGTTCACACAGAGAGCCTTAAAAAAGATGGAGACAGGGACTTCCCTGGTGCTCCAGTGGTTAAGAATTCATCTTGCATTAATGGAGAACAATCTGTAAAAATACTGAATCTCTATGCTGTGCACCTGAAGCCAATATAAGATTGTAAATCAACTATATTTCAGTAAAAACAATACAATTAATCAATGTGGAAAAAACAAATAGAAAAAAGAATTCATCTTGCAATGCAGGAAATTTAGGTTTCAATCCCTGGTCAGGGAACTAAGATCCCATATGCTGTGCAGCAACTAAGCCCACGTGCTACAACTACTGAGCCCACGTGCTGCAAGTACTGAGCCCATGTCCTGCAAGTACTGAGCCCACGTGCCACAACTAGAGAGCCCGTGGCCCACAACCAAAGATTCCACATGATGCAACTAAAACCCGACGCAGCAAGTAAAGAAATAAAAAATATGGAGACAATAGTGAAGGCCTTACTACTCACAGGTTAAAAATGTAACCTGAAAGGCTCTGTCTGTTGAAAGTTTTTCCTTATAGATGGTGTTTGAAGGAGTTTGATAAATAATGCCCCTCTTACTCCCTCCCATCCCCTCCAGTATGAACCCAACTGTACCCCTGCACATTAGAACCCCCTGAGGAGATGTGAAAAATCTAGGATGCCACCAGACTAGTGGGTCAGAGTCTAGGATGTGGCCCGGGTCACAGAGGCTTTGGTGGCTACTGACGTGTCTCCACTGTGCAGCCAAGCTGGAGAACCAGCCTCTGTTTCTCAAAGAGACACATTGGGTTCCTCGTGGGTTGAGTCTCAAATAGGGTTTAGCTCTTAAGCTGTGCTGCTGTTTTGAGAAGATACCTTCACAAGATGCCGTGGTTCTCTCTGTCTTTTACCTTTCCACTGGATGCTCAGTTTCATCTTTTTATCCTCCCCAAACAAAAGTTAACCAAGTAAATTCTTCCTATATTATCATTTATTTCACTATAGTCCTTTATTTGGGCTTTGCTAGTGGCTCAGATGGTCAAGAATCTGTCTGCAATGCAGGAGACCCAGGTTTAATTCCTGGGTTGGGAAGATCCCCTGGAGAAGGCAGTGGCAACCCACTCCAGGATTCTTGCCTGGAAAATCCCATGGACAGAGGAACCTGGCAGGCTACAGTCCATGGGATTGCAAAGAGTAGGACACGACTGAGGGACTAACACCGTCCTTTTGTCTGGGTAATGAGTTCTTGATTGCTATACCCCCAAATCAAATTTACAGCCATGCATCTGCCAGACACCTACCAAAAGGGGAAGTGATATCAGAAAATTCATGTTCAAGCTTCAATATATGATGTATCAGTTTTAAAAGTGTAACTATTCCCTGCTCTCATGAAGCACATGGGTAGGGAAAGAAGAAAATGAAAATAGGAACCAAAGATTCTTGAAGTGCCCTCTGATCTGTGTTGGCACAGAGAAGAGAAAGCACCAACCTCCTGCCCATCCTGGCTATTGTGATCAACGCATACTCAAGGCTTTTGGCTACCAAGAGGAATAATAACTGCACAGTGGTTCCCTCAATTTCAATAATAAAGATATTCTTCTGTCAAATCAAGTGTGCAATGCTTTAATGAATTCTCTTCCTCTGTTATATATCACATCTGCAAAACATATTTTTTGACAAGAAATCAAAGGAAAAGTAAGTACCCAAGAAGTGGGTAAATTTCTGATCACTTAGAAAAAGCCACCCCAAAGGACCGTTTCTTATCTGGTATTTAGATAATCTCAGATGGTTGATTAAATTTAGCTCCTGTATATACCTCAATGTTTTTAAGGTGTTTTCTTGTCATCCTAAGAATTCTTTACTCTAGGATCACTTTACCAACATTTCCCAATGGGAACTTGAACATTTTTGCACGTGTACACCTCTTTTTGTCCATTCTTATTTCTGTTTGGTTCTTATTTCTGTTTGGTACTTCTTTCAGGGATCTCAGCACCATAAATTCTTCCAGGGTTATTTTCTGAGCCCAGATTGCCTTCATTGAACTTGTTTCTCATATCCTTATGCAATGCCTTTTTCTGTTTAGTAAAATGAAACTACGACCAGCTGTCATCTTTAAAGTAAGAGAGGAGGCGAGTAAGAGGCTCTGCATTAACATATGGTGTGTTGGGTAGAAGATGAGGAAAAGGCAGTCACACCTGAGTATGCTAAAATGTCCGTCAACACTCCTTCATGTAATTAGATCTAGAATGTTTTGGAATGCTGATCACCTATTCTGCTACAGAATTAGGTCTTACTGAGCAGACATTGCCCTTTGCATTGGGAGAAGGGAATAAGAGTAGCTTGCTCAAATAAGAGACCACCAGGAACTTCCCTGGTGGTCCAGGGCCTAAGACTTCATGCTCCCAATGCAGGGGGCCCAGGTTCAATCCCTGGCAGGGTGACTAGATCCCACACCAAAGACCTGGCAACTATTCATTTTTTTAAATAAATATTTTAAAATAGAGTTCATGTGAAAGAAACAAAAGAAGCTACCAGAAAGTAAAAGGTGGTTGTTGTTCTTCAGTCACTAAGTCATGTCTGATGCTTCGTGACCCCATGGGCTGCAGCACACCAGTCCTCCTCTGTCCTCCACTGTCTCCTGGAGTTTGCTCAAACTCACCTCCATTGAGTCAGTGATGCCGTGTAACCATCCCATCCTCTGCTGCCCCGTTCTCCTTTTGCCTTCAGTCTTTCCCAGCATCACGGTCTTTTCCAGTGAATTGGCACTTCGCATCAGGTGGCCAGATTATACAATGATTATTTGCCCAAAACACTTAAACCTGTTTTAATCATAAGTTCTGGCAGATGCAATACTTTGATGATGCTGGAGACACTGGTTATTATGCCTTCACACATGCACACAATTGTAAATAAAAATAAAATGGAGATGGGGAAGGATTAAGAGAAAAAGCTGTCTCCAGACCTTGAAATTAAAGCTCTGTTATTTTAACAGGAAAGAAGAATAAGTTACGAGTTTACTATCTTTCATGGTTAAGAAACAGAATACTACACAATGACCCAGAAGTAGAAAAGAAACAAGGCTGGATCACTGTGGGAGACTTGGAAGGCTGTATACATTACAAAGTTGGTAAGTCTCAAGATGTGGAATTGTTTGCTCAATCCAAACTATTCAGTTAAGTTTCATTCAGTTTTTTTCTATCAGATACTGGTGATGCATCTGTGACCAGTTTAAGACACTGCTGGAACCTTAAATATACTTGCATTATTTCCCCAAAAGTCAGATCGGTAAAGTTCCAAGAGTGCATTCAGAATAAAGTCTTAGGCTCCAATTTGACTCCCTCCCAAAGACCCATTAAAATGACAATAAAGGAATAAAAATGCTATCAACCCACAGGACAAAGGGACCAGAAGAAGACAAACCAGATAACAAGAGATGTCAAAAAATTGAACAAGAGTAGTTAGATGACTTGGAATAGACCTGACTGATCAGGAAATGCTGAATTCTAAGTCTGCTCTCAGGAAAGTCATCAAAATCAACCCAGTCACTCAACAGAACCCAGAAAGGCCTGGGACCTGAGGCCCCAGGTGTATTTGAGGTGGAGGTGAGGGTGGGACTAAAAAGGGGAGGATTGTTGGAAAGCTCATGAACAGCAAATCCTGCAGAGCTCAGTCAGGCAGTACCCTCCCTGACTGCAGCGGAAGGTGGAAGGCGGGCACAACCAGCCTCCTGATGGGGAACAGTGAGTTATGAGGACACACGGATATACACACACACCTTCTTATCCTGCGTGGCTCTCCAAATTTTGCCACTTCAGGGAGATTAGAAATACCATTTCCATAAAAGAAGAATAGGGTTTTAAAAAAAAGTAAAAAAGATGAAACAAGGTTGGAGAATGTCATTCAGAGAATAAGGAAAACACCTTGGAAATTAAAATATATAGGCAAGAATAAAAAGTATTATAAAAGAGTTGGAAAATAACCATGTCTAGGAAGTGGAATGAAAAGAAAAAGGAGAGGATGGGTAAGAAAAAAAAAGATTCAATCCTAGTGGTTCAAAATCTAAGTTATGTAAGTTTTAAGAAAAAGAGAAATTAAGAAATGGAAGGGGAAGAAGGCATCAAAGAAAAAATACAAGAAAAGTTTCTAGAATTAAGACCTCAAAAATCTCCAAATAAAAAGATTCACTGAGTACCCAGTATATGAAAATGAATGAAATACTGAAAAATGAATGAAAAAAGACTTACGAGAAGACACAGCAACATAAGATTTCAGTACCCAGGAAGTGAGAAGGCTCTTAAAGCTTTCAAATTACAAGTAAATAATTCCCTGGTGGTCCAGTGGTTGGGGCTCCACGCTCTCACTGCCAAAGGTCTGGTTTTGACCTCTGGTCAGAGAACTAAGATCCCAAGCTGCACCATGCAACCATAAATAAATAATAAGTAAATAAACAGTGTATAATTAGACCCAGAATTAGATGGCCTGGGACTTAGAGCAATGCTGGAAGATTAGAAGACAATGGAGCAAGGCCTTCAAAGTTCTAAAGGAAACATTTTTTTTTCACTTAGTAATTTATAACCCATCTGTATTAGCCAAGGTTCTCCAGAGAAACAAAACCAGTTTGTGTGTGTGTGTGGGGAGAGAGAGAGAGAAAGAAATCAGTCCAAGCAGAGTGGGACAATGGAGAGTTTAGGAAGAGGTACCTCCAAGAAAAAAAATGTTACTAACAGATTACCTGTCATATTTGACTGTATTAAAGGCACTTATAACACTAACAGAAAATTTCCATGTGCTTAGAGATAGATGCATAAAAAATAGGAAGTGGAAAAAAATTGGGGAAAACAAGAAAGGAATTATAATAAGGGTATACCACATGTCTCATCTATACACAGTAATGATTTTAACACAAGATATTGACTCAACCAAAAATTGTAACTATAACTGTGTTGGAGGTGTGAGGGAAGAAGAAATGGGTACATTTGAGAGAGAGAGAACTAGAGAGAGGAGGCAGTGATAAGACACGAGATCCTTTCCATGCTCCAGTCAGTAGCTAATGTCAGATAATATCTACAACTGAAGAAACTTAAATAAGACATTATTAGCATGTCATTGAGAAATACGGAAGTGAATTGCAGAGGAAGGAGTTGAAAATATATTAAAGACAGAATATGGGGAGGTATGCTATAGAGAAAGAATTCAGAGGGCAAGAATTTGGTCAGTTATCCTCGGCTAATTTCTTTAGGATACAGAATACTCTGAGTGTTCAAACATTTTATAAAAGATAAAATAAAGCAACTGCTGGGACTTCCCTGGTGGTCCAGTAGTTAAGAATTCACCTTCCACAGCAATGGAGAAACGGACATAGAGAACAGATTGATGGACACGGTGGGCAGGGGAAGAAGGAGAGGGTGACATGTATGGAGAGAGTAACATGGAAACTTACATTACCATGTGTAAACTAGATAGATAGCCAGTGGGAATTTGCTGTATGATTCAAGGAACTCAAACAGGGGCTCTGTATCCACCTAGAGGAGTGGGATGGGGAGGGAGACAGGAGGGAGGTTCCAGAGGGAGGGGACATATATACCTATGGCTGATTCATGTTAATATTTGCAGAAAACAGCAGAATTCTGTAAGCAATTATCCTTTGATTAAAAATAAAATTTTTAAAAAGAATCTGCCTTCCAGTGCAAGGGGCACAGGTCCCATCCCTGGTTGGGTAACTAAGATCCCACATACGATGCTGTGCGGCCAGTAAAGAATTAAAGCAATTCCATGTGTATTGTCTCAGTCTGTTCAAGATGCTATAACAGAATATGACAGGCTGGGTGGTTTATGAACAACAGGAGTTTCTTTCTCAAAGCTCTAGAGGCTGAAAAGCTCAAGATCAAAGTGCTGTCAGATTCAGTGTCTGGTGAGGGCCTGCTTTCTGGGTCATAGAAAGCTGTCTTTTTGTGACAGCCTCACATAGTAGGAAGGGAGCGGTATCTCTCTGGGGTCTCTTGTTAAGGGCACTAGTCCCTTTTAAGTTTCCAACAACTGGAATCCAAGTTTGAATAATAAGCAAACGGCAGACATTCTGTCTCTACCCACTTGTTGATTCTTCTGCCATCTTGACATACCAGCTCTCAGCTGCTTACATGTGAGTGAACATAAAAGCCGAGCAAGGAAACATGAAGGATTTTTATACAGATTCTTCTTAAAATAAGTAATTCACATCTAGACTTGGTGGTGAGAGAGGCAGTCCTAACCAGTTACATCTTTAGATAGAGCTTTCAGGAGGAAACAAAAGGCCCCAGGTATTCTGCAGACAAGTTTACTAAAAGAAGTTAAATCCATACCTGTAAGAATATCCCACACCGGAGAGCTGCAATGCAGGAGACCTGGGTTCAGTCCCTGGGTTGGGAAGATCCCCTGGAGAAGGGAAAGGCTACCCACTCCAATATTCTAGCCTGGAGAATTCTGTGGACTGTATAGTCCATGGGGAAGCAAAGAGTCAGACACGACCGAGTGATTTTCAGTTTCAAGAACATCCCACACCAGAGCACTACTCTCAGTTAAGGTGATATATAGTGATGTGTGTGTTTGCGTGCGTGCCTGCTCAGCTGTGTCCGACTCTTTGTGACCCATGGACTGTAGCCCACCAGGCTCCTCTGTCCATGGGATTCTCCAGGCAAGAATACTGGAGTGGGTTGTCATTTCCTTCAGCGGATCCTCCAGACCAAGGTATCGAATCCTGCAGGCGGGTTCTTTACCATTGAGGCACCGGGAACCAGTCATCAACACAGAAACTGGATTAAATTAATAAACTTAACTCGTAATGTTTCTATTGCAGTTAAATATGAAAGGATCAAATTCTTGGTGATTGCCTTAAAGAATGCTGTGGAGATATATGCTTGGGCTCCTAAACCGTATCATAAGTTCATGGCATTTAAGGTAAGTAGACATGTAAATTACCTAACAAGGGCTTGTTTCTGTAGGTTTCTATCAGGTAACACTGCTCTATCTTACACAGAGACTTGTACCAAGTTTTCTATATAGAATAATTCTCTTCTAAAAGTGAATGAACTCTTGTTTGTTATTCTAGAAGTAAAGACTGGGTATTATCAAATGCTATTAAATTAATCAAATTAAAATTTGGGTGTACCTTCCTCCTCCATTTCAGGTCTATGCACCATCACGTCTAAGTGGCATTTAATGGGGAATGGTTACTGGGCAAAGCATTCATTGTAATGTTAGACAATGAAATTCATTATACCCCCACCTAACTCTGATATTTCATCTGAAAAAGGCAGACCAACAGCAGCACTGTATCTCAAGTTTGAACTGAGTCTGTTAATCTTACAATCCTCTTAAGCCGTTTTGGTTTAAAGTCCCTCAAACTCACTTGATGGTCACATATCCCCATTGCTATTGGACTTCAGTGAAGTGAATACTGAATAGAGTCATATGTGGAAATAGCCTAGATTCTCTGCATCCTTCAATTTTCATTGCTTTTTCATTTTTTCATCTTGTCTAAATCGGTACTCACCGTGGTTGGCTTGATCACTCATGAGAATCAACAGAAGTAGTATGGAGTGATGCTGGTCCCATTGACTCCAGCTCATGAAAGCTGACCCCCAAATGCTAGAAGGACCAGGACTTACAGGCAGTCTGATGTTTTCAGAGACACACAGTCTACCCATAGCCAGTGTTAATTTATCTTCTGTTCATTCTTTCTCTTTGCCTACATCTCTCTCTTTATATCTCCTTGGCTCTCACTTTTCTCCCCACCTTTACAACTCTCGTCTTTCTTTGACCCTTTATGTATTATTTCTTGCCACCTAAGCCATGTGAGGGCAGAAGCTGCCCTGGGAACATTATGAGCCCCTCTTCAGGGCCGAATCACCCCAGTTCTGTCTTATTCTCTTAGCAGCACGAGGAGTTCGTTTGTGATGTGCTCAGGAAGGTGGGCTCATCAATGGATATGGGTACCCCTCCATAACCCCACGTTTATGGAGAAGAATTTTTGGGCTGCGTTAGGTTAGTAATAACACTTGGCATGACTCCTGAAAGCTACAGTGGTGCTGCTGTTCTGCCAAAATCTCTCTTTGCAAAAGCTTTTCCATCGAGACCTGTTCCAGTTCTGAAGTTACTGCTATCAGTGTACAAGCCAAAGTGCAGAACTGATGGCAGAATGCTTTGTTCAGCAAACCATGCCCAGCCTGGAAGGAGGATGAGCAAAGGCAAGGACTTGAATAGGAAAAGTCTAGAGCTGGCAGAAGGTTGAGCCCTCCTATGGGACACGAGGATTTGGCTCAAACCTCCCATATGTGAAAATGATGTTAGTGAAAAAGGAAGGAGGAGTCTGTTAAGCGGCCAAGGCACTTGTGGTTTCACAGATTCTCTCCCAGATTTCTAGGCCAGTACAGGTAGAGTGGCATTGAAATATTGGCAGAGGAAAAGGAGGGGAGACTGAACAGTTACCTGGGGCTTAGACTCCAGTCTCACACACAGAACTTCGATAGCTGTGGCTGGAGCTCTTTGTTTTCTTGCTAAGTAAACCCAGCTAGCCAATGTAAGCCACAAGTCTTGAGATGTACCACCTCAACCTTCCCTCTCTGTTGGTCAAACCCAAGTCTCAGATCTCTGCATTAAGTTTAGAGAAGGTGCTGATCTGATGGGCACTCACTCACCAGGACAATCAGAACCAGAGCAGGCATGATAACTCAGAACAGGCTTATTTAGCACAGAACTGGCCCCAGCTGCCCCCCTCCTCAGGCTGTCCCTAAACAGGTAGTAACCATGCATGGGCCTGGCTGTCACTCAGGAAGGAGAGGGGCCAGAGAGGTGACCGGACCTTCTTGGGGAAAAGGCCAGATATAAACAGGAAGGAACAGCAGTATCCGGGCACCATATGTTTAGTATATGATAACACTATCAAAATTGACAACTGTAAACCAACTTCTCTTCCCTGGAGGACAAGGGGTAGAGCAAGGGGCACGAATGGATGCTAGACTCTTCCTCCTAGAGCCAGAATATGACTAGCTCTAAAATTGAAAGAAAGATTTCCTAGCTTTTTGATTTAAGAAAAGTCAGACGTGAACTTCCACAGGAAATAGCTAAAGGAAAAATCCATTAAGATAATGTCTTTGCATGATGTGGACTCTCACAGGGTGATTTTTAAAGTCTTTTGCAGATCTCCAGCACAAGCCACTGCTTGTTGATCTCACAGTAGAAGAAGGTCAAAGATTAAAGGTTATTTTTGGTTCACACACTGGTTTCCATGTAATTGATGTTGATTCAGGAAACTCTTATGATATCTACATACCATCTCATGTAAGTTCCCAAAAGCAGACTGTCAAGACTCTCTGTTCGACAGTCTGCATGTAGAGATTTGTTTTTGTACATTTGTGGTGAAAGTCATGCTAACTTTTACTAATCAGTAAAGCAGATAGACTTTTAGCCTTCACCAAATAGATTATACTTTTCATACATAAAACATGTAAATTTAACTAATTTTTACAGCTGCTTGAAACTGAGTAACATGTAATAGCAATTATTTGCCATTTACTGGACATGTTGTTTCCTTGGATTTTATATTAAAATACATATGATGTTTTCATTCAAGGGCCCAAATTCTTTTTTTTTAAAGCAAGGGGAGGAGTAAAAATGAGCTTCTATTTTTACTTTGTGAAGGAGATTGGTTCATTTTATGTGGAAGAAGGCCAGTGGTCCTTTTTCTGCTCTCGTTCCTCTCTTCAAGTGGAAGGCAATATCATGTGGTAAAATCAGACACACCCAAGCACATGCTCTGGCTCTAGCATGTATTCATTTTGCAATAATGGACACATAATGGGCAGCCTCTTCGGCCTTCAGCTTTCACATCTGTAAAATGGGCTAAGAGGACCTATCACGAAGAGTTCTCATTGGCATTAAATGAGGTGATGCATCTAAGGAACATGGCACAGGGTCCTGCAATTTGCAGTATTAATATTACTATCCTGACACATTGCCTAAAACATGACTTTTTAAGGGAAATGCTGCCCATGGTTTCACATAGTAGAAGTGCAATGTAAATTGTGTCTCCAATATGTATAGAGTCCCAAGGCTAACATACAGTAGAAACTAGTCATCAACAAAGTCTGAGATTCAGTCTGTTGCTTTTTAAAGAGTTTAAAGACTTTACTCCACAGAAGCACAATTGAAAAAAGTTACTTTAGTGCATGACACACGCACATCATCTGTTACCACGTTGCAGCTTTCCCTCACGTGTGTGTACATGCACACGGACTCGCAACCCGTGCTCTTTTACGAGGGGACCAAGCCACCCCGTGATCGTTCTCCAGCCCCTCGGTCATGTCCACCCTGCACCTACTGGACGGCCATGACACTCTACACCAGGGGGGTCACAGCAATCCCATGTCTGTCTTCATACACGTCAGTCTACGCTTATTTGAATAGTATGATTCTTTTTAATGAATGGTAATTTAAATTTTTTTTCTCAACAAGCCATTAATTTGGATTATTCTTTTATTTGGTCACCCAGATAAACAATCTGTATGGAATTTTCATAGCCTATTTTGGTCCCAACTTTTGGTCCCATGTAGGCTGTTTCCAGCATATTCAACTGGTTTGCGCTTTTCCTCATCTTTTTTAAAAGTAGACAGAAAACACGAGATTTTTTTCAATGTTCATGAGAATGTGCGCAAATCCCAATTTTACCACCACATGGTAGTACAGCTTTGGTCAAGTTACATAACCCCTCTGAGATGCAGTCACTTCCCCTTGTAGACGGAAACACCTACCGTGTGGAGCTGTTCTAAGACCCAGAAGTTACGTATGTAAAGAGCCCATGCTTGGCACAGGGTAGGTGCTCCGATGTTGTAGTTGTTGCTTTTAGGAACAGGTGAATTGGATTCTTGACTTCATCCCAAAGTTTGTATTTACCAGGGTATTTGGCAGGTCAGTGGTTAAATTAAGCAAAGCAAAACATCAGTCTCTAGAGTACAAATGAAAAAGAGAAATGAAAGAACTTGTTTTTTTCAGTTCTTAGAAGTTGATAGTTAAGATACTGTCTCATTTTGAAAAAGAATAATGCCTGGCCTTTCTTTGTCTTCCAGATTCAGGGCAATATCACTCCTCATGCCATTGTCATCTTGCCTAAGACAGATGGAATGGAAATGCTTGTTTGCTATGAGGATGAGGGGGTGTATGTAAACACCTACGGCCGGATAACTAAGGATGTGGTGCTCCAATGGGGAGAAATGCCCACGTCTGTGGGTAGGTTAACCATTCCTTATCTCCTTCAGCAGTTACACCCCCCAAATGAAACGAAAGTCAAGAAATGTGAAACAACCATTTGATTCCACCAAAAAAAAAAAAAAAGTCTGTGAATAACACTTGTAAGACTTGCTTTGTCTGTTTATCTCAAGTCGTTTGTCATTTTTGTGGTTAAGATGTGAACAGATGCTGTGAGTTATTGCCCATCTAATGTTTTTAATGCAGTTTTGGAAATTCCTTTTGACAGCCTACATTCATTCCAATCAGATAATGGGCTGGGGCGAGAAAGCTATTGAGATCCGGTCAGTGGAAACAGGACATTTGGATGGAGTATTTATGCATAAGCGAGCTCAAAGGTTAAAGTTTCTATGTGAAAGAAATGATAAGGTAAATCCGTTTCAACATTTGCATTAGTGTTTGCATTTTAAGAGACCACCAGGTACCTGTGAAACCTTCATTTTCCTTTATACCGATTTGAATCACATCTGTGTTAAACAATCAATATTATCTTGAAATGGCATTATTTGGTTTGACTCATGTGAACCCTCAAAATATACTATTCACACATCAAAAAAAGACATGAAAACATCTAAAAATTTCTTGTAAACTCTTAGTAACTCGTGTGGCCTGCAGGCCTTAAGATGACTCAGCAAATACCCCAAATTCTCCTAAACACTTAGTAGAGTTGGCCCATCATTAATCATTTCACAGAGGGTCAACCTTATACTCCATGTTTAGACTTTTCACAGAACCACTATTGGGGCATAACCCATCACATTATATTCAGCTTTAAATGTAAAACCTGTGACATGTAGAAATATAAAGATTTTGAGAAGTGCCACCCATTCCTTGAGGAATGCACAGTCACAAACTCAACTAGTGCCATGTCCTGTGTCATTCCAGCCGTGTTTCTTCTGAAGTATCATAGGGGGACTGTTTTCCAGTGAAATTGGCGGTGTTCGTCTGGCATAACAGTCGCCCAGAAGGGTATTCTTCCCCCTTGCCCTCCCTGTAGACTCACCCAGAGTTCTCGGTAGCTAAGCTATACTGTATTTGTGAATTCATCCTTTGTGACTATGGTCAGTTTAGAAATGCTGTCCCCCAAATCAGCCAACGTAAACATTTATAGAAAAGAGTGTGATGGGTTGAACAGACCTACGTCTCTTGGCTCTCTCCCATTCCCTAGAAGCCAGGCTGGTCTTAGTATGACCCTGGAGCAGCCAATTAATCTGACATGGTGTGGTCTGGGTGGACAACAGTTGGGAGGGGCAAGAATGGTTTCCAAGGCCTCATCAGAATATGCCAGAAAACAGACCTGACCCCAAGTAAAATTCCAGCCCCCACCTAGTCTCCAGGGATCCTAAGGCCAGGACTGATCTAGGCACGGACCCCCAAACTCTAGAAGCCCTTACTGCAAGGCCTGTCCACACCCTCAGGAACAGGCTGAGACCACAGCAGTGTCAGGGCGCTGAGGCTGAGAGCCGGGGCACACACAACCTGGAGAGCAGCAGCCCTTTCCTCCCCTTGTTGTGTTTCCACACGTCCTCTGTGCTTCCCCCCGTGATCACTGACCCCACAGTAGCTTTACTAACATATGTAGCATTAGCTGAACGACACACATTTCCACAGAGCTTCCTAAGAAGCTGTTGGGAGAGACAGCAATGTTCTAAAGAAGTTGTGGAAATGAAGTAGCAGAGACTTTATACTAGTGACAAAGTAAATGCCTTGGACCAAAGTGTGGTGTCGGCTGATTCTTAAAGGACTCGGCCAAAGCACGTAATATTATTTTCCTAGGCAGCGGTTCATGGGTGTTCGGCTCAGGCAAGCAGTACCCCAAATCTTGCTCCCTTCTCTCAGTTGTTGGATAAAATGATTTAGCAGACCCAGACCTAATGGACTGCGGTTCTCCTGATGAATGCCATGATCTCCTTCAGCCTAGGATATGCCTTCATCATCACATCAGCAGAGAAGCCAAGTGTTAACTCTTGAAATGCCAAAGTGAATAGGCATTAAACACCTTATCCTATCTGACTAGAGCCACTTGTTTGTTTTTTTTTTTTAATTGAAAGATGAAGCTGTATAGTAGGCAGTAGGCCCCAAATTCTCTCTTGACTTTCATTCCCAAAGTCTGCCCTCTTGTCATTAGGAGAGAGATGAGGGGAGCCCTTGTGACTTTCCAGAAATTAACAAAGGACCTGTTGTGTTCTTGACCAGAAATCCAGCATATTATCCTAGCGTGAAACTCCCTTGTAAAAAGTGAGCACCCAGAGGGTTGTTGCAAATCAAGAGGTAGTCCCTTCTGGGTCCCTGAAGGCCAATACCACGATAAGTAATAGTAACCTTATAGGAATCAAGGCAGGAATGCCTACAGAGGATGCGGTGTATTAAAAGATGCTTTAAAAACACCAGCCATTGAGTCTTAAGAGCTGACACATGGCAAGGATAGGACATGTGAGAGAAAAATGGATGGACGGTTGAAGAAAAGCGGGAGAGAAACCATGCAGTTGAACTAACTTCTTTTTAATTTCAAACAGGTATTTTTTGCATCCGTGCGATCTGGAGGAAGTAGCCAAGTGTTTTTCATGACCCTCAACAGAAATTCCATGATGAACTGGTAACAGAAGAGCACTTGGCACTTATCTTCATGGCGTTATTTCTAATTTAAAAGAACATAACTCATGTGGACTTAATGCCAGTCTAGAGGCAGAATCAGAAGGCTTGGTTGAACATACTGCTTTCCCCTTTTCCTCTCCCTCCACCCGTCCCGATACAGTCCATCTTTCAATGTTGCAGCCTGGTTGAGAAGGAGAGAAAAAGGTGGCAGGAATTTCCAGGAGATCCCCAAGAATGCTGCGTTGTCTATGGACAGAGATGGACCATGTGCCCTTCGGAGTTAGGGATAGAAACAAATATTGTGTGCTCTTATGATTAAGCTGTGTTACGGTGGATTTTTTAGTTTTGTTTTGTTTTTTACCTTTTTTTTTTCTTTACCCCCTTACTTTGTAAGAATGGGGAGAGAATGCATACTGAGAAAGTGTCTGTTTTTAATTCTGTCTGCCTGCTAGCTTTAAGTATATGATATGTTGTTAAGATCTCCAACTTCAAATGGTGAGAGACGGCACAATAAATGTACCTTATCTCTTTACACTGAAGGCCATAACTACACAGTGGGGTAATTTTAGAACTCTTTTGCCTTCACCAACCCAAGAGGTTGCTTTTTGATAGCAACTGCTAATGAATTTTTAAAAGAGAAGAAAAATACTAGTATTCCCCTCTTTTGGGAAATAGATTTTAAATGGCTAAGCTACTAGCCTTAGACTAATAAAATCAACTACCATTTTTGTGAGTCTGGCAGGCCCTATTTTATAGGGCCCTGTACAGAACAGAGTGTGTCTCATGGGATAGTAGTGCCATTGAGTTAAGTTGACTCTAGTAAATGAGGGACTCTATATACAACGTTGCCTCAATGATTACTGCAACAGATCAGGGCAAAAGATGGGATGACAGAGGGGGTCAGATGGAAAGAGCTTCTGGAAACAAGCTAAAAATGTATATATATACACACACACATTTTTTTTTTCAAATGCACAAAACTTCCCAGCTAGGAAGTCACTCTGTTTGGGCTTCGTTAGGAGTTAAGACCTTGTTCTTTCTGGGAATTGGAGAATCGATGACATCCAGGCTCTAGTTACTCCCAGCTTCCTCCTGAGGTGCCACTGTCTCAAGATGAAAACTGTGACTGAAATAACAATAATAATAAATGTTTCTGAGCTGCCTGTGTTCTCTCTGGGTTGGTGAGAGAAGGGACTAGACTACTAAGCCTGCCTGGGACCCAGCAGGCATCATTGGTTCAGATTTTATAGAACTTGAAAGCAAGGCTTTGGCCAAAATTCTGAGACCCTAATCATTTTACCTTCCTCTAAATTACCCAACATCCGGTAAACAACGTTTGTGCAGAGATATGTATGTATTTCGTTCAGGTTGACTTGTGTCCTTATAAACTCTTCCACGGATGATTTGAACTTTTGCGTGACTGTCTGGGATTTTTTTTCCAAAGCTCTGAGCATGGCCGCCTGTGGTATCAAGGTGTTGCAAAACAGTATCTGTGTTGCGCTTCCTGTTTTAACCTACCTCGTTTCGTTTGTTTTGTTTCACTGTTCATCACAGCAGTGTTATCTCCAGGAGACATATAGAGAGCTCAACTGGCAATCTCAGGTGTATTTCACATTTGGAAAAAAAAACAAAACAGTAGTTGACCAAATTGTTCTTGAAAAATTGAAAAAAAAAAAATCCAACAGCAACAAAACTAATGTGGCTTGTTTCTGGAGAAAACAATTACTGTAAACAGATCCAAAACGAAAAATATGAGCCTACTGATTTTGCCTAAATACATGAGCAGCTGATGTACTATTAATGAGAACGAAACACACATTAGGAAAACAGCGCCATTTCAATCTGGTGGCTTGGGCAAGGGGGGCACACGGAAGGGGAACTACTCTAGTTTTTGAAGTGGCTGATTCTGCCCCTCCTGTAAAGGTGGTTGTCATTTGCATTTATTTGAAGCAGGTAACACACAAATGGAATTGAGGATTATCTTCAGGCGATCACCAAGATGTCCTCATTGTGGTCCCTTTAGCACTCAAAAGCAATGAAATCCTCCCGTTCTCATTTTTACTGCTAAGGTTCTGCTGCTGAACAATAGGATCTTCACAAATTCCATGCCACAAATTCAGCAATAACGTTTCGGATCGAATAGCAACTACTGTCATTGGATGCTGACGTGGACAAGACATTGATTTGGGTCTCATCTCCGCATGTGATTGCCACCAGCTCTTTATATTGCTGCTGTGGTATTTTGAACCAGAAGCTTCTTTAAATTATGTTGCAAACTGATCTTTGTTTTATGTTTTGTTCCGTTTTGATTTCTAAGTGATAAGTTCGGAACACACAGCTTTAACTGATTTTTTTTATTGTGGGATTTGGGGTACAGTAAAGAAATAAAAGGGAATCATTGTGTTTAAACATAAGGTAGTTTGTGAATGTATTTTTTAAAATCTAGATTCATTGAAACAAAAAATCATAAGAAAACAATATTAATGCAGTCTTGTTTACAGTATGTACACTGACATGACATAGACCATGAGCTTTTCTGGTGCCAAGAAAAATAAAACACAGACGTTAACCATCAAGCCATGCTTTTTATATTTTTGTACAAATATTTTACACAGAGTACAAAGCAAAACAAAATTTAAAACAGCCCCCCACAAATCTGTGCTCCTTAAAAGATTTCTAAAGAATTCCTTGAAGCTTTTATCTCCAAAAATACATTTTCCTCCATAAGGACAGGCCCTAGCCCTGAAATACTGAAGGCCTAGGTCATGCAGAATATTTCAGAATAACTGTTCTTGTGGCTCATAACAATTACCAACATTTCAGTTTGCCTTAATTCTTTTTTTTTTTTTTTGGCAGAAGCAAGGGGGTGGTTGTGCTTTTCATCCCTCAATATCATCTTTAAAATGAGCCAGTTTTAGAGATTAAAAAATTCACCTGTGAGAAAAACTAAAACTGAAACTAGTTTCAAAGCTAAAAAAGTTTTTATCAAGATTTGTATACAAAGAGAAATGGAACCCTCCCTCCCCCAGAGTTTCACTGCTGCTGCTGCTGCTAAGTTGCTTCAGTTGTGTCTGACTCTGTGTGACCCCATAGATGGCCTCCTACCAGGCTCCCCCGGCCCTGGGACTCTCCAGGCAAGAACACTGGAGTGGGTTGCCATTTCCTTCTCCAATGCGAGAAAGTGAAAAGTGAAAGTGAAGTTGCTCAGTCGTGTCTGACTCTTAGCGACCTCATGGACTGCAGCCTACCAGGCTCCTCTGTCCATGGGATTTTCCAGGCAAGAGTACTGGAGTGGGGTGCCATTTTCTAGTTTCACTAGATCATTTCATTCCCTGCTACTCAATATTGATCATGCAATGAAATCCAGTGTGGCTGCTTACACCACAGTCGGGGGCCAGGGTCTGTCAGGTGATTGTCATTGCTGGGTGCTAGTCCGGGACATTAGTGAGGATTCCTCCATGCAGCGCATGGTGGGAGCAGATGACCTACAAGATCCTTTAAGATGGGGAGAGTTCTCCCCATGCCAGTTACATTCAGATCGTTGTCCTTGCACACAAGCTAAGGGAAGATATCTTGCACTAAGTGCCACCCAAAATCTACTGACTATTTAAATAGAGCTCATTTTTCTTGAAGACTTTCTAACAGCCTCAAGAAGACCAAGGGCTATTTCAACAGTGTAGATTAAGATAGATGACATCCCACGAGGCCACTCAAACAGGTATTCCATTTTTCTCACACTTTAACATTGCTTTCTAAGGCATACTTCTTACGTACATCACATCAAGTACACATTTTTTTAAAGCCTGTTAATTCCTGGTTGTCAAGACCTACTAACAGTTTTCTGTCTGCTCTTGTGACTTATTGGTAAGTGGTGTCTCTGGTCCCTCCTGTGCAGTAGATTAGAAAGATTTGAAAAATTCAGGCTGGAGCCATTCGGGTTTTGTCCGTTGCCCAGACAAGGAAGCAGCTGAAGTCTAACCTCACATTCCATAAGCTAAAAAAAAGAAAAAATTTTCCCTACTAGTACGTGTCCTAGTTCCTGTCACTGTATTCTTGAAATGTTGAAGAGCTGTTTGTGTTAATAGTGTGTGTTGTCTTTCAAAGTCTGCTTGAACAGGCATCACTTTCATTCATGCTGATTGCTTCAAGATACAAGATGTGCCATATTTTTAAGAAAGAACATGCTGTTATTGGTCAAAATTTTTTAAACTTCTGGAGGAAAATAGAATATCCGCAACATGCTGATGGCAATTCTGAATGACTCTGTCATGCTCTAATCATCTCAACAGTTTTGGTGAATTATTAGTCACTTTTTTGTTCATTCCTCTTAACCGTAAATCTAAACAAATCAAAAAAATAACAAACAAACCCAAAACTGACTTAACTGAGACTATATAGTTACAACCTAAAATCCAAGAATCTAAATTTGATTTCATTTGCCTGTCAATATTTCTCATAAATACCATTACATTTTGGCCTTGATCAAGGTCGCAATATCAAGAATCTTAAAATGCTCTGTCCTTGTATGGGTCTCAAAATGGATATAAACTGATCTTCTTTCAGAAGCCCCAGCTAAAAAGAAAACCTCTTGAGAATTTGCAAGTTTAAAACTGACCATTGAGGGACTTCCTGGTGGTCTAGTGGTTGAGACTCTGTGGTTCCACTGCAGGGGGTACCGGTTCCATCTCTGGTCAGGGAACGAAGATCCCTTACCCTGCATGGCACAGCTGAAAAAAAACTGACCATTTACACATGTCCACCAAACATTTTCTAGTATTTCTTGATTTCCAAATTGTATCATTGGGGTTTGGGGGATTTTCTGTAGCTACTTAGGATATTCAAAAATTTGCATAACATTAAACAGTATGAGACCATAACTCTCTGCTTTGAAAATTATTCTTCTAAGGCTGTCATCCCAGAAAATGCCAGAATGCACCAAAATAAAAATCTTCATAAAAGCATTTTTAAAACAAAAATCTCTGAAAAAGTTTTGAGATATTCTAAATTCACATCAGAATCTTGGACTCTGTGTCCATGATGCCAAACATTTGGAGGAAGACTAGAAAATACAGTTTAAAATAGAAATGTCCTAAAGTTTCCAGATTTGGGGGGTTTGTGTACATATCTTCAAACAAACTCAATTCCTTGAGTGATAGGGTTTGGTTTTGATAGTTGGTTTTTATCATGCCAAGTTGCACTGCACAGTTGGGGCTGGAGGAAAGGTAAGTTTTCATTTCCAGCAATGGATCATTGCTCATCTGTAGCAAACATCCATGCCCCAGTTGTCTCTTCCTCGTATTTCTCCCTCTGGGGTTAGTATTAAGGAATAGTAATTTTGTATTATGGTTTATTTAAAAACCTCAGACATCACCCTGAATCAGAATTTCAAATGTTAGGTGACAGCAAGAAATAAATCTGTAGCAGGGGGAAAAAACAGGATGACAGCATAGATGAAGTTTCAAATTGGATGTTGTGAAACTGTTTTTGTGCATTTAGCTGTCTTTTTTTTTTTTTTTTTACAATGTTAACCTAACTGTAGAAATGCCAAATTTATAATATTGGAAGGGAAAACTATCATTTTGCTATGCCTAAGAGTGTTTATGCTGTTTAAATCTCCAGTTTTCTAATGTGTTTTAAATTGTCAAAAATATGCTGAAACTGGATCATTCTCACCTGTGTAGTGCTATAAAGAAAGAAAATCTTCTTGGCATATTTTCTAGTCTGAACCTTTTGGTTACTTTCAGGTATTTTTTCCCTGCATTCACACAGTCTTCAGTTACTGTTGTTTAAGGTTGTTCAAGCAGTAGTTAGAAATGATTTGGTGGGTTCTAAGCCAAGGTTTTCCTTGACTGTGACTGCCATACCCTGGAATATACTATTTTATGTTATCTCTATCAAAATGTGAATAATAAAATATTGATAGTAGTAGGACGCCTGCTTGTTCTTCATTCAGTTCAGTTCAGTCGCTCAGTTGTGTCTCTTTGTGACCCCACAAATCGCAGCACGCCAGGCCTCCCTGTCCATCACCAACTCCCGGAGTTCATTCAAACTCACGTCCATCGAGTCAGTCATGCCATCCAGCCATCTCATCCTCTGTCGTCCCCTTCTCCTCCTGCCCCCAATCCCTCCCAGCATCAGAGTCTTTTCCAATGAGTCAACTCTTTGCATGAGGTGGCCAAAGTACTGGAGTTTCAGCTTTAGCATCAGTCCTTCCAAAGAACACCCAGGACCAATCTCCTTTAGAATGGACTGGCTGAATCTCCTTGCAGTTCAAGGGACTCTCAAGAGTCTTCTCCAACACCACAGTTCAAAAGCATCAATTCTTTGGCGCTCAGTTTTCTTCACAGTCCAACTCTCACATCCAGACATGACCACTGGAAAAACCATATCCTTGACTAGACAGACGTTTGTTGGCAAAGTAATGTCTCTGCTTTTGAATATGCTATCTAGGTTGGTCATAACTTTCCTTCCAAGGAGTAAGCGTCTTTTAATTTCATGGCTGCAGTCACCATCTGCAGTGATTTTGGAGCCCCCAAAAATAAAGTCTGACACTGTTTCCACTGTTTCCCCGTCTATTTCCCATGAAGTGATAGGACCGGATGCCATGATCTTTGTTTTCTGAATGTTGAGCTTTAAGCCAACTTTTTCACTCTCCACTTTCACTTTCATCAAGAGGCTTTTTAGTTGCTCTTCACTTTCTGCCATAAGGGTGGTGTCATCTGCATATCTGAGGTTATTGATATTTCTCCCGGCAATTCTCATGATGTACTCTGCATAGAAGTTAAATAAGCAGGGTGACAATATACAACCTTGATGTACTCCTTTTCCTATTTGGAACCAGTCTGTTGTTCCATGTCCAGTTCTAACTGTTGCTTCCTGACCTGCATATAGATTTCTCAAGAGGCAGGTCAGGTGGTCTGGTATTCCTATCTCTTTCAGAATTCTCCACAGTTTATTGTGATTCACAGTCAAAGGCTCTGGTGTAGTCAATAAAGCAGAAATAGATGTTTTTCTGGAACTCTTGCTTTTTCCATGATCCAGCAGATGTTGCCAATTTGATCTCTGGGTCCTCTGCCTTTTCTAAAACCAGCTTGAACATCTGGAAGTTCATGGTTCACGTATTGCTGAAGCCTAGCTTGGAGAATTTTGAGCATTACTTTACTAGTGTGTGAGATGAGTGCAATTGTGTAGTAGTTTGAGCATTCTTTGGCATTGCCTTTCTTTGGGATTGGAATGAAAACTGACCTTTTCCAGTCTTGTGGCCACTGCTGAATTTTCCAAATTTGCTGGCATATTGAGTGCAGCACTTTCACAGCATCATCTCTCAGGATTTGAAACAGCTCCACTGGATTTCCATCACCTCCACTAGCTTTGTTCATAGTGATGCTTTCTAAGGTCTGCTTGACTTCACATTCCAGGATGTCTGGCTCTAGATGAGTGATCACTACTACTACTAAGTCACTTCAGTCGTGTCCGACTCTGTGCGACCCCATAGATGGCAGCCCACCAAGCTCCCCCGTCCCTGGGATTCTCAAGGCAAGAACACTGGAGTTGCCATTTCCTTAATGTATCAAAGTGAAAAGCGAAAGTGAAGTCGCTCAGTTGTGTCTGACCCTCAGCCTTCCAGGCTCCTCCGTCCATGGGATTTTCCAGGCAAGAGTACTCACACCATCATGATTATCTTGGTCGTGAAGATCTTTTTTGTACAGTTCTGTATATTCTTGCCACCTCTTAATATCTTCTGCTTCTGTTAGGTCCATACCCAAACTATTATCCCTTCTTCCTCCCAAACAGTGGAATGCTTTGAAGCTCTTGCCCTAGCCTGTGAAGTCTCCAGTTATCTTCAGCCTCTCCCCCTCATTGTTTCAGTATCTTGGCTCTTAGCTCCTTCTCACTATCTCCAACAGCACCCTTGATTAGTTCTTGTGATCTCAGTAACCACTTAGATAATCCTCTAAATACCCTGGCTTCTCAGTTTCCTGATCTTGACCAGTTAAATTTAAGGATTACAGATTACCTCACCACCTCCTAAGCTGGTAGCAGTCAATCTTCATTTGCTCTTGGTGGACCTGTCTATCCATCATCACCAAATAAAGGTCATCACCCCAAGAATCCCCCTGCCCTCTTCTGCATCACCAGCTTTACCCATTCTATTGGAGAATTTCACCACGTTCATGCTGCAATCTCTTGTGTTATAAACACTCTCGGCCCCATTATCCTCCTTAATTGCTATCTTATCTTCTCCCCTTCACACACAAGAAAACCTCAGATCAGGCTTTTATCCCCACCACAAGCAGCTCTTGCTGAGGGCACCAGTTACATTCATGATGTCAAACGCAGTATCCAGGTCTCTGACTTCATGCTTCTTGATTTATCTTCAGTCTTTAACACAGGTAATGACTCCTTCCTCTTTGAAGAAGTGTCTCAGCTTGGGGACACCCCTCATGTTCTTTCACCCCTCTGGCCATTCCTTCTGGGTCTCCTTTGCTGAATTCCTAGAGTGCCCAGCACTGGATATCCTCTCTCTTAAGTGATCCCTTCCAGTCTTGGGGCTTGAAAAACCAACTATGTAAAGACAATACTCGTATTTTTATTGCCAGCCCTAACCTCTTTTCTGAAAACCAGATTTATACATCTAACTATTTACTTGACATCTTCATTGGATGTGCAGTTGACATCTCAAATTCAACATGTTTAAAATCAAACTGATTTGTACTTCACCTACCAATCTACTCCCATTACAGTATGCAGTTCAGTTCAGTCGCTCAGTCGTGTCCAACTCTGCAACCCCATGGACCGCAGCACACCAGGCCTCCCTGTCCATCACCAGCTCCCGGAGTTCACTCAAACTCATGTCTATCAAGTCAGTGATGCCATCCAGCCATTTCATCCTCTGTCGTCCCCTTCTCCTCCTGCCTTCAATCTTCCCCCAGCATTACAGTATTCTCTGTCAGTAAATGGCAATTTTGCTCCTCCAGACCAGATGATATTCTAGTTTCCTTTTTTTTGTCTGTGCTGAGTCTTTGCTGCTGCCCAAGGGCTTTCTCTAGTTGAGGCGAGTGGGAGCTACTTCCTTCACTGAGGTGACTTCTCTTGTTGTGGAGCATGGGCTCTAGGTATGCCAGCTTCGGTAGTTCCAGCACTCAGGCTCAGTAGCTGTGGCACACAGGCTTAGTTGCTCCATGACACATGGGATCTTCCCAGACCAGGATGGAGCCTGTGTGCCCTGCATTGACAGACAGATTCTTAACCACTGGACCACCAGGGAAGTCCAAGATGACACTTTTAAAACATTGACGAATATACAGGTTATGCCACTTTTCTGCTCAAGTGCTCAAGGTCTTCCCATCTTACTCAGAACGTCAGTGTCCTTACAGTGGCCTATAAGGCCCTCATAAATCTGACCTACACTTTGCTCCATCCCCAACCACCGCTACCACTTCTCTGACTTCATCTCCTTTTTCCCTAGTTCACTTTGTTCAGCCACACTGCCTTCCTTGCTTTATCCAGGAAACACTCAAAGCATGCGCCTGTCTTGAGGTCTGCCCTGGCTGTCTCCTCTGTCTAGAAAGCCCTCCATGTATCTGTAAAATGTGCTCTCCCCCACCTTTGGGTCTCTGCACAAATATTCCTATCCTATCAGAGGCCTATATAAGATAATTCCCAATTCCCCATTTAGTCTCCACTTTATTGCCTTTCATAGAGCTTATCAACATCTAGTTTGTTCACTGGCCTATCTCCTGTACTTATAAGAATGCCTGGCAAATAGTAATCAGTAAGTATTTATTGGATGAAAAAATGAATGAAAATAAATAATAACAGAGTTTTGGAATTCTTTTATTAAGGTATAAGCCTATAAGACCATTTTCATTTCAATATCAAAACAAAAAGCTGTGTCCAAATTCTATATTATAAAAGCATAGGTCTGCTTCCATGTAGAAAATGAAACCCTCAATGGGTTTTCTTTCCTGGGAGGCTTCTGTGGATGGAAAGCATCTGGCTGTACTTTCTGGCTCCATGAATCATCTTAACAGGTCAAGGGTTGAAGCCCTGCAGGGTTGGAAGAGAGGCTGCCATATAGAATCTTGAGAAAAATAGTATTTCAAGATTCTTACATTTATACAGATAGTGATCCATTTTAAGCTACCGGCACTGCAGTAAGTGCAGAGTTGCTAGAAGTGGGAAGAGGATTCTAAATTTTGTTTTTTGGTCTAAATGTTTAAACATGATAACAACAATTATTTTTTTCTAAAACAAGAAATAAACAACATTAAATGTATCTCCTGCTAAATGCAGCTTCAAGAAAGCCTAATGAAAACCTAATGACATTTTGGTTTTATCACTCTTCCAAGTGACAATAGTTATGAGGCTTCCCTGGGCGGCCTGTAACATCTGTATATATTCAGCTCCATTGAATGTTGTTGCATGAAGTTCTGTTGTAGGAAATTGACACATGCCTTCTGATGAATCTTTGTTTCACTCAGTCTTGTAAAGGGCACAACTTGTAGTTTCAATTTGCTCAACCATGTATTTTCCTGCTCACTTAATAAAAGAAATATTAAAAATAAAAGAAGAAAATAATGAAGTGATATAAAGCAATATAACAGAATTAATTTGCTTATTACTTTTCATGTCTTTTCACAAATCTGTTGAGATGCAGGATAATGTGTAATTCAAGTTAAATAGCAAGAGTGATGGTCTTAATCAACCTTTTCTAGTACCAAAGCCATTTTTGGATTCCAAAAATGCTGTTGATTCTTGGAGTCCTTTACAGAAGATAGAGAGTATTGGTTTCCATTATAGATGAAGAACGTGAAACAGGTGCTAAGTAATGCCTGAGGTATCAGTCATGGCAGATGATCTAAGCATCACAAATTGCAGTTGTAAAAGACACCATAAATGTTTCTAAAATAATTTCTCAATAATTTATGTGACAATATTTTAGTGTGTTGGTTTTGTTTAAAATTGAATAACATCAGCTTGAATATGTGTTTTTATATATCTGTAAGCAACTAAGTTCATGTTCCATGACAATAACAATTTTAAAATGGTCACTTCCAGCCAAAAAATAGTCATCTTAGATTCCAAAGTTCAAAGTTACTTTACCAGATAATGTCAGGACGACACAGACCAGTAGCATTATGGTCTGACAGAATGTTCTAGCCCTATGCCCATGCTGCAGGATCTCAGGTTATCCTGTATTACTAAACTCATTTTGCAAAAGAGATGCCAGTTAAGATTGAGGAATTTAGGGCTAGGAGGCATCACTGGAGCAGAAAGAAATAGTATAGCCTTCAGGATAATCTGATGCTTTCCCCTCATCTCATCCTTCCTCCTCACTAGGACAGCCATTAATAATTGGAGGCCCATCAATCTGACAGGCCAAAGTTATCACCGGTCCAAGACCAAGAACAACAGAGTGACTTTTCCATAAAGCTCATTTAAAGACAGTCTTTTTGCAGGTGGCATGCTCTCATATAATGAAGAAGATGTATTTGAGAGTCTGATAAAAATATGTATACATTCATTTCATTGAATGTTCTAGTTTGGTAAATTTAATTGGCACCCTTTTTGTTGGTCCCCAGAAGATTTGGGGTAGCATAGGGAACACTTTAGTTTTGTTTTTGCAATTTCCTTGCTTAGTGGAAACTTTTTTAATGTGGTAATAATTGTTCATTGTTGTTATTTAGTCACTAAGTCATGTCTGACTCTTTGTGACCCCGTGGACTCTAACCTGCCAAGCTCCTCTGTCCATGGGATTTCCCAGGCAAGCATACTGGAGTGGGTTGTCGTGCCTTCCTCCAAGGGATCTTCCTGATCCAGGGATCGAACCTGCATCTTCTGCTTGGCAGGCAAATTCTTTACCACTGAGCCACCAGGGAAGCCCAATAACTGCTCTAGAGAACTTATGAAAGTCCAGATCATTTTTTTTTAGTATAGGAATGTACTGCCCATCTCAGAAATTGATGGGATAAATATAGAAAGGGAAGAAAGAGGGAGGGGCATCACCCAGCATCAGGCTCAAAGCAGATGGCCCACTTGGTGTCCATATTTAGATTTCTGTTGCTAGCTTTACCCAGGTAGTTGGTGGTTAGTCTTAGGCAGAATTCAAAGCACTTCTACAGGCCAAAGTACCGCACAGAGTGGACACGCCATAAGACAGAGGCCACTGCGTCAGCTAACTGGATCCCAGTCACCTTATAAGCCTGAGTTTCCCAATCATTTTAAATATGATGACTTCCCATAATCACCTAAGAAGCTAAAAAGCACAAAAAGTTCACTAACGCTTCTAAACATAACTGCATTTTATAAGCCACATCATTTGAAAAAATTCCTTGTACGTGTGAGTCATTTAGTCTACAAACAATGCTCAGTATACACTTGGGTACTGGACCCTTTGTTATAGATCCATACCCCCAGCCCTGCTGAAGTCCTGGGTCCATAATTTGGAAATTGTAACTGTTTGCATCTTCCCTAAAGACCTTCATTTGTTTGGCTTGCTTCTGGCTGTGTTCTGCAGCATGTGGCATCAAACACTGCCACTGCATTGAGAGCATGGAGTCTTAACTACTGGTCTACCAGAGAAGTCCCAGAACCTTCTTTTGTATCTTTGTTGTGTTTTATGGCAGCGTTTAATGTGGATATGGAGAAGGCAATGGCACCCCACTTCAGTACTCTTGCCTAGAAAATCCCATGGACGGAGGAGCCTGGTAGGCTGTAGTCCATGGGGTCGCTGAGGGTCGGACCTGACTGAGCGACTTCACTTTCACTTTTCACTTTCATGTATTGGAGAAGGAAATGACAACCCACTCCAGTGTCCTTGCCTGGAGAATCCCAGGGACGGGGGGTCGCACAGAGTTGGACACGACTGACGCAACTTAGCAGCAGCAATGTGGATATATTAATGGTCATTGGTTCAGTTCATCTTAACAAAGCTGCCTTATCATCTTCAAGTATCAGAGAACTCAAAAAAAAAAAAAAGTATTTTTATTTTTTGCCTGCTTATGTGCTGTGCTTAGCCACTCAGTCATGTCAGACTCTTTGCAACCCTCTGGACTGTAGCCCACCAGGCTCCTGTGTCCATAGGGATTCTCCAGGCAAGAATACTGGAATGGGTTGCCATGCCCTCCTCCAGGGGATCTTCTCAACCTAGGGATCAAAGCCAGGTGTCCCACATTGCAGGCGGATTCTTTACCAACTGAGCCACCAGGGAAGTATATGCCATCTTGTTTCTTTTAGAAGTGTTGGAGATAGCCACAACCTGACTCTTGACAAGCCACACACAAACCCACCCATGTAGAGAAAAACCAAGCAATGCCTAGGACAGAGAAGCCTGGCAGGCCACAGTCCACAGGGTCACAAAGAGTCAGACACGACTGAAGTGACTTGGCATGCAGGGCACATATGACGTAGCAGGGGCGCTTCCTAGGTGGAATTGCTGGTAAAGAACCCACCTGCCAGTGCAGGAGACAGAAGAGACACAGGTTCAATCTGTGGGTCGGGAAGATTCCCTGGAAAACAGAATGGCTACCCACTCCATTATTCTTGCCTGGAAAATTCCATGGACTGAAAAGCCGGGCGGGCTACAGTCCTTGGTTTTGCAAAGTCGGACATGACTGAAGCAACTTAGCATACATACACATTACATAGCAGTCCTCACACTGGATGCTGAGGCAGAAAGCTGATGAAGAAATGATCCCCGCCTCCAAGGAGCTGCAGTCTCCTTTTGCTAAAGGGCAGATGGGGAAGGCAAGGGAAGAACACCAACAGGCACAGAGAGGGCACCAAAAGAAGGAGAGCCCAGCATTTGCCAGAGGAAGGCAGGGACTGCTCTGGGACTGAAGAGAAAGGGCCTCTGCCTGGAATGTTTATGGAAGGCTTCCAAGAAGAGGTGGTCTTCACCAGATTATGGGACAGGAAGAAAAGGGAGAGAGAGATTCCATTGAGTGGGAGGGGCTGGAACAAAGGTAGAAAGGAATGAAGATGTAGGCCCTGAAACAGGCAAGGAATTCGGCAGGACTAGAGAAAGTGCTGATGGAGCAGGAAAATCAGTCACATGCCTACTTAGATGGTGAGCGTATTCTTCACACTCCATGCTCTAACACAGGCCCCAGGAGTTCAAAATCCTGATTCAGCTGTCTGCCTGGCCTCTGTGGGCAATGTCTGATGAATGAATCATACCATCAGTAAGGAACGTGGTTAATTCTCTGTGTTGGTGCTGGAAACCCGTGAGAATGGAGCATTTTGGGCATGTTATTCCCAGCATTCTTTCATTTGCTGTCTCTAGCAGCAAATCGCCAAATTTCTTTATTGAACCCCAACTTTGAAGTGTGAAGCTATCCTGGGCCCTACTTGCCCTAACTCCCCTGCTCCTAAGAATCACCCAAGTGCTTGTTACTAAGACTAGCTTCTGGAATACCCCCACCCAGCTGTGAACAGCATTCTGTAATTTGGGTGCCCATGGTCTTGAACAACTGTGAACAACAACATCTCATACTTTGAGAAATGCTACACTTCTAGAGTTTTCCTTTCTTCCCCTTTCAATGATTCAGCATATTTCCAGTGTGTCTAGACACCAAAAGTATTTCCAAACAACCACCCCTTCTCATGTTGTGCAGGCATGTTGGTACCATTTTTTGACCCCAGTAGGGATTGGAGAAGACTTACCCAGAAGCTGCTATGACCAGCCAAATGGGTCAGGCCACCTAGGCCACCGACCCTTCTCATCTCCTCTGCTGCTTCCCTTCATCACTGGGGCATTCTTCTCCTAACAGCCAGGAGCTTTGCTGCCCACAGGGCCTGAGCCACCTACTTGGAGACACAACACTGCAGCCTGTGGCCTCAGCTCAGAGGCTTTGCTGAAGACACCGGATGCCTACCTGCTCTCCTACACAGGACATTTTCTTCTTGTTTTCTTGAAGTTAATTTAATAATACCTTTTACTTTTAAAATATACCCTTTGAAAAGCACATTCTATTGCTTATGTGTGTGTGTATGTGTGTGTTGCTTTAGTCTTGTCCGATTCTTTGATGATCCCATGGACTGTAGCCCGCTATGCTCCTCTGTCCATGGGATTCTCCAGGCAAGAATATTGGAGTGGGTTGTCATGCCCTCCTCCAGGGGATCTTCCTGACCCAGGTAGATTCTTTACCTTCTGAGCCACCAGGGAAGCTACTTTCGCCTATTTGCCTGTACTTTGCTATTCTTATTTATATGACTTAGAACTTCCTTTCTTTTTTCACGCTGACCCTCCTTCTGTCTCAAAATTTTAAACCTCCATTTATTTTTACATCCTTTCTATCTTAGAATTAGGTTGAGATTAAAATTTTTTATTGCTACTTGCTTAATACTTGTCATTTTATGTCATTGTTGTTTAGTTGCTAAGTCCTGTCTTTTTTGAGACCCCATGGACTGTAGACTGCCAGCCTCCTCAGTCCATGGAATTCTTCAGGCAAGAATATTGGAGTAGGCAACCATTTCCTTCTGCAAGGGATCTCCCCTACCCAAGGATGGAACCCGCATTTCCTGCATTGACAAGCGGATTCTTTACCATTGAGCCACCAGGGAAGCCCTGTCTTTTTATACTCAACTTCTAATTTCTCTTACTTAGCTATATATATATATTTTGTTCTATTTAACCTCTTCCTTTTATTTGGCAACTGTCTTGATCTCTGCTTCTTTGCAACCTAAAATTCTTAACTTTGATTTTCTCCTTCTTTGAATATTTTTATGCATAAATATCTCCATTTACCTTGTTATTTGCTTTCAACCCTTTCCCTCTTTTTATTTACATTTTATGCTTTAATCTACATTTATAATCTTTCTTTACTCTTAATTCCTTAGTCTCTTGGTTGTTTCATTAGTCTTGCCTAATTTTTATATGTTCTAATTATTTTTCCTTATACATTTTAATTTTTTCCATCATATTTTTAAAAATTTCCCTAGTTCTAATTTAGAGCTTTATGCTTAATCTCCTCATTTTGTGAATGGAATTGCTGCGATGCAGAGTTAGAAAAAACTTGCCCAAGATCTTAAGATGGGCAGTGATGGAACCTAAATAAGAAGCTGGCTCTATTGGTGACCAGTCTGGTGCTTTTCAAGCAAACCACTCCAATAACAATGACTGTGCAAAGAGTATGGTCCCCTGGTGGCTCAGATCATAAAGAATCCACTTGCAAAGCAGGAGCTGCAGGAGACTCTGTTCAATCCCTCTGTCAGGAAGATTCCCTGAAGGAGAAAATGGCAACCCACTCCAGTATTCTTGCCTGGAGAATCCCATGGACAGAGGAGCCTGGTGGGCTACAGTCCACGGGTCACAAAGAGTCAGACATGACTGAAGCAACTTAGCATGCACGCATGTGCAAACAGTACCCATTTTCTTTTTTTTTTTTTTGTATTTTTTTTTTAATTTTTATTTTTACTTTATTTTACTTTACAATACTGTATTGGTTTTGCCATACATTTTCTTTAAAATAAAGAATTCCATGGACTTCCTTGGAGGTCCAGTGTTAAGACATCGTACTTCCTCTACGAGGCGCGGAGTCGGCAGGGGTGGAGGAGGTGGGTTCGATCCCTGGTCAGGGAACCCACATGCCTTGTGGCACAGCCAAAAAAATAGGAAAATAAAATACAATAAAATAAAGAAAGCCTGGGTAGCATCTCATTCAAGAACATTAGGTTTACAAGACATTAGAGTCAAGACTGTGATTCAGTGTCAGTGATCACCCTGGGAGAAGGTTTTTCTTGACCTTTCACTAGAAAAAACATGTGGAAATAATGTGAAAAAGGGAAAGCCAAGAATTGACTTTATTTGTAAAATACACAGAAAAACAGGGTGTGAAGTCAGAACACAATATACAAACACTCTAAGCAAACAGACAACTCTAAGCCTCTGTTTTCTTGTTCCTAAAATGGAATCATCTGGCTATTCCTGCCATACTTACGTTTTTGTTATGTTGATCAGATCAGAGCACCAATAGAAAAGTTCTTTGTAAACATTGTGCCTAGTTGTTTTTATAATGCCTATAAAATTCGAGAGAAATATTAGAGGAATATTGTTATAAAGAACACCACTTTTACTTTTTAAATATTAGTATGTATATTGGTTTATCTAAAAAGGGAAAGAATAAGATGTTGTGCTGCTCTAAATACTCCAAATCATATCCTCCCCTTCTTTTCTTCTTTTTTTAATAAATCAGCTATTTATAAAATAGCTTTTATTGACTTTCTATTGTTTGATGCACATTTCCATCCAGTGCTCTTGGGTTTAGAGTCCTGTGTTATATGCCTGCTTCATTCCTCAAGTTCTGATGGATTTTTAAAAATGAATATAACAATACCTTAAAGAAAAATACTTTATAAGAAACTCTGTCTTTAGACTCAAATTTGATCTTACCAATCAAGCAATGACTTCTGCAGCAAACTTGTGGTTTCTTCCCTGACCTATTTCTTACTTCTACATTCCCACCAACATTCCACTACAATCTTTGTGGAAGTTGACAATGACAATGAGAACAAGCATTACCTTGCACATCTGGTATTCGAGATGATTTTTTAATTTCATTATCCAATAAACTTTTCAGACAGCAATCTTTCAGGGCCTTGGCATCTGGGGTGGTTATCTCCGAGGCAGAACGGGCTCTGCCGCAGCAAATTAATGGATTAAAATGTTGAGTAAATTCTCACTGGTGAGCAACATGGGAGTAAGAACAATGGATGAGTTAAGTCAGGTGTTACTAATGAGGACAACGGAACATTCTAGACCTGGAGGTGCCTCCCAGCCAGTGCTACAACCACCAGAAAAGAACTAGAATAGAATTGTCACTCAGGACACTTACGTGTGAGAGCACCTGACCATCTTCTTGCCCTTTAGTATGAAGCCATAGGCAAGAAACCTATCCCTCGCTGTGATCTTACATGTGATCTCACACGCCTTACTCTGATCTTACATGTCTTGGAAGGACAAAATTGCAAGGAACTTAGAACTTCAGCTAGAAGTTCTTCACTTAGAACTCACAAGTTCCCGTCAGAGACCCTCAAGTCCCTGAGTGACTCAAGGTGGCCTGGAGGCCTGCATCAGCAGTGGAGCAAGAAGGTTCCTAGGACGACATTCTTTCCTTCCCACGTTTCTGACCCTCTTCACCCTGTACATCAATGACAAAACAGAGGCAACAGAGCCCACCCACAACATTTGGTCTTACAACATTGACCAAATGTATTTTTCCTTAAGGTAGTATTATATCCATTTTTAAAAATCCATCAGAACTTGAGGAATGAAGCAGGCATATAGCATAGGACTATAAACCCAAGAGCTCTGGATGGAAATGTGTACCAAACAATAGAAAGTCAATAAAAGCTAATCTGATTTATAAAAAGAGAAGAAAAGAAGGGGAGGATATGATCTGGAGTATCGAGAGTTGCACAACACCCTATTCTGTCCCTTTTTGGATAAACCAATACACATTTGACCTGCAGTCTTACATTTGTCAGGGTAAGAGGCCTGTGTTCTTGCTGTAGCAAAGCAGAGCAATTTCCGCCTTCAGCTCAGCATAGGCCACCTGGGGAGACCTTAGAAAGAGAGAAGAAAGAGGAGCGACTGGAAGCGAGAAGACAGGCAGGGCACAACCTTAGGGTAGACCCCTCTTATGAGAGGAGACGGGCCACCACAAAGAAGGCTCCCTCCTTCAGCAGTCTCGGACATCCCTAGAGGCCCAGCGGGTTGCTCCTAGGACCATGGACACTGTGCTATCTACAACATGGAAGCACGGAGGCACTGAGCTTCATTAAAAATTTTTTTTTCTGTTTTTTTGGCTGCCCTGGGTCTTCATTATGGTGCTCTGACTTTCTTCGGTCATGGCAAGCTGGGGCTCTCTTGATGCAGAGCATTGGTTCCAGAGCAAGTGGGCTCAGCAGGTTGTGGCACCAAGGCTCCAGAGTGCACACGCCTCTCTAGTTGTAGCACACAGGCTTAGTTGCTCCTTGGCATGTAGGCTCTTAGCTCCCCAACCACGGATCGAACCAGTGTCCCCTGCACCAGAAGGCAGATTCTCAACTGCTGGACCACCAAGGAAGACCCTTGAGCTTCAATTTTTGATGTATTCATTTGAAAACCACTTCCTCTTCCCACCAACCACCGCAAAGTGCTTCCCCAAACCCACTTGCCCTGTTCAAAGAGGGAAGGTGATTTCAAGATGTAAGGGAGAGAGATATTCCATTTGGGTTTATTTTTACCTGTCTTGCCACTGATGTTCCAAGTCTCTGAAGAGATGCCAGAGCCCACATTGGCTGTTTGTAAACAGTGAGGATTTTCTGAGGAGAGTTAGTGTTACTCGCTCAGTCTGTCCGACTCTTTGCAACCCCATGGAATGTAGCCCACCAGGCACCTCTGTCCATGGAGTTATTCTGGCAAGAATACTGGGGTGGGTTGCCATGCCCTCCTTCAGGGGATCTTCCCAATCCAGGGATCAAACCCAGGTCTTCCACATTGCAGGCAAATTCTTTACTGTTTGAGGCACCAGGGAAGCCCTTTCTGAGGAGAATGGGATTAACAAATATAGCTGAGTGTGTCTCTTCAAGTTCTACAAGACAAAAAAGCACCTGGTCAACAACTCGCCCACCACTGAGTTGCACCATCTGCCTGTTACAGTACATTCCTGGAACTCTTCTCTGTCTGGTAAACAGCTGTCACGAGAACCATTTCTCCCTGACACTGCTTCTTTTACTGGTGACCTATTGGTCAAGAGCACTGAGCAACATTGTTTGCTAAACCTCAGTGATGACCTCATGATCTTCACTCCCAATTTATATATCAACCTCCCTTAGCACCCTGAAAATTAGGCAGCAAATGGTACAGAAGGCAGTGAAAGAAAATAGCAGTGTCGGGAAATGATTAACTCACAGACATTAAAGAGACACAAACTCATAAATAGAAAGATGCCCTGCAGAGTATTGTGGGCATTTAGGCACACTTGATATAAAAATGGTTAGGAACAGGGAATTTTAATTGACTTAATTTAAACTGAGATGACTCAAGAATTGCAAACAAAAACTTTCTGCATGCAGCAGCACCATTCAATTTAGACCGAATGGCCCAGTGATTAACTAATTTGAGACAGTGCTCACTGATAAATTGCCATAGGTGCACATCTGTCAAAGGAATTTGTCACGGATTGTCAAATCCCCGTGATACGAATGACACACATCCACTCATTAGGTGGCCCTTGTTCTTTTCATGAGCCTTCATTGACCTCAAGGACAAATAACACAAACCGCAGGCTAAAAGAAGGAACAGAACTCACGTAGCTAGTCAACCTTGGGGGTCATAACTTTTGGAGAGGATGTTAGGAACAAAGAATCTAAGAGCAGAAAAATACTAAGAGCTGACATGTACTGAGAGCTGATGACGTTCTGGGCTTTATTCTAAGCACTGTACCCTTACTATCTTATTTAACCCTCATAACAATCCCTAGAGACTGATCCAATCTTCATCTTTCATGTGACGAGACAGAGATTATCCAGTTTGTTCTATAGATGAAACCTAGAGAAGTTGAGCAAGACTTGCCCATAGTCAAAGAGCTAACCCTTTGGGGAGGGAAAACCCAAAGGACATCTCTTGACCCCGGTCCAGAGCTCCAAACCCTTGTAAGAGGGTGGCAAGAATTCATTTTACAAGGTTTACTGAGTTCAGAAAAGACATAAAACCATTCCAAGAAGGGGAAACTTTCCATCATGTCCAGAGTAATTGATGGCCAGTAGGCTAAAGGGGTCAGCCAGGTGACATCTGGACTGGCCAGAAGTAGAGACACAGCTGCTCTTCTCATGTTCTCTCTCAGACCAGCAGAGGCCTGGGGTGCTGGAAAGGGCTACTGGGACACCTGAGGAACTGGGCATCACTGTGTACAGCTTCTGAGCCACGCTAGGAAAGCAAACTAAGAGGAAGCTTCTTGAGGAGGAGTTAAACTAAGACCTCACCCTAACATGGCAGACAGGACAAATCTGGAGAGGAGGCAAAGGGATAGAAACAAAAGTAGGAGGTTCAAAGGGGCTGGTGAATTGGAAAGGTACCTACTAAACTGAAAACAGAGACATTGCTAACCAACTGTTGTGGCTGAAAGTGGTGGCAGAGGGTCATTCCAGCTTTATCTGTAGCCTACAAAATGTTCTCAGTGACAATAGTCTCATGTATTTATATTTAATTTGCTATTAAATGAAGTAAGTATTTTTGAAAGGAGAAAAACAGATAAATGAAAGGTGAGGGCAGTGTCTAGACTTGCACAGCTATTGGGTAGCTTTTCAAGTGGTACCTGAGACTCCCAGTGTGAGTCACTGAATGGCTATTAAGGTCACTATATCAGTCCAAAAGGGGCTTCCCTGGTGGCTCAGCAGTAAAGAACCCACCTGCCAATGCAGGAAATACAAGAGAAATATAAGGAGATATAAGGTTTAATCACTGGGTCAGGAAGATCGAAAGAAATGGCAACCCACTCCAATATTCTTGCCTGGGAAATCTCATGGACAGAGAAGCCTGGCAGGCTACAGTCTGTTGGGTCACAAAGAGTCGGAGATGGCTTAGTGACTAAACAACAACAATCTGTCCAAGAAGTCAAGATAGTCACAGCCCCAGTGACCAGGGTTATTTCCTCTTCCCTGCACCTGGGGGCCATAGGTTTTCCTTTGGGAGGAGGTCAAGAGGTCCCCCAGGGAGAGAGAGAGAGAGATTTTGAGGAATTGTCTCATGTGGTTGTGGATGCTTGGTGAATCCAGAATATGATGGGGGAGGCCAGCAAGCTGGGAAGTCAGGAAGGAGTTAGAGTTTGAGTCCAAAGCCTGAGAATTCCCTCTTGCTTAGGAGACGTCAAGTTTTTGTTCTATCAGACTTTCAACGGATTGGATGAGACCCACCCACATTCTGGAAGGCAACCCACTTTATTTAGTGTCTACTGATTTTAATACAAATCTTATCCAAACCCGTCACAGAAATATCCAGATTAATGTTTAATCAAATGTCTGGGCACTGTGGCCTGCCACGTTGAGACATCACATTAATCATCACAGCATGTAACCTTTGAGGACCTTAAGAAGATTGTCCTGTGCTGAGGCTAAGAGGGAAGGACATGGGGCAGGTTGTTTGTGCCAGTTCTGTCCGTGGCAGCCAATAAATTAGCCTATTTCCTTTATTCCTTTTCTTTCTTTTAAACTTGCCCATTACTGAGTCAATTCAATAACTAATCCATAGGTGGGTTAGGAGGAACTAGTGCTTGCCTGGTGGCTCAGATGGTAAAGAATCAATGCAGGAGGCCTGGGTTCAATCCCTGAGTCGGGAAGATTCCCTGGAGAAGGAAATGGCAACCCACACTAGTATTCATGCCTGGAGAAGCCCATGGACAGAAGAATCTGGTGGGCTACAGTCCATAGGGTCCCCGAGTCAGACACAGCTAAGGGCCTAACACACATAAAAAGGGATTAGTAGATTCTTCTGGCTAGCTCAGTGATCATCTAGCAACACTCAGACACTCTCAGATGATAAACCCAAATGCACACAGAGGCCTGGGGACCTCTTGACCGCCTCCCAAACGCAAACCTGTGGCCCCCAGGTGCAGGGAAGAGGAAGTATCCCTGGTCACTGGGGCTGTGACTCTCTCGACTTCCTGGACAGATTACTGTTGGTCTTTAGTTGCAAAGTCATGTCCGACTCTTTTTGAAAGTTGAGTGCCCCTGCTTTCTCTTCCTAAGCACCTGTTTAGTTTCTTTCATGGAAAGTAAACCCCACATGAGCAGATACTCTGTTTTGTTCATTGTTGTGACTAGTGCCTACAAAGATGTTCAGTAAATACTGCATTTATTGAATGTTAAACCAATAAATGTCCCAATGCCAGCCTCAGACTACTGCAAGAAATTAACTCTTTTTGAACTTCTTTCATTTGTTAAACAAATATTGAGTGCCTACTATGTACCAGGCACTCTCAAGCCGCTGCAGATAACAAGAAGGGCAACATCTCCTCCACATTCATGGAACTTAAATGTGGTGAGGAAAGTGGACCATGATAGACTGTAGCCTATCACGCGCCTCTGTCCATAGGATTTTCCAGGCAAGAGTACTGGAGTGGGTTGCCATTTTCTCCTCCAGAGGATTTTTCTGACCCAGGGATTGAACCCGGGTCTCCTGCATTGTAGGCAGACACTTAATCATCTGAGCCACCAGGGAAGTCCAAATAATAAAATAGTAACAATAAATTTAAATAACAAAATAATTTCAATATTTGATATTTTAATAATTAGATATTTTTACTAGACCTTTCAATTTATTAAATGTTTAATTTTTAATAAATAATGGTAAATCAGATTTCAAGCATAGATCTATGAAGAAAATAAAGCAAAGTAACAGGCCTGAGAATGAGTTGGGGGGTAGGTTGTGCCCACCTTAAGAAGCCTGCTTGGAGAGCCTTGTTGAATCCTCAAGGGAATATAAAGGAGCCAACCTCAGACAAGCCTGGTGGAGTGCTGTAGGCAGAGCAACGTCAAGTACAAAGCTGAGACTGGAACATGTTAACCAAGTCTGAGGACAGTGTGGCTAAGTCCAGAGAAGGAGAGCAGTAAAAGGCTAGGTCAGTGTCAGGGAAGGTTATATCAAATCAGCCTCTCAGGCTGTGCTGACCAATGTGGGTTTCCTTCTAAGGGTGACAGGGAAGTCTTTGGAGACTTTTAAGCAAGGGGTATTACTTTCTGGTGCATGAGCCATAAGAGCTGTGGGTTTGATCCTGGATCAGGAAGAGATCCCTGGAGGAGGGCATGGCAACTCACTCCAGTATTCTTGCCTGGAGAATCCCATGGACAGAGGAGTCCATGGGGCCATCAAGAGTCAGACACCATTGAAGCAACTTAGCATGCATGCCTTACTGTCTGGTTTACTTTTAAAATCACCATTGGCTTCTCTGTCAAAAAGAGACTATAGGATGAGACTGGGGGCAGGGAAGCCAGGCTGGGCAGTCACATTCAGGACAGATACTGGTGGGATGGATCAGAGTGGGATCTGTGGAGAGGGTGAGAAGAGGCAGGCTACAATAAGGACAAACTTGACTCAGAAATCTTAAAATACACTGGCTTTCTTCAGAATCTAGGACCTCCCAATATTCTTCCCGCACTCCTAGGTTGGCCCAGTTTGAACCCATTTTATTTGGTTCCCCAGAGATGCCTTTCAGACACGACTGAGCGACTTCACTTTCACTTTTCACTTTCATGCATTGGAGAAGGAAATGGCAACCCACTCCAGTGTTCTTGCCTGGAGAAGCCCAGGGATGGGGGAGCCTGGTGGGCTGCCGTGTATGGGGTCGCACAGAGTCAGACATGACTGAAGCGACTTAGCAGCAGCAGCAGCAGCAGCAGCAGAGATGCCTTTGCACTTCTCCATACCTGAGCCTATCAGAGAGGGATGCACATGCTAAGAGAGTGAGTTGTCTTTTTTCCATTTATAGAAATAAACTCTCATTTCACTCAAAGTAAAGATACTATGGGGTTTCCCAGGTGGCTCAGCCTGTAAAGAACCCGCCTGCCAATGCAGAAGAAGCAGAAGTGGATTCGATCCCTGGGTGGGGAAGATCCTCTGGAGAAGGGAATGGCTACCCACTCCAGTCTTCTTGCCTGGAGAATCCCCATGGACAGAGGAGCCTGGCAAGCTGCAGTCCATGGGGTCACAAAGAGTGGGACATGACTGAGCAACTGGGAGGGCAAAGATAACACAGAAGAAAGGAGGGGAAGCTCTTTTCCATCCTTGAAAAACTCTCCAGTTAGAGCCACTGGTGCCTACTATGAAGATTAAATTAATCAAGAAGTAATCAGAATATGACTTCAAGTGTTTAAAAAGCGAATCCTAAAAAACAAAACCCACCACACAGAGCTGGTTTTATACCACCCACAGGGCATCTCTGGGTGATTCTAGGCACTGGTGTACCTCATTGGGTGGCCACCATCCCGTCAGCAAAGCGAGAAAACGCTGACTTTATCTCACAACCAGGGAAGCATGGAGACAACTCCAGGCAACCGGACCCGCCGCTCCTCGGGTGGATGCTAAGGCAGACTCTCCTGAGAGGCTGAAATACATTATCAGTTCTCCGAGAGCTAAATGCCAATGCAGTCACTGTTAACAATTCCTCCACCCTACAACTGGAGATAAAGTTCCAGCCCATCCCTAAAAGGTGCAGAGATTACTTATTTCTGAGTAAGAGCAGAACAGGAGAGGTCTGGGCTAAGCCAGAGGAAACTGGTCTGGGTGGCTTACGGTCCCGCATCCCGGGTTAACGAATAGCAGGGCGCACTTCCAATGGAGAGAACAGCTACCCTGCTCGCGCTGCGTGGCTCCAACCTAGTAAAAGTTAAAGGTTTCCTGACCTCACGCCGCACTCAAGACCATCTCTTAAAAGGTAAGTTCCATAAACAAAGGTTGGTAAACAGAGGGGACTATTATTTTTGACAGCAGCACAAAGACTTTCTGGCAGAATATCATGTCACTGGAAAATGATTGCTAAGAAGTCCTCTCCTGATTTAAGACGCTCTGACAATGGCTGTAGACATCACCAGCTGAAACTAGAGCAGAAAGCCAGGAGCCAGGCTATGCACGAAGAGGAGTGTAGCTACCAGGGGTCTTCAAAGTCTGATTTCAAAACTGCCCCCTAAAGCGTGGCTGTGCAACGGAGAGTGCCTTCTGTTGTGGTTGAACTGGTTAATGCGTGTAAAGTGCTGAGACCAGCATTTGGCACCAAGCAAGAACTCATAAAGATTAACTATCTTTGCTAATAATACTCGTTCATGCCTTTCCACCAAGAAATTACTGTATTGTTGTCTATAGTTACGTTTATCTCTCCGTATGCATTATGAGCTCTGAAGTCTCTTTTTATATCGTGCATTGCAGAGCCTGGGACTGTGAGTTGAAATGAATTATTGACTCACTTGCATTATCGGGTAGAAGTGACAGAAATGGAAAGAGGGCGGAGAAATAAAAGACAAATGAAGTCTGAGTGTCCTTTACGTCCTCACCCTCTGTTTCTTTGTAACACCCCTCATTTAGGGGCTGTTCGTTACATTTTCTTTGTTGGACACTGGTTCCGGTTGAGCCTCAGTGGAGTCAGTAACACTCTCTGCTAGACACAGTTCAAGCTCAGCCGAATGAGATGTCACCCATCTCCCCACAAGGACTGGACATCACAGAGGATACACAGAAGGGCACAAGCCCAGGCCCTGCGAGCAGGTTTATTTGAGACCTCTCCACTACTGCCCCTGACAGGTACTTCCTGACATACACTGAACCAATAACAGTAATAGCAAAAACAACAGCAACCAACATTTGCTGAGCACTTATTCTTTCATATATTACCACATTTAACCCAATCCATTAAAGTGTATATTCTGTTCTTTTGTCATGTGAAAAAACTAAGGCACAGAAAAGTCTCATGCTTAAGGTGACACCACTAGAAAAATGGTGAGATTCAAACCCAAGTTCATGACTGTCCAAGTTCATTCAGGTAACCACTCAAGCCTACAGTGACCCCGGACCACACAGTTGGGCTCTGAAGCAGAAGCACCACAGCACTGGTTCTCTGCAGGGCGTCTGCCTCCTGTGCGCCTGTCTTTCTTGTCCGCACAACAGACCAGGGCAGCCCAGCATATCTCATTTGCTATAAAAGACTCTATAAGCTTTCTTTTTCCCTTGCCCCTGGTTACTGCCCCACTTAGCACGTGCCTTAAAACACAACCATCTCTGGTTTGTAACTTACACAGAAGAAACCTGCTCCCATTTTCTTTCCTGGTAGAACAAAGACATTGAAGCCACAGGTAACAGAGGCAAAGCATTTATTGATTAGATTCTCATCAATATTCACCTCTGCCCAAGATTAGACTTGGCCTCATGCCTCCTAGCCTGGCCCCTCCTATTCTAATGTATAACTAGTCTCAGAAAGCTGGAGAAGGACAGTCAGAAGCTGGCCACTGCATCTGCCACTCTAGACCTGGAGTTAAGAGGAAGACTCCGGCCCATAAAATGACAGAAGACAAGGTACAGTTGTATTATGTCCATTTGAGGACACGAATAGGGAAATCTGTTCAAGTCAGTGAGCATATTGAGGATTCTGTAGGAGTGTATTGAAGATCTGGGGAACGTTGGGTGTAGCAACTACAGAACTACAGATGAACCCTTCTTCTCTTGGCCAATTGATAGTTAATTTAGCTGCTAAAAAATCATATTTTTTTTCATTAATTGGAAGTTTAAGAATATTTGCTCTGTTTTCTGACTAGCCTGTGTAATGTTTTCTCAAGTGGTATGGCATAACCATATTACTGAAGGAATGTGCAAAAAAGGGCACTTTAACCCAAATCTAACTAATCATGAAACTGATCTGAAATCTTCAAAAATATCAGTATATGAGAATGACTGTCCTAGATTAAAGGAGACTAAAAAGGACTATTCTAGATTAAAAGAGACAAAGAAGAAAAGACAGCCAAATGCAACAAGTGAGCTTAGATTGTAGAAGGAAGAAGAAAACAGCTCCAAGGGACAATATGGGGATAGAAATTGTGGGTATATTAGAAATATTTCATAGCTACTATGTTCTTGGATATGATAATAGTATTATAATTATAATAGGAGTAGGAGAATGTCTTTTTCTTAGTGAGTACATGCTGAAGGATTTAAGAGTAAAGTGACATAACATCTGATACTTATTTTTGAATGATTTGCCAAATAACACACACAGACACACACAATGAGAATGAAACAAATGTAAAGGCTAACCACTGGTGAACACAGGTGAAGGTTATGGAGTGTTCACTGCACTACTCTTTCAATTTCTCTGTAGAAAAATACTTTTCAAAACAAAAACTTGAAAAGAGAAAGGGTATAGTGCTATTGCTCCCTTATAAGTGTCCCCCAACCAAATCACAATCATACAAGTAGGTAAATGGGTGTTCGAGGAGGGACCTCTGAGTTCTGATCTGGTGTAACTTACTCTGCCGAGCCTTCCTTCATGTCAGTAAGTGACAAGGCTAGGAGCACAGGCTTTGTGGTCATGATCCTAGATTGGGAGTGTGCTAATGTTGCCTACCTGCTGTGATATGAGGGTTAAGTTTTTTAATTGGCCTATCTACCAATTGAGATTTTAAGAATATTTGCTCTGTTTTCTGACTAGTCTGTGTAATGTTTTCTCAAATGGTTTTTCTGTCTTGCAACAAATTAAAAACACATTGGAATCGAACATAAGGATATAGTATGGGAGATAGGGATTATAATAGTTCTTTACTGTGTGGGGCTTCCCTAGTAGCTCAGACAGTAAAGTGTCTGCATGCAATGTGGGACACCTGGGTTCGATACCTGGTTGGGAAGATCCCCTGGAGAAGGAAATGGCAACCCACTCCAGTACCCTTGCCTAGAAAATCCCACGGATGGAGGAGCCTAGTAGGCTACAGTCCATGGGGTCGCAAAGAGTCAGACACGACTGAGTGACTTTACTTTCTTTCTTTCTTTCTTTCTTTTTACTGTATGGGAGTAATTAAATGAGATAATATTAGAGAAACTCAGATGACAAACAGTTTACTATCAATAGCTGTGTGTTTGTATAATGTATATTTAAGGAATACTAACTAGGATTTCATGATTTCTTATTATAGCCCAGGATACAGCTGAAGTAGATAAAACTTTAAAAGCAATATAAAGATAAATATTGAGTTAATAAATATACAGATGATATGTAGATTTGGCAAAAAAAAATCATGAAGGTAGCGTTCAAACAACTGAAGTTTGGTAGATACTGCAAAACAGAAGGTGCTTGTCCACAGTGCCTGGCACAGAGAAGATACTCAAGTTTCATTTAAAGTGATTATTACCTTCCCTTAGCAGCCCTAGAAATTGTGCTATAGCACTTCTCTTGAGAATTAAAGAATTGGCTAAAAAGGGAACCCAGAAAGAATGAGAACTAATGTAAAGCACTCTGTCACCTTTGTAAATTCACCCAGGTTGAAAGGAGCTAAGCAGGAGACTGAGGGGTAGGAGCCCTGGATTCTCACTCTGGATATAGCCAGTGATGCGTTGTACAACTTAAAGGACTTCGATTCTCCAACTGAAAAAAGAAGGATTAGACTAGAATCCATTGCTCTCAAAGGTCCCTTGAAACTTGAAAATTCTATAGCTTGAGAAACTCCTGGACTTTTCCAAAGCTGAGTGCAAGATCGCCTTTGACTTGGTGTTTGTGGTATTTTGTGGAGGAAACAGTACAAGCTTCTCCTCCCGGCCTAGTCAATCAGTAGCTGCTGAAAATCTGAAAATCATTCTGTTTAGCAGTGGGAGTTTAAGATGAGCTTTGGGTTCCAATAAAAGAGTATCTGTTATTTACCAGCTATGTGTGTTGGGAATACCACTTAGTCTCTGAGCCCTGGTTTCCTCACCTGCAAAATGGGGATATTTTATAGTAGTGTTGTGAAAACGATATGTTTGAAAAATTGACAGGTGTTTTTTTTGGCAAGAGTGATGAACAAGATGATAATGATGTGATTAAAAATCAGTTGTTTTATAGCCCTTTTACTGTTTATAGGAAGAGCATAGTGTGTGTCTTATTCAGTCTTTATAATAAGTCTATGCATAACTGCTGCTGCTGCTGCTGAGTCGCTTCAGTCGTGTCCGACTCTTTGCGGCCCCATAGACGGCCTCCCACCAGGCTCTTCTGTCCCTGGGATTCTCCAGGCAAGAACACTGGAGTGGGTTGCCATTTCCCTCTCCAATGCATGAAAGTGAAAAGCGAAGGTGAAGTCGTTCAATTGTGTCCAACTCTTAGTGACCCCATGGTCTGCAGCCCACCAGGCTCCTCCATCCATGGGATTTTCCAGGCAAGAGTACTGGAGTGGGGTGCCATTGCCTTCTCCGCTATGCATAACTATTATACCCATTTTGGGGGCAAAGAAACTGACACTTGGGGATGTTAAGGGCCTGGATGGGACTCTTATAGGTTTTCTGACTCCCAAGTTTTGTTTTTCCTGATGGACTCCATCTGACCTCTAAGTCACAAAATAAACACCACATTTTGTTCTATGTTAAGGTTTACCCTACTTGCCCACATTCTTTTCTTCTACATTTATCCAGCAGCATATTTTTAATTGGATATAGAGCATAGCTTTCTTTAACTTAAAATCATTAAGCTCCCAATGTCTTTCAAAAAGTGCAGACTTGATACTTTGCTGCCTATGAAAACGAAGAAGGTAATGGCACCCCACTCCAGTACTCTTGCCTGGAAAATCCCATGGATGGAGGAGCCTGGTGCTGCAGTCCCTGGGGTTGCTGCGAGTCGGATACGACTGAGCGACTTCGCTTTCACTTTTCACTTTCATCATTGGAGAAGGAAACGGCAACCCACTCCAGTGTTCTTGCCTGGAGAATTCCAGGGATGGGGGAGCCTGGTGGGCTGCTGTCTATGGGGTCGCACAGAGTCGGACACGACTGAAGTGACTTAGCAGCAGCAGCAGCCTATGAAAGGTTGAGAAAAGACTTGAATATCTTCTACCACTTGGTGGTTACAGGCCTTCAGACAAGTTCCTTACCCTTTCTGTATCAGTTTTCCCATAGGTAAAATGGTAGAATTCCAACCTGCAAGGTTATTGAGAGAAAAGGCAAACCAGTTAGATCACAGAGCCTGGACAGAGTGAGCTCCCAGCTAAGTTATCACTAGCTCCTATGTACTTATTTGTGGGTCAATCTCTTGGATGATAGATTGAATGAATTAGGGTTAATGGGCTAATTCAAATGTAGTAGTTTTCAGAAATTCTCCCTCTCATAAACAGAACTTTGACCAAATCTAACCACATAGAGGGTTGACTACAAATGTTACCTCTTTTTATTTGACAATGGAAAAGGAAAAGATGGGACGCAAAGAGCCAGTTCAGAATGGAGTTCAGAGAGGGAAGTCAAGCCTGAAAGAAAGAGATACAAAACAAAAAAAGAACATGCAATCAAACAGTTCCAGAGTCTTCGATATTTGGAACGATCGCTTCAGTTGGGAATTCAAATAACCCGCTTAAAATAAATGAGACTGCTCCTTATCTGACCAAAAATTTCTCTCTCGAGGAGTTAAAGTGGGGAACTACAGGCCATAGGGTGGCAGGACCAGAGCCTTCACTAAAGAAAAGAAGCCAGGAAGACCAGAGGTCAAAGATTTTAAGAATATCCTACAATTCCTAAACATTTAAAACCTCTCCTGAGTGGGACGAGTGAAGAAAGTAGCATTGACATATGTACACTATCATGTGTAAAATAGGTGGCAAGTGGGAAGTTACTATACAACACAAGGAGCCCAGCCTGGTGCTCTGTGATGACCTAGAGGGGTGGGCTGGGAGGAGGGGATGGAGGCTCAGGAGGGAGGAGCTCCAGTTCCAGTTCCGGTTCAGTCGTTCATTCATATCTGACTCATTGTGACCCCATGGACTACAGGATGGCAGGCTTCCCTGTCCATCACCAACTCCTGGAGCTTGCTCAAACTCATGTCCATTGAGTCGGTGATGCCATCCAACCATCTCATCCTCTGTCGTCCCCTTCTCCTCCCACCTTCAATCATTCCCAGCATCAGGGTCTTTTCAAATGAGTTAGTTCCTCAAATCAAGTGGCCAAAGTATTGGAGTTTCATCTTTAGCATCGGTCCTTCCAATGAATATTCAGGACTGATCTCCCTTAGGATGGACTGGTTGGATCTCTGTGCTGTCCAAGGGACTCTCAAGAGTCTTCTCCAACACCACTGTTCAAAAGCATCAATTCTTCAGCACTCAGCTTTCTTTATAGTTCAACTCTCACATTCATACATGACTACCAGAAAATCCCATGGATGGAGAAGCTTGGTAGGCTGCAGTCCATGGGGTCGCTAGGAGTCGGACACGACTGAAGCGGCCTAGCAGCAGCAGCAACTAGAAAATCCAAAGCTTTGACTAGATGGACCTTTGTTGATATATATATATATATATATATATATATATATATATATATATATGTATGTATGTATGTATATATAAATAAATAAAATTATGGCTGATTCAAGTTGTTGTATGACAGAAACCAAAACAACATTTTAAAGCAAGTCTCTTACAATTAAAAAATAAATTAAAAACCCTATCTTTCCTGTCTCCTTCTCAGTGGTATTTTTTGTTATCTTTAAGTGGAAGAAAGTGATCTTAGGGGCAACTCCAGCATTCCTACAGCAATGGCTTAGAACAATTTAATTGGGAGGTAATGAAACAGAGTTCTATCTTTAAAAGTTAACTTATTTTTGTCAAAGAAATGTAGGAACAGCTAACACTGTTGTGACTGAGACTCATTTGGAGTGTCAGAGGAAGGCTGATGGAGTGTGTGTGTGTGTCCATATGCAAGCACATGCACTCGGTCGTATCCACTCTTTGAAACTCTCTGGACTGTAGCCTGGAGCTTCCCAGGGTGCTAATGTAAAGAACCCACCTGCTGATGCAAGAGCTGTAAGAGGCGCGGATTCAATCCCTGGGTCGCGAAGAGACCCTGGAGAAGGGAAAACCCGCTCCAGTATTCTGACCTAGAGAATCCCCATGGTTGGAGGAGCCAGGCAGGTTACAGTCCATAGGGTCACAAAGAGTTGGACACGACTGAAGCGACTTAGCACGCAGCATGCACAGATTGTAGCCTGCCAGGCTCCTCTGTCTGTGGAATTTTCGAGGCAAGAATACTGGCGCAGGTTGCCATTTCCTCCTGCAGGGAATCTTCTCGACCCAGGGATCAAACCCTCCTCTCTTGGGTCTCCTGCATTGGCAGGTGGATTCTTTACCGCTGCACCACCTGGGTACAGCAGACCAAACCTGCTGCAGCCACTACCTTCACCCCCAACTTCCATTCCTGCTCACCACTGCCATGGTCCCTGGTTGCACTCAAAATAAGAAGAGAGGAACCATATGCTTGTCTGGTAGGGAGCAGAGAGCCAGCAGAGAGCAGAAGCCTGGGGTGGGTGGGGCGTCACTAAGACACCAGGTGCTGGGAGACCCTGCCGCCGGAGGAACAGGGGATGTGGAGGGGAAACTAGGAGAGTATATTGTGGCTCTGGGCTTGGTGTTGGGTAGAACCTAAGGTTCTTCAGCTGAGCTACAGAGGAGCAGTTGAGTAGCCTTTGTTTGTCTTTTCAATTTTTGCCAAAAACTTCACAAAAGTCTTCTGTGGGTGTGTGAGGATGGTGGGCGTTTGTGTGATGAGTGGTAGGAAAATGCGCTTGGAATTGGTGGGTGTTTGGTCATTTGGCTTCAGCATCAAAATTGGCAAATTCTATGAATATGTGCACTCTTGGATATTTTTTCCAATTTAGGAAAATTAGGATCCTAGATTTTCAGATATGTTTGGCTTTTGAATGTCTTCTGATTCATGAGAAATTCAAAATAACCAAGTAATTAAAAGCATAGGTTCTAGATCCAAATCATTATTCTACAACTTACTGGCTGTAAGACCTTAACCTAGCCTGCTGCTGCTGCTGCTAAGTCGCTTCAGTCGTGTCTGACTCTGTGCGACCCCATACACGGCAGCCCAATAGGCCCCTCCTTCCCTGGGATTCTCCAGGCAAGAACACTGGAGTGGGTTGCCATTTCCTTCTCCAATGTGTGAAAGTGAAATGTGAAAGTGAAGTTGCTCAGTCGTGTCCGACTCTTAGCAACCCCATGGACTGCAGCCTACCAGGCTCCTCCGACCATGGGATTTTCCAGCAAGAGTACTGGAGTGGGGTGCCATAACCTAGCCTAGTTATCTATAAAGTAGGGATACTAATGGTACTGTTGTGAGGAGTGCTGTTGGCAGAATAAGAGCCCTCGAAAGATACTCTTAACTGTCCCTGGTTGTGTTCTTTGTCCCATGTGAATCTGTTACCTTACACAGAAAAAAGGGCCTTCCAAACATCTTTACTGTTATGGACCTTGAGATAGGGAGATTCTGTTATGAAGATGAAGGAAGGGCACAACTAATCAAGGGATGTTGTGGCCTCCAGAGCTGGGAATGGCCGTTGCTTTACAGCCAGCACAGACGCTGGTCCTTCAACAAGAAGGACCAAAATTCTATCAACACGAATTTTCCCCTACATCCTCCAGAGAGGAACCCAGCTTGCCAACACCTTAATTATAGTCTGGTGAGACTAGTATCAGACTTCTGACCTACAAGAATTGTAAAGTAACACATTTGTGTTACTTAAGCCACTAGTTTGTTGATTTTTTTGTAATAGTGACAAGAGAAAACTATTACACACACACACACACACACACACACACACACAGTGTGTGTGAAGTGATACTAAATCACTTGAGTCATGTCTGACTCTGTCCTTCCCCATGGTCTGTAGTCCGCCAGGCTCCTCTGTACAAGGGATTCTCCAAGCAAGAATACTGGAGTGGGTTGCCATTTCCTCCTCCAGGGGATCTTCCCAACCCAGGGATCAAACCCGCATCTGTCTCCTGCATTGGCAGGCGGGCTCTCCACCGCCAGCACCACCTAGGAAGCCCCTTGTCTTATAGGAGAGGAGATTTAATGACAAAGATGAGAATGCAGAACCATGTATGACAGAGAGCAGGTGCGCAACAGTCTTTCAGGAGAAAACATCAGCCTGCCAAGGGCAGAGCTGAGCGCTGTGGGAAGAGGTGGTCTCCAGCCAGTGGCTTCTGGGCCTCCTGCCTTGCTGCTCTTCTGCGTTCTGTAACTTCCATGCCCAGCCCTCTTGGTTGCATTTCTGGTTTGGTTCTCGAGTTCAAGTTTCCGGGTGCTACTTACAACTCTGCACATACAGCATCTTGCTTCCATGTCAAGATGCAAAGTAAGTGACTTCATTTGTAAAGCAGTTCTCGGAGACAATTTAGTATCGTGTCCTGTGGGTGCTTCTTTAAACATATATGCCCCGATCCCATCACTTAGGGTTTTGTGTTAACTGAAAATTTTTTCATGCTTCCCAGTACATGCCAAGTCTGACACAAGGAACCCCTCTTATCTCCTATCTCAAAACCCTGCCTATTCATATAAAGAACTCAGATTCCCTTTTAGCTCAGTAAAGAATCCAGCTGCAATGCAGGAGAAGCCTAGAGAAGGCATTGGCTACCCACTTCAGTATTCTTGAGCTTCCCGGGTAACTCAGACGGTAAAGAATTCGCCTGCAATGCAGGAGACCTGGGTTGGGAAGATCCCCTGGAGAAGGGCATGGCAACCAACTCCAGTATTCTTACCTGGAGAATCCCATGGACAGAGGAGCCTGACAGGCTATCGTCCATGGGGTTGCAGAGTTGGACACAACTGAAGCGACTTAGCACATACACATGTGGAGAAGGATGTTTGGTTCCTTCCCTGGAGGAAGCTGTCCCAGACTTTTTGCTACTTTGTCAGTATAGGAGAAATGAAAGACACCCACACTCCCATATGAATGAGCCCTGCCAGGAACACAGGGGTATATGATGAATAAGTATCAAGTGGCAAGAACCAGCCCATGGAACCTGTCAGAAGCCCATGCTGCAGACTGATGGATGGTGGGTAACTGAAATTGCTTGGTGTTTCCCAGCCCTGTGTTTCATTCCCCGCAGGTCACCGGGACCTTGGTTTTGGCTGTCTTCACTGCTGTGCTGAGTTCCTTCCAGTTTGGATATGACATTGGTGTGATCAATGCACCTCAACAGGCAAGTGAAACATACAAGTTCTCTTTTTGGCAATTTCTGTCAGTGGCAGAAAGATATCAGCTCCTCATCCAGAGAGATAAAGTGTGCCCACATGGGGAACACGTGATAATCCAGTCTCCTGTCAGGTACCACGTGCCTGATTCCAATGCTGATGACTTGACCTTTACTCCTCATTTAATAACCCTCATAGAAAAAGAAAGAGTAATGAATAATTCTTGATCTCTGATTCTGCTGTTCGCTGAGCTCACAGAAAACTTCAGCCAGAATACCACGTGGCCAAAAGGATTTAAAAAACAAAAACAAAAAAAGGCTTAAGAGCTTATTGCAGCATATATTCAGAGCTCCTAGCCAAAAATGGATAGAAATGCCAGGGTGTAAGAAGAAACAGTGGAAGTATAGGTTTTTCTCAGTGCAGAAACATGTACCGAGCACCAACTCACTGTGTGTCAGGAACCAGCATAGGCTCTCCCCTGCTGATTCGCCCAACAACCTGGTTATGCCCATTTTTTGTCCAGATCAAAGCATTTTGGAGCCTTGGGTGGGGAGGGGGTGGAATCAGATAAAGGTAGTTAAAAGGTACAAACTTTTAACTGTAAGATAAGTAAGTACTATAGAAGTGATGTTCAACATGACAAATGTAATTAAATATAACTAATACAGCAGTGTGTTATATATGAAAGTTGTTAAGAGGGTAAATCCTAAGAGTTCTCATCACAAGAAAAAAAAAGACAAGCAAAGGAGAAACTCTGTAGGAGCCTAACACTGGAAAGATTCTAGTCCTTCCCTCTACGTCAGTCTCCCATGTATGATCCAAAGTAAAATAATATAAACCGTTTAAATGAGTCAAGAAGTCCAACAAAGTTTGGGTTTTCTCCACGTTGACTCTTTGGGTATTTTTAATATTGGATACTTTCTATCATTTTTCACTTTTCCTGTATGCATCCCTACTCTGGTTTCCAGGAAATATACAGGAGAGAGATGTCATTTGTCTCAGATCCCACAGCCTGTAAGTGGGGGAAATCAGGACTTTACTCCCTCTTCCCTAACTCAGACCACCAGGTCATTTAGGGTGGGACTGATATTGTTTTCCTCTTGACACCAGTGCCAAGCACAGTGATTGAAATAAACATAAAGCGTTTAGCGAATGAAGAAGAGGGAGAGAGACAGAGAGGAGAAGCTGGGGAAAGGGATGGCATAAGGTGACAATACAAGCTTCTGTTGGGTGTTCTCTGTGAACCCATCATATTTCGCCTGCTTCTCTTAACATAGTGGACTCTAAGGAAGACGTAAGAGACTACAGGGTGTGAATGTGGGAAATGTGTACTTGTCAAGTCCACCTGTTGGAAAGGGTTGCTCCTTGGACCAAAAGATGCTCTCTGGTTAGGCACCACATAGCATCATGAATGTGGCAGGTCTTGCCAAGGCTGAGAGATTTAAGGAATCACTCTAGGGGGTCATATCTTTTTTTCTGTGGCGGATAACATGTGCCAATGTAGCAGGATTCCTGAAATTTGGCATTGGTAGAACCTTTTCTCTTCTTGGAGAACTTTTCAAATCCTTATTTAAACCATCCTCTTCAGTGTTGGATGTAAAAATTAACCTAAGGTTCCCCTCCTCTAATCCAAGTCCTAGAGCCAGACCTGACAACAGAGGTCATCCCTCTCCAGCATCAGGATTAATGCCCCTCTATAGCCCCTTCCATCTGTATTTAAAGAGCTGTTTAAACACTGTTGTGTAAGAAGAATTTGTTTTTTATTAGCAGAATGACATTTGGGGTTATTTTAGGGTATTTTTAAAATCACATTTTTTTATGACTGTGAATATTATGCATGCATGCCTGTTGCAGAAAGTTTCAGAAAGAAAACCATTAATGATTATTCATGTAGGGCAAACTGCTGAAAACATCTGGGCTATTTCCTTTCAGCCTTTCTTCTGTGTATATTATCCATATAGAGTGACCTTCCCATGAGGCAAAGGTCTGGATTGGAGTTCTTTTATCATAAGAGGATGTAAGTTCTCTCCTTCATCAGCTGACTTTACCACATAGGACTTTGCCCAGGTCTGGCAGCCTAGGACAGCTGCATTCCAGGTCATTGTTAGAGGTCCTCCCAGCCCACTGCTGCCAAGTGGTGACCAAATCATCCGGAGGAATGGCATGGAAGAAGGAAGAGCCGGAAGGATGTGCGTTTACTCAATTATATTTTTGTTTGAGTTTGCCTCTACTGAAACATTGTAAAATATGGCTCTGTCAAATCTCGTTTTGAACACTGTTTACTCTGTTACCTACTGCACTCTGAGGATCCACACAAGACACTTCCTTTAGGTCCCAATACCTTCTCAGCCACTTCTGAGTTGGTTTTGATCTTCAGAATTCACCCATATACATGATTGTTCTCCTCTCTTTTCACTGGCTGCTGGGAAACTTATTAATAAATGTGTAGCTCACCTAAAGCAAGGATAGAGCACCTGGTGTTTGAATTTTGTATGCTAACTTTATTTTTGGCCTCAACTTTCTCAAACTTTTTTCTTTTTTGTTTCTGTTAAAATATTTACAGTAGCCAATTTAAATCCTGCTATGCAGGGCTAACAGTGGCATGGAAATGTATCTTTTCAGCTTGCAGGATAGTTTCAATATGGACAGTTGCCAATCTTTAAAACTTGAAGAATTTTACATAAAAATACACATGTCTGGCTTCTCTTTAAAAATTAAAGGCCATGCAATGCTAGTCTCAAATTGCAGCTTCCTCCTTCAGATGGGACAAATAAATCCTGCCCACTCAGTATTCTATTCCCAATAGTTGTTGTTTAGTCACTGAGTCGTATCAGACTCTTTGTGACTCCATAGACTGTAGCCCACCAGGCTCCTCTGTCCATGGGATTTCCCAGGCAAGAATACTGGTGTGGGTTGCCATTCCCTTCTCCAGGGATCTTCCTGACTCAGGGATTGAACCCATGTCTCCTACATTAGCAAGCAGATTCTTTACCACTGGAGCCCATATTCTCAATAGTATAGACTATATTTCAGCCCTCAAGTTATCAAGCTTCTTCTTGCTTCCTTTACTTGTTTGTTCCTGCCAGGTTCCTTGTTGGCACTGGAATCTGTGACCTGTTTTATAGGATGTGGTCAACTGTAAGCAATCTATATGCATTAGTATGTGCATAACACACATAATTGAAATAATCCTGCTTGAACACCTAACAAATACTTTCAAGGAAAAACAAGCCAAAAATATATAGAATGTTTGAAATATTTCAGCTATTTTTCTTTATTTTATCTCCTTAGGTAATTATAACCCACTATAGACATGTTCTGGGTGTTTCACTGGATGACGGAATAGCTATCAACGACTATGCTCTCAACAGTACAGAGGAATTGCCCACAAGCCCAGGAGATCCAACACCAGTCTCTTGGGCTGAGGAAGAGGCTATGACATCAGCTAGCCTCATCACCATGTTCTGGTCCCTGTCTGTGTCCAGCTTTGCAGTTGGTGGAATGATTGCATCGTTCTTTGGAGGGTTGCTTGGGGACAAGCTTGGAAGGTAGGCAAATTTCATAAATAAGCATACACACAGAAAAGTCACTATTTGGGGTTTCAGAATTTGTTTAGAAAGAAATAATCTTCCATTTTGTGGGATAGTTTTAGAGTTGTTTTTTTCAACTCATGACCTTATGAGTTAGGTTGGTATGGGACCAAATAAGGGCTTCCCTGGTGTCTTAGATGGTAAAAAAATCTGAATGCAATGCAGGAGACCCAGGTTTGATCCCTGGGTCAGGAAGTTCCCTTGGGAAAAGAAATAGCAACCCACTCCAGTATTCTTTCCTGGAGAATTCCATGGACAGAGGAGCCTGGTGGGCTACATTCCATGGGGTCACAAAGAGTCGGACACGACCAAGGGATTAACACTTTTACTTTCTGGACCAAATAATAGAGAAAGCTGTTGCAGTAAACTACTTGATTGTGAAGATATTTACAGAAAAAGTGAATTTGGTGTGTATTTCTAGATAATCACTTTGATTCTCTGACTTTATAACTTATAAAATGTATTAAGAAACCACAGCCCATGTGGTTTAGTCACGAACTCAAGGGAAGAGTCAGGCATGGAATTTTTAAATCTATTGTTGGCTTTACCAAATTGCTCCATTTCTCAGACACCCAGTTTTTCCTATTCAGATTAGAACTTGACATCTGGATCAGTCAAATCATAAGGTTAAGTCAATATCACCAACTCCCAGTTGCCCAGTGTACTTGATAGGGGGTTTCTAGCTGCTGCTACTGCTGTCTCAAAACCCAGCCACAAATGAAGCAAATTCCTCAACTTTCTGTTTTGGATTGAAGCTTCCTGTTTTGGATTAAAAACATCAGTAGAACTCCTTTACATCCAAATTTCATTTAGTCATGTGAAATACTAAAGCTCTTAGAGTTCCCCCACCCCCATCAACTCAGTCCAGTTGCTCAGTCGTGTCCATCTGTTTGCAGCCTCATGGACTGCAGCACACCAGGCTTTCCTGTCCATCACCAGTTCCTGGAGCTTGCTCAAATTCACGTCCATCGAGTTGGTGATACCATCCAACCATCTCGTCCTCTGTTGTCCACTTGTTCTCCTGCCTTCAATCTTTCCCAGCATCAGGGTCTTTTCCAATGAGTCTGTTCTTCACATCAGGTGGCCAAAGTATTGGTGCCTCAACTTCAGCATCAGTCTTTTCAGTGAATATTCAGAACTGATTTCCTTTAGGATGGACTGGTTTGGTCTCCTACCAGCCCAAGGGACTTTCAAGAGTCTTCGCCAACACCACAGTGCAAAAGCATCAATTCTTGGGTGCTCAGCCTTCTTTATGGTCCAACTCTCACATCCATACATGACTACTGGAAAAACCATGGCTTTGACTATATGGACCTTTGTCGGTAAAGTAACGTCTCTGCTTTTTAATATGCTGTCTAGGTTTGTCATAGCTTTTCTTCCAAGGAGCAAGCGTCTTTTAATTTCATGGCTGTAGTCACCATCTGCAGTGATTTGGAAGCCAAAGAAAATAAAGTCTGTCACTGTTTCCATTGTTTCCCCACCCATTTGCCATGAAGTGATGGGACCCGATGCCATGATCTTAGTTTTTTGAATGCTGAGTTTTAAGCGAGTTTTTTCACTCTCCTCTTTCACTTTCATCAGGAGGCTCTAGTTCCCCTTTACTTTCTGCCATAAGGGTGTTATCTGCATATCTGACATTATTGATAGACAGGAAATAAAATAGAAAATCAAACAGTTATTTCTTTATATTTATTTTCTGGTCTTTGCATCCACTTTTTTCTTTAGCACTTTTCTCTGATGATAAAAATATGCAAATATGGAAAAATTAGAAAATGCAAAAACTTGTAAAGATCTAAATGATTTAGGTAAATACCTTAGTAATGTGTGTGCTCAGTCGTGTCCAACTCTTCATGACTACTGTTGTAGCCCACCAGGCTCCTCTGTCCATGGGATTCTCCAGGCAAGAATAGTGAAGTGGGCTGCCATGCCCTTCTCCCCGGGATTTTCCCAACCCAGGGTCTGAACCTGCATCTCTTACTTCTCCTGCATTGGTGTACTGGGTTACAATTCATTTAATTATTAAAATTCCTACTTTAAATTATAGTTTTCCCTCTTTGGTTATTCAGTTCAGTTCAGTTCAGTCGCTCAGTTGTGTCCGACTCTGCAACTCCATGAATCACAGCACGCCAGGCCTCCCTGTCCATCACCAACCCCCGGAGTTCACTCAGACTCACGTGCATCGTGTCACTGATGCCATCCAGCCATCTCATCCTCTGTCGGCCCCTTCTCCTCCTGCCCCCAATCCCTCCCAGCATCAGAGTCTTTTCCAATGAGTCAACTCTTTGCATGAGGTGGCCAAAGTACTGGAGTTTCAGCTTTAGCATCATTCCTTCCAAAGAAATCCCAGGGCTGATCTCCCTCAGAATGGACTGGTTGGATCTCCTTGCAGTCCAAGGGACTCTCAAGAGTACCTTCTCAACACCACAATTCAAAAGCATCAATTCTTCGGCGCTCAGCCTTCTTCACAGTCCAACTCTCACATCCATACATGACTACTGGAAAAACCATAGCCTTGACTAGATGGACCTTAGTCGGAAAAGTAATGTTTCTGCTTTTGAATATGCTATCTAGGTTGGTCATAACTTTCCTTCCAAGGAGTAAGCGTCTTTTGATTTCATGGCTGCAGTCACCATCTGCAGTGATTTTGGAGCCCCCCAAAATAAAGTCTGACACTGTTTCCACTGTTTCCCCATCTATTTCCCATGAAGTGATGGGACTGGATGCCATGATCTTCGTTTTCTGAATGTTGAGCTTTAAGCCAACTTTTCCACTCTCCTCTTTCACTTTCATCAAGAGGCTTTTTAGTGGCTCTTCACTTTCTGCCATAAGGGTGGTGTCATCTGCATATCTGAGGTTATTGATATTTCTCCTGGCAATCTTGATTCCAGCTTGTGTTTCTTCCAGTCCAGCATTTCTCATGATGTATTCTGCATAGAAGTTAAATAAGCAGGGTGACAATATACAACCTCGACGTACTCCTTTTCCTATTTGGAACCAGTCTGTTGTTCCATGTCCAGTTCTAACTGTTGCTTCCTGACCTGCATATAGGTTTCTCAAGAGGCAGGTCAGGTGGTCTGGTATTCCCATCTCTTGAAAAATGTTCCACAGTTTATTGTGATCCACACAGTCAAAGGCTTTGGCATAGTCAATAAAGCAGAAATAGATGTTTTTCTGGAACTCTCTTGCTTTCTCCATGAGTCAGCTGATGTTGGCAATTTGATCTCTGGTTCCTCTGCCTTTTCTAAAACCAGCTTGAACATCTGGAAGTTCACGGTTCACGTATTGCTGAAGCCTGGCTTGGAGAATTTTGAGCATTACTTTACTAGCATGTCTGCCTACAATGCGGGAGACCTGGATTCGATCCCTGGGTTGGGAAGATCCCCTGGAGAAGGAAATGGCAACCCACTCCAGTACTCTTGCCTGGAAAATCCCATGGACTGAGAAGCCTGGTAGGCTACAGTCAATGGGGTCGCAAAGAGTCAGACATGACTGAGCGACTTTCCCTTCCCTTCCCTTCCCTTACTAGCATGTGAGATGAGTGCAATTGTGGGGTAGTTTGAGCATTCTTTGGCATTGCCTTTCTTTGGGATTGGAATGCAAACTGACCTTTTCCAGTCCTGTGGCCACTGCTGAATTTTCCAAATTTGCTGGCATTTGAGTGCAGCACTTTCATAGCATCATCTTTCAGGATTTGAAATAGCTCCACTGGAATTCCATCACCTCCAATGGCAACCCACTCCAGTACTCTTGCCTGGAAAATTCTGTGGACGGAGGAGCCTGATAGGCTGCAGTCCATGGGGTCGCTAAGAGTCGGACACGACTGAGTGACTTCACTTTCACTTTTCACTTTCACGCAATGGAGAAGGAAATGGCAACCCACTCCAGTGTTCTTGCCTGGAGAAGCCCAGGGATGGGGGAGCCTGGTGGGCTGCCATCTATGGGGTCGCACAGAGTCGGACACGACTGAAGTGACTTAGCAGCAGCAGCAGCCACTAGGTTTGTTCATAGTGATGCTTTCTAAGGCCCGCTTGACTTCACATTCCAGGATGTCAGGCTCTAGGTGAGTGATCACACCATCGTGATTATCCGGGTCGTGAAGGTCTTTTTTGTACAGTTCTTCTGTGTATTCTTGCCACCTCTTCTTAATATCTTCTGCTTCTGTTAGCTCCATGCCATTTCTGTCCTTTATCGAGCCCATCTTTGCATGAAATGTTCCCTTGGTATCTCTGATTTTCTTGAAGAGATCTCTAGTCTTTCCCATTCTGTTCTTTTCCTCTATTTCTTTGCCTTGATCACTGAAGAAGGCTTTCTTATCTCGTCTTGCTATTCTTTGGAATTTCTTCCTTTTGTACTGGAGCTTTTCATAAGACTGTAAGAATTTTTGTAAACTAATAGGTAGCACGGAAACACAAGTTTTATTCTTATTCTTATTTGAAAGGGACTTCCCTCTACCATAAAAGAAAATGGTCAGTTTTTCAAATTTTATCAAATTACTGGTGTTTAGCTGAGCTGTTTTTTAAAATGATTTTCTCTGTTTTTGGCTATGCTAGGTCTTCACTGTGGCGAAGGCTGTTCCTTAGTTGTGGTGAGCAGGGGCTACTCTGTAGCGGCAGTGTGCGGGCTGCTTATCGCGGTGGCTTCTCCTGTTGTGGAGCATGGGCTCCAGGATGCGAGGGCTTCCGTAACTGCAGTGCATGGACTCAACAGTTGCGGCTCCCGGGGTCTAGAACCCAGGATCAATAGTTGTGCTCAGGGGCTTAGATGTTTCCAGGCATGTGGGATTCTCCCAGACCAGGGATCGAACCTATGTCTCCTGCACTGGCAAGCAGATTCTTTACCACTGAGCCACCAGGGAAGCCCCTTAGCTGAACTTTATAAATCAATATTCATAAATTATGCAGGTCATTAACTGGCTTTAGTTATTTTAAATTTTTTTCAAAATTATTTCAGTTTGAACCAAGTTTAAGCAGTAATTGGAAAATTTTCTAGATTACTTATCTCTACAATAAATAAAATTAAAACTAAATTAAATTTTTAAACATGGACAGACCAATTCTTTTAGCAGTTATTGATGTTTTATACTTCTCATCACTGAAGGAAAAAAATGTAAGCCCTTGTCCCTCATTTAGAGATAAGAGTCTAACAATTCAGAGACTCACTCTACATTTAGTGTCCTGCTGATGAAAACAGAATGCACGTCTTCTCAAGTCTTAGGATCTAGCATTGACAACGGTCATACCCCAAAACAATGTCAAATTATGATTTATTAAATTATTTGTGGTGGATTAAAAGCAAAGTTTCTTCTAGCTTTCAGTAGAAAAATGAAAAATGCTCGCTTCCTTGAGAACAGCCCTGAAACTAATCATTTAACTTCAAAATTCACACAAAACTGTTGAGTCTCTATAAAAAAAACTATTTTCCTAGGAAAAGTCACTGACATGATTATCCCTATTGCCAGGATCATTGCTCCACGCATGAAAAGGAAACAAATAAAAATGTACTATTCCATTACTGCTTTTAAAAAAGCCTTTGCTTATAATTGTGTTAATAGGTATCTGTGGCCACTATTTGGGTTCTCAAGGTCAAATGTGGCATAGATTTGGGTTCTCGAGGTCAAATTTTCCTTAAAATTTAAGGACCAGGGTAAGGTGGGGGAGACCATGATCTGGGCAGTCTACGTGCCATGAGTGAAGGGAGATATCCATAGCTTGCTGCCTTTGAATGCGTTCTTCCTTGTGAACCAAAAATGGAACTGACCAAAATCAAGCATTAGCCTTTGGTTCCCCAGAGATCAAGTCCCAGCTCTGTAACTTAATGAGCAAGTTACCTCGGTTCTCTAAGACATTTCCTTGCATCTGCTCTGTGGGGGGAAAAACACCTCCTTTTGTGGCATTATTGTGAGGATTAAATGAAAATGAATCTAAAAGGTTTAGGACACTGCCTGCCACAAAGTGAGCAGGGAGCAAACGGAGATGATGATGATGAAGAAGAAACTTATGCTAACAGAAGCATTCAGCGCAGATTTAAAGAAATAGACCTATATTTCTTTCTCCCTGATTCAACCATTTCGTGTATTTTTAGATTATTTATTCGTGGCCCTTTCTCACATCTGAGTAGAAGTTAAAATCCTTTAAGGTGTATAGAATGCTCCAGCAACCACTGGTGGTAAGGAAGAGGGACTTGAGAGCAATCTGGTATCAAAAATACTTTCAGGCTATCTGTCTCTGGTATGACTTTTTCTCTTTTTTCCCCTACTAGAATATATTATCAGCTAGCTAGTAACAATTTCCTAAGATAAATTACTGAATTTGCCTACCCTCTGTCCTCGTGTAGAGAAAAAACTTCACAGAGAAACACCCCTATGTTTGTCTACTCTCCAGTTCTGAAGCTGGTCAGCTCTAAATCACTCTATCTCCCTGCCTCTGGGGTGTTGATAATTTCCATATACTGCTGCTGCTGCTGCTGCTGCTGCTGCTGCTGCTGCTGCTGCTGCTAAGTCACTTCAGTTGCATCCGACTCTGTGCGACCCCATAGACGGCAGCCCACCAGGCTCCCCCGTCCCTGGGATTCTCCAGGCAAGAACACTGGAGTCGGTTGCCATTTCCTTCTCCATTCCATATACTGGTTTCCTGTTACTGCCCTAATGAATTATTACAAACTTAGTGGCTTAAAACAACACAAGTTTGTTTCCTTACGGTTCTAGAGAACCAAATTCAGTTTCATTGGCAGAAGTCAAGGTGTCAGCAGGACCTATTCCTTCTGGAGGTTATAAGGAAGGGTCCATTTCCTTACCCTTCCCCAGCTTCTGGTGGCCAGCTCTGTCCTTGTCTGTGGCCTCTTCCTCCATTTTCAAAGCACATCATTACAAAGCTTTATTTCTTTCATCTCATCACCTTCTCTTCTGCCTTCTTAATATAGGTACATCATTGGGCCCAATTTTCAGACGAAGAGATTATCCAATTTAATCCTAAATCATATCTGCAAAATCCCTTTACCATATAAAGTGATATATTCCCAGGATCTAAAGATTAAAATGTTGACTATTGTGGGGTATTATCCAGCTCATCACATGAATTGTTGGGAAAATGAGTATGAGATTACATAGTTTTATTCTTCCGGAAAAAAACAATCTGCTTGGTGTTTAAGATACTTGTTTAAGAAAAGCTCACCTATTAAAGTTTGAAACACTGAAACAGAATGCAACAAGATACTTACGTTTCTTTGTGGGACAAATCTTCACATTTATTCACTCAGGTGCTTTTATTGGCCTTATCATCATTGACTGAACTTTGAAGAAGGTTTTTGTATACATCACTTTCCCATTTAACAGGAAGAAGAGTATCAGATAACTGCAAATGTCAATATTTGTATGATCAATTTTGAAAATGGTGGTGTTTTTTGCTATTATCATCTTTACTATGTATTTTGCATTGGTTGACATTGATTCATAGATTCTGGAAATATGCTGGCATACATTGATAAAATATGAATAATTATAGTTCTCTGATAAGGCTAAAGGTAAAAGCAGGTTTTAATCTACTTCCAAATAATTTATACTAAAGAAAACTTAACTTTTAAAGTTCTTTCATGATCTATAGCAGCTAAAACCTTGTACCATTAAAAGAAAAAAAAGTGTCAGTGTCGTAGGTTACAGCTACAGAGTTAAATTTAGCTATCACCAGGCATTTATTCTTCAAAACAGTCAGCATGTAGAAAACTAATTGTTAACTATTTAAAACGGTCTCAGAAGTGTTATCTTAAAGCAAACTAGTCATCATCACAATGGAATCATCTCTATCAAAATGTGGAGATTAGGTACATGCAACCCAAATTCTCTCATTAAAAATATTATGTGTTGTTAATGCTTTAACACATAGGCAAATCAAAGTAGCAATCATGGTTTAAGATTCCCCAACTAGCTCTATCAACAAAATTAAAATAATCACTCTTTGGTAAAAATCTCAGCATGCTCTGAAAGCAAATCCTTTTTACCAAGTTTCGATGCTAAATTTATAATCCTTGCTTTTCAAATTTTCAGAATCAAAGCCCTGTTGGTAGCAAACATTCTTTCATTAGTTGGAGCTCTCTTGATGGGGTTTTCGAAATTGGGACCATCTCACATTCTTGTAATTTCAGGAAGAGGCATATCAGGACTCTACTGTGGTAAGTCGTGCACACACACACACACACCCTTCCACACAAACACATATGTACATCTGAAAATTATTCTCAAGGTAGATGTGGTTACATGTAGGGAATTTTTTGAGCATAAGGTGACATCACAAAAAGGAAAGGCAATAGCACAAAGTTTCAGTTCTGAGTCAGGGAGGTTTGGGACCAGTAAGTGGAGTTGTAATGAGATGTTCTTATCCAAAGCAATGACATCATTTCTAGTCATATGCTCCAAGACAAATTAGTTAACTCTTGGTTTTCTTATCCATTAAATGAGAAGGATAATAATATCTACCTCGTAGGGGCGCTTGTGAGAATATGTGTAAAATGTTCAGCATAAAATCTGACTACAGCTAGCTGTTATTATTACTTACGTTGTTCAGTAGACACTGGAAGACTGCTATGCCCAGAACCCCTAACTCTACCCTTATGGCCTGCCCGGCTACTGATGTCTCTGTCTCTCCTATCTGGAAAGAGCTTGATGTTCTGGCCCATCTCTCAGGCCACATTTCCTTACCCTATCTGCTTCCACACTTGGCTGGTCCAAGTGTTAAAGTGAAGGTGGCCATAGGGAGAGGGGCTCAGGCAGAAGCAGCCAGTAGAGGAGTTCAGAATGGTGGAAAGCTGCTTTTCCCATCTAAATATCTGAATCACTATTTCTTGGAAACAGCTCTTCAATCTTCCTGAAGCAATTTACCAGCAGCAGCCTAAAGAAAGGGAGGATAGTCCATTCTCTAAAATAGTCAAATCTTTTGTTCCTCAATCCCAGTAATACCCATTGTCCCAAATCACAGCCACTAATAATAACCGTTGCGGGTGAGAGAGGGAAGGTGATGGCACAAAATGCTGTATGAAATATTTTTAACACTTTTACCTGAAAAAGAGGAAAGACTACAATTCTGTGCATTGTCAATGATTGGTTGAACCAAAAGTCTGGTCTTCTGTATTGCAGGCAGATTCTTTACCAGCTGAGCTACCAGGGAGGCTCGAAATAAAAATCTAAGATTATTTAATTAAATGGCTCTTCTTGTTATTTTCAATGTTAATACAAATAACTGAAATGATAGCTTGATTAAGGTAAAGAGGCAACTCACTTATGGGAAGAGCTTTGGATTCAGAATGCGTCAATTCTGGCACTGTCTTGGTCTGGCCTTAGTAATTGAATAGAAGGCTCGATTTCCTCCTCAGTATTAGTTCCCCCTTACTGCTCTAATGAATTACTTCAAACTTAGTGACTTAAGACAACACAAATTTGTTTCCTTACAGTTTTGAAGACTCAAATGCAGTTTCACTTGACTGTAAAATGCAACTAATAACACCATCAAAGAGATGCAAATCAAGATTCTTCTTTATTTTCTCTCTACTTTTTGAAATACAATAAGAAAAAAATTATAAAAGATTTTTAGTCAAATTGAAAATAGATGTTATATACAGTGTGTAGCAACCTATTACTATCATAACTAAGTAACTTGTACTCTCCAAGCACCTTCTAAAATTATGTCTGATCCTATTATGAACATTCAAATAGCTAAAAATTAATGAAAATAAATTAATAAAAATTAATAGAAAATACAATTTAATTTCAAGTTCATAAGACTTCAGACCAGGTGGCCAAAACAGCTCAGCTGAAGAAGGCGTTAGACTGAAGACTTCAGACCTATGAGCTTATCTGCATTTTCTGTTCTTGAGGTATGTTTGGCTTTAACAAAAATACTACAGCCCAGAATAGGACCAAACAAAGTTTATTTTTTATTTTTTTCCCCCTGCTTCTTTAAGATCAACAGACCACACAGTAGAGTTGCATGTAAAAGCAGAAATTTAGATGCTGTATCAGCCATGCAAATGTTCATGGGATATTAAGAACAATTTGAAGCATTAAAAAATATTGAAACAATTCTCAAAAGCATCTTTTATACAAAGACCATACATTTCCATTTGATAGGCCCACAGTATATCTAAGAGGAAGCCTCTGACAAATCTCATTTTCAGAAAATGCCAAACATTGCATTCAGTTTTGCTCCTTGACTAGTCTCTGATCTTTTTATGCTCTTAGCAAATGGCTAGATTCTCCACCATTTTCATCATGACTGGTTACATCTGCATCTAGGAAAACTACAGAAGGCATAACAGCTGAGAACTTCTCAAAATTTTGTTTTCTTTTAAGCATCAGAGGGCTTCCCAGGTGGCCCTAGTGGTAAAGAACCCACTTGCCAGTGCAGGAGACATAAGAAATGTGGGTTCAATCCCTGTGTTGGGAAGATGCCCTGGAGGAGGACATGGCAACCCGCTCCAGTATTCTTACCTGGAGAATCCCATGGACAGAGGAGCCTTGCAGGCTACAGTCCATAGGATTGCAAAGAGTCAGACGCAACTGAAGCGACTTAGCACACACGCAAGAATCAGAAGTCTTTATTCAAATAAAATCTTTTCTGAAGCCCATTATTTAGAGAGAATAAAGAAGCTAGTTTGCTCTGGTTGGAGTAATTGGGGGAAGAGCCCCTGAGTCCCTTAACCCCTAACACCTCTCTACACACCCCGCCCCTCCACTCTTAAGTGTAACTTTGAGGCACCTCCACATTGTGGAAACTCAAGAAGGGCTTTGTTCTCCTGCTAACACTCTATTGCACTGTGATCTTGGGTAAGTCGTTTCTCACCTTTATCAAGTAAAGAGGTTGGCATAGACTTGTTCTAATTTCCTTTAATCCCATGATTTTAGAGTAAGAATATTACTGTATTTTTAAGAATATTGTTAAAGCATTCTTCAATCTCTTTTCTGAAGATAACCTAAGGCATCATGATACAAACTCAATATTAACATGAATTTTTTAACTAAATAAAGACAATGCAATGAATAATTGCCAGATGAATGACTAACCATCTCCTTCTATTTATATCTCCAACTACAATTTCATTTGGAGTCTCATCAACAAACATTCTTTCCATAAATCGTGTCTGCCGTTGGTGACAAGGGCTCTTCCTTCCAATAAACGCAGAAAGAATACTGACTGTACTTAAAACAAGGTTACTGCTGTTGATGTCATCCTGATTACACTTAAACGTGTATGTTCATGTTTCACTCAGGGCTAATTTCAGGCTTGGTTCCAATGTACATTGGTGAAATTGCTCCAACCACACTCAGGGGTGCCATTGGTGCTCTTCATCAGCTGGCCGTTGTCACGGGCATTCTTATTAGTCAGGTAAAAACTCCCATCCCTTCCCTCACCCATCCTGTACTTTACCCAGCTTCTCTCCCCCGACTGGCCACTCTTACTGTAAAACAACACAGAGGAAAAGACAGTTCCACAAGTGGTCTTGGAGGTGGCAGTACAGAGACATAGGCTTTTTAGCTCAAAGTTGAAATATTACTAATCCACGTCTCACTTTTCCTCTGGAAGTTGTGGTGGAGTTGGCACTGAAGGTGACCTGGTAAGCCACGTCTTAACTACTGGAGCTATTCCAGAATTAAATTATTCCATTTAGATTTCAAGGGAAAAAATTTCAAAATTTTGGCTGCCTGGGTTTCCTTTTTTCTGAGCATCTTTCCTGCTCAGATTTAAAATGCAAAGGATTGCAGTAGCAGTTCTTGTTCAGTTACCTTATTCTTTCCTTCTCTCCTGTGTTCTCAGAGGGAGTCCTCAGAACCTCAAACTTTATGACTATCCAGAGGATAAACTAGTTTGCAATAGGGATCACAAAACTCGTTCTCTCAGAGTAATTGCTTTATCTATGTAACCCGTTCTATTTAAGTTCTGGGTAATTGTCCAAAGTTATGCATGATTTTTGCTGTTGTTTTAGATATCAAATGTGTGCTTAAAAGTTTGGTTGATTTCTATCCTAAATGTCCCATAAGAGTTAATGAAAACAAATCTAGGTGAACTCTTTGTAAAACAGAGTCCCTAATTCAGTTAAGGAGAGACATACTAGTTAAGCATACTTGCGCATACTTGAATCAAAGTTGTCAGGAATTACTATCAAACAGCCAATGTGCTTTTTCAACACATTCTTTCAGAAGGCGGATCCAAAGTGATGTGTAGTTGATATGCTTCCTCCCTGCCTTTTCAGATTGTCGGCCTTGACTTTATCCTGGGCAATCATGAGCTATGGCACATCCTGCTTGGTTTGTCTGCTGTGCCAGCCATTCTCCAATGTCTGTTGCTCTTCTTCTGTCCAGAAAGCCCCAGATACCTTTACATCAAGCTGGATGAGGAAGCCAAGGCAAAGAAAAGTAAGTCTGTGGTGGTTTTCCTTTCTTCCTATTGTTTTGGAATTATCAGTTAATGAGAAACACTGCACGTGAATGGATACTCATGAAATTGGTACCAATGCTTTTCAAATGAAGTCAGTGATTGTATGTAAGAATATGCATGATCACTTAATATGACTGGTACCTGTCATTTTGCAACCATAAACGTTCACACAAGCCCAAATAGAAAATCCACATGCAGTGTATTGAACTCAGAGACCTCTAACAGATCTTCCCTACATTATACGTCTATGATAATGAGGAATAAGATGAAGCCAAATGTTCTGCTTTCTTAAAAAATACAAAGACAGGATTTAACAAGAAAGGATTTCCAACACCCATTCTCTTAGGTAATAGAACGGGCTATGCAGAACTGTAGTTCTTTCATTAGCATAACAAAAATAAATTTATTTTTGTTTTGACCTGAGTTGTGTCAACCTGATCATTTTGGGGGACAGGCTTGAAAAGACTCAGAGGAAGTGATGATGTCACCAAAGATATCACTGAGATGAGAAAAGAGAGGGAAGAAGCATCAAATGAAAAGAAAGTCTCCATAATTCAGCTCTTCACCAATGCCAGCTACCGACAGCCTATTCTAGTGGCATTGATGCTGCATGCGGCTCAACAATTTTCTGGAATCAATGGGGTAAGTTTAAGAACACCCTCCCTCACTCTTAAGAGCAAAGTGAATTAAGACAGATGAGGACAGGAGTTTAAGTAACTAAAGGACATGTTAAAATGCTGACATCACAGATATCTTGAAAGAGCATTAATTTTACCTTGCCTCGTCTGCTTTCTAAAATTACCTTACAATTTTTAAAAGATGTCAGTGATCAGTGGTCTGCATGTCAATTAAGATGGAGATTAAAAGGCAAGTTATAACAAATACAAAAGAGGGCAAAGGAGAATAAATATACCAAGAAGACTGAATTACCAGGGGCTTCTAGAGTTGAGTATCAAATTTAGGATTTCAGATAGCCTAGGCAGTAAGACTCGTGGTTCCTACTATCTATTCAAATGAAGTGTAGCAGATAGCTTAGTGCAAAGTTTCCTGTCATCCAAGAAATTTTCATTGTTTGCGGAGACAGCACACAAAATAAACAGTAGAAGGGACTGATATGATATTGGTGAGTGAGGGTAATAGAAAAGACATGACTGAAGAACACACTGAATACTAAACTAGCTAGCTTTTAGCTTTTGAAATCTTTGTATTATGCAGACTAAAATTGTCTTACTGACGGTTAGCTGCTAGAAGAAAAAACTTAAGCATTGGTTAAGAAACTAGATTTTAAAAACCACTTATCCCCATTCAGTGCTGTTAAAAATGTGATTTGGGCTTCTACAGTGAGTCAACCCCAGATTCACAGACACTGTGGGGGTGACTGATGGATGGGCAGAGACGTAGAGGAAGTAAAGAAAGTATTTCCCCTGAGGTGAAGCAAAAGGAGACCTGAGCCTCATTCCACAAGCTGAATGCTCTGCTCTGGCCTCTATCCTCCTTTAAAGGTCCTTGATGTTGATTTTTTAATCTCTTAATTCTTTAAAACTTTGGGTCTCAGAGACCAAATCTCTCTGAGCTCTCTCAGCTCTGTGTGTGTATCCAAGAGCACAACACTTAATCTCTCTGAGTGTCCCTGCTTTAGCTTCTATCCCAGTGCCTGGCTTAGAGGCATCCAGGAAATGTTGAACCAGAGGCTTTTGGGTAGGACAGTGTGCAGTGAGCAATCCATTCCTCACTGAACACAGTCTGAGCAGTCCTTCTGCATCAGCCCTGTCTGCAGGACGAGGCTGTAGGAAAGGAATGACAGAGGATGACACAACCAAAGAAAATGACTGTTGTACACATAAAGACGTAACTAATATTAAAGGCTATTAAGGAGGCTGTGAATCAGATTTCTCCATTTGTACTGACATGAGTGGAAAATTTTGGGTTAAGTGCAATGAAACCAAAATTCTTATACACACTGGTTCAGTTCAGTTAAAAGTTGCTCAGTCGTGTCTGACTCTTTGTGACCTCACGGACTGCAATACACCAGGCCTCCCTGTCCATCACCAACTCCCGGAGCTTACTCAAACTCATGTCCATTGAGTCGGTGATGCCATCCAACCATCTCATCCTCTGTTGTCCCCTTCTTCTCCCCTTCCTTCAATCTTTCCCAGCATCAGGGTCTTTTCAAATGAGTTGGTTCCTCAGATGGCCAAAGTATTGGAGTTTCATCTTCAGCATCAGTCCTTCCAATGAATATTCAGGACTGATTTCCTTTAGGATGGACTGGTTGGATCTCCTTGCTGTCCAAGAGATTCTCAAGAGTTTTCTCCAACACCACAGTTCAAAAGCATCCATTCTTCTGGGCTCAGCTTTCGTTATGGTCCAACTCTCACGTCCATACATGACTACTGGAAAAACCATAGCTTTGACTAGATGGACTTTTGTTGGCAAAGCAATGTCTCTGCTTTTTAATATGCTGTCTAGGTTGGTCATAACTTTCCTTCTGTCCTTTCCGTCTTTTAATTTCATGGCTGCAATCACCATCTGCAGTGATTTTAGAGCTCCAAAAAATAGTCTGTCACTGTTTCCCCATCTATTTCCCATGAAGTGATGGGACCAGATGCCATGATCTTCGTTTTCTGAATGTTGAGTTTTAAGCCAACTTTTTCACTCTCCTCTCTCATTTTAGTGAAGAGGCTCTTTAGTTCTTCTTTGCTTTCTGCCTTAAGTGTTGTGTCATCTGCATATCTGAGGTTATTGATATTTCCCCCAGCAATCTTGATTCCAGTTTGTGCTTTATCCAGCCCAGCGTTTCTCATGGTGTACTCTGCGTATAAATTAAATAAGCAGGGTGACAATATACAGCCTTGATGTACTCCTTTCCCACTTTGAAACCAGTCTGTTGTTCTTTGTCCAGTTCTAACTGTTGCTTCTTGACCTGCTTAAACATTTCTCAGGAGGCAGGTCAGGTGGTCTGGTATTCCCATCTCCTTAAAAATTTTCCACAGTTTACTGTGATCCACACAGCCAAAGACTTTGGCATAGTCAATAAAGTGGAAGTCAATGGTTTTCTGGAGCTCTTTTGCTTTTTTGATGATCCAGTGGCTGTTCGGTGACTTGAGCTCTGGTTCCTCTGCCTTTTCACTGGTAAGAGTGCAAATTAACACAATTTCTTTGGAAAACTATTTGGTAGTATCAGTCAAAGCTGAGAACACACACACACTGTGATCCAACAATTCTATTCCTAGGTGTAAATGTGTACATATTTTACCAAAAGGCTTGTACTAGAATAGAATGTTCACAGAAGCACTATTCATAATCACTCTAATGATAACTACCTAAATAAGCATCAACAGTAGAATGGGTGACTAAATAGTAGAATGGGTAACTCAATAGTAGAATGGGTAACTCAATTGTGGTATATCACTACAATAATACTCTAAATAGCAGTGATAATAAACAGCCTGCCAACGAAACAATGTGGATGATTCTCACAGAGGTAACGTTGATGCCAGATATAAAATATACATCAAACAGTTCCACTTATATCAAGTACAAGACTAGGCAAAATTTATCTACAATGGCTGAAGTTGAAAGAGTTTCCTTTGAAAAAAAAAGGTGACATTTAGGGGGCTTCCAGAAGGCAGGAAATGATTTATTTTTTACCTAGATTATACAGGGGTATTGGAGAAGACTCTTAAGAGTCCCTTGGACTGCAAGGAGATCCAACCAGTTCATCAAAAGGAGATCAATCCCGGGTGTGGAGGGACTGATGTTGGAACTCCAATACTTTGGCCACCTGATGCAGAGAGCTGACTCATTTGAAAAGACCCTGATGCTGGGAAAGATTGGGGGCAGGAGGAGAAGGGGACGACAGAGGATGAGATGGTTGGATGGCATCACCGACACAACGGACATAGGTTTGGGTGGACTCCAGGAGTTGGTGATGGACAGGGAGGCCTGGCGTGCTGCAGTTCATGGGATTACAAAGAGTCGGACACAACTGAGCAACTGAACTGAACTGAACAGACACAGGTGTGTTTAGTTTGTGAAAATTAATTGAGCTGTACACTTAAAGGATATATGTACCTTTTTGCATGTATTTTAACTTTAAGAAAAAGTTTTAAAACTGAAAAATGTTAGATGCAGATGTAGAGTTTTCAGCTGAATATAAGGATAGTTTAAATGATTGGAAGTTTTGCACACTAAAGGAAGATTGTGATTTCTCCTTTTCTGGAAGAAGAGGGATGATAAAACCTTTTGGGATCTCTCGGAACTCTGGTTCCATTGAAACACTCAAAAAATAAAGAACCTAAAATAATTCTTGCATTAAAGCCTTAGCACTAGGCTTCTTGATTAAAGCTAAACTATTCCCATCTTTCAGATATTTTACTACTCAACCAGCATTTTCCAGACAGCTGGAATCAGCCAACCTGTTTATGCAACCATTGGAGTTGGTGCTGTCAACACAGTTTTCACTGCTGTCTCTGTAAGTGAAATACTCTAAATAAATATTCTGCTTGTTCCTCAGTCCAGAAATAGGAGTGAAAAAAACCTTGTAACATAAAAGCAACCTGTGATTTATTGTCTGCATGTACTGGATATGTAGATAGAACCATGTGAGTCACAAGAAGAGTCCCAGATGTGAATAACCAACCATTGTAGTGAGATTAGGCATAACTGATTAGGCATCCCTGTCTCCAAAGATGTCATTTGTCACTCACTAGTGAATCAGGAACTCACTTGGGGACAAGACACTTGGTATTTTTGTGTAAATACCTAGGCTTTTTCTCCTTTGCTCTGTACTTAAGTCCCTTAATATTAGCAAATGTGTGTATGCATGCTCAGTTGTGTCTGACTCTTTGCAACCCCATAGACTGTAGCCCACCAGGCTCCTCTGGGATTTTCCAGGCATGAATACTGGAGTGGGTTGCCATTTCCTACTCCAGGGGAATCTTCCCAACTCAGGGATCGAACCCTCTTGCGTCTCCTGCATTGGCAGCAGATTCTTTACCACTGCACCACCTGGGAAAGAAAGTGTGAAACTGTTAGTCATTCAGTCATATCCGACTCTTTGCGACCCCATGTACTGTTGTCCATGGGATTCTCCAGGCAAGAATACTGGAGCAAATTGCCATTCCCTTCTCTGGGGGATCTTCTGGATCCAGGGCAGATTCTTTACTGTTTGAGCCACCAGGGAAGCAGAGAAGCACCCTGGGAAGCACCACCTGGGAAGCCCCTGATATTAGCAAACAGCTTGTCATTTCTGTCAGTACTGGATCTTCCACCTTGATTCCTATCCATGGTTGAAATTTTTTATCCTGATATCTTAGGGGGAAAAAAAAATTAAAAAAATAAACATTGTCCTCTCAATTAGATATCTAAGTCTCTAGCAAAATTAAACTGATTGAGCAGATTCTTATGATGTTAGGTCATTGGGCAGAGCTTCCAGGCAGCTCTGAGGCTTCACATGTAGCTCAGTTGGAAAAGCATCTGCCTGCAGTACAGGAGATCTGGGTTCAATTCCTGGATCAGGAAGTTTCCCTGGAGAAGGAAATGGCAACCTGCTCTAGTATTCTTGCGTGGAGAATCCCATGGATAGAAGAGCCTGGCAGGCTACAGTTCATGGGATCACTTGTTTTTCATTTTCTGCACATGGACTTTTAACTATTACCTAGAGTGGTCAATAATTACAGCCTTGCTACCTAGATCAAAAGGCAAGTTTGTCCAGACCACAGTAAACAGAACTGGACCTTGGAAAGAGAAGGAAGAACAGATAATAAGGGAACACCAGTGCTTATGCCCTTAGAGTTAATGCTTGTTCAATCCAAAAGGCCACTCTAAAATCAATAAAGGATTGGTACTGGGATGGAATCCTAGCAACTATTTGCATTCTTTTGTCTCCTGAGATAATATTTTTGCAAATCTCAGTTCAACATATTTTTCTCATATAGAGATTGTGATTAAAATATTTTATGCGTAACGGGATTTGCTATGTGAAGAATCAAGTTACCAAGATCAGGGCAATTCAAACTCTAAGAATGCCTAAAAAGAAAACTACTGTAAAATTCCATTGTTGTCCACCCATCCAACCCCACCAACTCCATGGAGTGGGAGGAGTTGTTCTGAAAATAGTGTCCTGATTATTTTGAATATACCTTTTTAGAACTCATCCTTTTAGTCGGTGAACATTTTTGCAGGAGTGACATAATTTTAAAAGTCAACTCTAATCAGCCATCTAATGAACTCTCCAGGACCACAAGTAATATTTAACACTTTTAATTATATTTATTTTTGAAAAGTTTTAAAGTTCTAAGAAATACCAAAAGGATAACCTCTCAATCATCCAGACCTCTTGCCAAAATCAGCCAATGTTACTGAATTCTGTGTATCCATTCAAATAAAGATGTGCAAATAGGAATATGTACTGATAACATAGTAATGTTTCAACAATTTGGAGGGAATATAATGCTTTTTTTTTTTTTTCTGAATGAGTATTTGGAGAGAGAGACTTTCTAAACTTGATGCTGAATGATGTTCTATATTTTGTATTTTCTTTTACACTAATGATCCAATAGATGGAAACCTGTAATCTTGAGTGAGAAAACAAAACAGAAAGAAATATGAAGCAAACTGAAAGACAGCATGGGTTTAGAGGAGAAAGAGCGCCTCCAAGTAGCACTGAGGATCTGAGTGCTACACACTGTCTGTGGGGAAAATGGAAGTTAAGGTCAGGCATCCAGGTCTCTACGACCTGACCAAGTCTCACCCTGGGGCAGTGCTCACCTGGCCCCAAGGGAGACTGACTCAATTTTCAAGGCATGTAGTTTTAGAATTTATAATCCTATCAGTAATACTTGTTCAGAAATAGAAGAAACAGATGTAGTGAAAGCCCCTTTTGCTGAAGAAATGCTCCAGTTTCCTTGGCGGCTTGACATGGTGTCATCAAATCAACTTTAAAAGTCATAATATAGAAATAGTCAAAATATAGAGAGAAATTTTATGAACTAGAGGAAGGTTTGTTTTTCCCACTTCATTCTCAACAATTAAATATGGGTTCCTTGCTTACCACTCTGGAGTGATCTGAAAGCCTGAGAAAAAGGGGTTTTCGCTATAAGTAAAAGAAATGTTTCTCAGATATTTTCAGAGCCAAAGCTCACTGCACTAAGAGTATTGGATTGCTGTTGATTTACTGATAGATTTATGAGAACAGCCAAGTGAGAAATTATGACAGGTAATTTTTGTGTGTGTTTGACTCACCAACCTTGGCAGTATTCCAAGGATCAAGCCAGAGTCTATTCAGCAATCTCTGGTCCTCGCTAATTGTAAATCTTAAACATTAGTGCAAAGATCCCGACCCAAAGGAGTTGATGCCAACTCTCCTAAAATAGGATAAAAAAAGCACTTTAACCTTTTGTTTTAAAGTCTTATCTTTTCAAGTGGAGAGTTCATTACCAAGACCAAGTACTTTCAGGCTCACCAAAAAAAATACAGACCTGACTCTTTGGTAAGATGATCAAGTTCTGTATTTTGCCCCTGAGCGGTCACAATTTGACTTTGTTTGCAGTAAGGAAGTTGGATGATGATAGTTGACACGTCAATAATTGCACTGTTTCAGAAGTCTGTAGTGCTCAAACGCTTTTAATTATGACTTAGGATAATTATCATAAGGGAAATTAATGTCACATTTATGTAGACCCTTCATATTTTATTTTTGTAGAAGGAAATGGCAACCCACTCCAGTATTCTTGCCTGGAGAATCCCATGGACGAGGAGCTTGGTGGGCTACAGTCCACGGGTCACAAAGAGTGGACACAACTGAGTGACTTCACTTTTCACTTTCATATTTTAAGGGTAGAAGAAATACTGGACATCCAAGATGTCCAGTCTCTAACTATTGCACCCAAAGTGATAAACATCAGGTGGTGATAATGCTATGGTTCTTTCTCTAGAATGACCTGTTCAAATCAATGTGACAAAAGGAAGACAGCATCTGTTAATCATCTCTGGTCACTGAGACCAGTTCTACCTTTCTGGACAAGAGTCACTTCCCTCCTTAATTCCACATCTGCAAAATGGGATAATAGAATGGCTTCTTCTCAGCTGTATAGATTTAAAAGATCTCTTTGGCAGTAGAAACTATTGAAGTATAAAGCCACTATGTTTTAAAACTTCCCTAGGTGTTCCTCGTGGAGAAGGCAGGGCGACGCTCTCTGTTCCTAATTGGAATGAGTGGAATGTTTGTTTGTGCCATCTTCATGTCGGTGGGACTTGTGCTTCTGGTGAGTCTGGGGCCTGCACTCAGATTTTTGGTTACCCAATGATAGCACTTCTGAGCCCCAAGTTAAACATCTGAGACTTACTTAACAAAATAAAGCAAGAGAAACAGCATATAAAACAAAAGAGAAATGTGAAGAAAAAGAGAATTAGCTTCAGGGTTTAAAGACTGACCATCAGCAAGTAAATGGTGCTTGTCACCCGGGAGAGGCAGGGTGTATAATAACCAGGTTTCAACCCTGGCTCTGCCACTTGGCTGCTTGTGTGACTTTGAACAAGTACCTAGACCCTTCCACCACTTTACAGGGTGGTTGCGCATCCTGTCTACTGACCTTGGTATGAGTAGAAGCAGAGGTCACTAGATCCTTGCTTTGCTTCTTCCACAGAAAAAGAGTGACTAGGAGGCAGAGAAAATCCGAATCCAGAGGATTTCTTATAGCTCAAAAGATTTAAGGGTGACTCAGACTAGGAAAAGGGAAAAAAAACTCATCTACGACTCACTGGAAAAGACCCTGATGCTGGGAGGGATTGGGGGCAGGAGGAGAAGGGTATGACAGAGGATGAGATGGCTGGATGGCATCACTGACTTGATGGACGTGAGTTTGGGTGGACTCCAGGAGTTGGTGATGGACAGGGAGGCCTGGTGTGCTGCGATTCATGGGGTCGCAAAGAGTCGGACACGACTGAGAGACTGAACTGAACTGAACAACTAGAATAACTTATACTTAATTGAACATAAACACATCAGGAAGAGTGCTATGTCCCCTCTGAACTCAACAAGGACTTAGCTACAGGAAGAAGCAGTCAATGATCCCAGTTCCACTTTTATTTATTTATTTTTTCTCCTCAGAATAAATTGCCTTGGATGAGTTACGTGAGCATGACATCCATCTTCCTCTTTGTCTGTTTTTTTGAAATTGGGCCAGGCCCCATCCCCTGGTTCATGGTGGCTGAGTTCTTCAGTCAAGGACCACGCCCTGCTGCTTTAGCAATAGCTGCGTTCAGCAACTGGACGGGCAATTTCATTATAGCTCTGTGTTTCCAGTACATTGCGGTAAGCAGCCTAGTTCTGTGCAAACTTACTGAACAGAAGATAAGGTTTAACAGCTGCTAATTGGAACTGTTTCTTCTCTGCAGGACTTCTGCGGACCTTATGTGTTTTTCCTTTTTGCTGGTGTGGTCTTGGCCTTTACTCTATTCACATTTTTTAAAGTTCCAGAAACCAAAGGAAAATCCTTTGAGGAAATTGCAGCAGAGTTCCGAAGGAAGAGGGGTTCAGCTGAAACGCCCAAAGCTGCTGTAGAAATGGAATTCCTGGGACCTACAGAAACCATGTAGAGATAACCTGCTTTTTGACATGAACAATAACAGGAAGAAAGCAGTGTTTTTTTAATGACACTTTTTTGAGAATTTTATATCTGTATCTTGAAGTATTATTTTATTTTTTATAGAGACTTTATAGGCTCTGATCAGAAGTATCATCAAATATTACTAAAAAGTATTTTTTTCTTTTAACTTAATCTATGTTGGGTGGTAAGACTATAAGAAAACCAAAAAGTCTAGCTCATTTTGTTACACTAACTGGCAAGTACATTTAGTACCAAAAAAAAATTTTTTTTGTTACTTTGATGACCAAATGGTTTTTATAAAATTAAACACTAAATGGCTTGGTCATTTAGCATGGGTTATCCGTTAATAATAACAACTATCATAAACTTGTGCTAATTCCTTGCTGGCTGAATCCCTTGAGCTATATTTTGTTTTGCTTTTTTATTGACCACAGCCTGGTTTTCTGAGTTGTCTTATAAAATACACTGAAACAGTGAAAATACAGCAGTCTAATGTTAGAAATTAGAAGCAAAAGATTGCTCTGTTTGTTAAAAAATATTTTCTGAACTATTATGTTTTAAAATAGGTTGAAAAGGTGGGGTTGGAAGATCCTGAGGGTGACTTCCTGAAAATTCAAAAACATTGAATTTCAGCCTTGATGAAAATCCTTATTTAATTTTCCTGGAAAGACTGAGTTCCCAAAGAAAAAGCAATCATTCTTTTTGGTGTTTCCTTTTTTGCCTTGGCAGTATATGGAGCTATCTAAGCTGTTCTATTACGATTGCTAACATTTATTGTATACTACTTACGTGCCAAGCACTAAGTGCTTTTACCTATGTAGACAAATTGGAAATACACAGATGATTAAACAGACTTTCACTCAGTCAGTTTTGCAACTATGGAAATAGAGTTCTGAAGGATACCAAAGGCTTAGCAGGGAGCTGAAATATCTCCAGACTCTTCCTCACAAAGTGGAGCACTGAATCAATCCTTTTTACACTTGCTTTAATGTATGGAAGAGTCTCTTTTTAAAAGTTCTTTTCAAGAGTGGGAAAAAAATACTGAACACTTGAGGGGGTTTGCTTTTTTTTCTTTGACCAAGGTTGTTTACCTTTATGTAATTTGATATTCCAAGCAAGACGAAATTATTTTTTCTCACTTTGATTTTTGTTTCTTTTTGGCCAGTTTGGGATTATCTATGTTCCCCTAGCTGTTCTAGGACACCAAGTGAGCTTAAATAGTTTGGTAGACCTTTTTTTCTAAACTGTGAACTCAGTTTAAAAAAAAAGAAAAGTAGGGACTTGGAGTAGGGCAGAAGCAGGAAAATGGCTCATCCCGCGGCTCCTGTCTTCTTCAGGATGCTGGTGGCCTTTAAGAAGCCCAAAATTGCACCAGTAAAGAAATTTAACATATTTATAGGTGATGAATGTGATTTATTCAAATCACTATTCCCGATCTCATTTAGAATAAAGTAGTAAGTGTTTAGGACTTCCCCGATGACTCAGTGGTAAAGAATCTGCCTGCCAAAGCAGGAGATGCTGCTTCAACCCCTGAGTCAGGAAGATCCCCTAGAGAAAGAAATAGCTACCCCTCCAGCATTCTTGCCTAGAGAACCCCATGGACAGAGGAGACTGGTTGGCTATAGTCCGTGGGATCGCAAAGAGTCAGACACGACTTAGTGACTGAACAACAAGTAAGAGTTTAAATAAAGAACCCACAAGACCCCTTTTAAGTTTTGATTAATTTTTCTGACTGAGCACAAATTCTCAAAATTCAGACCCTGATGTTTTCTGCCTCAGAGAAATGTAAATAGCATGTATTGTTTCCCTTTCATAATTTTTTCCTTGCAAAGGTACTAGTGAGTTGCAAAGAAACATTCAGATGAAAGAAGCGGTTAAAGCTTCATACTAAAAGGAACTAGCTTAACATAATACAAACTCCTAGGTTCTCAGCAATATTCACCATAATATATAATAAGAGTGACACTAATTAGTTAGATTTAATCCCAGGGAAATTAGATGTGAGTTTGAATGGTTAATTTTCGTAATACACTATCATTTCTGTGGAGTCGTTTTCATAGTCGAACATCCTTACAAATGTGATCTTCTCTTAACTTGCTCGGAGCGTGGTCCGGTCGTTCATCAGCTACATCTAGTATTGTCCACTGTCCTGACACCAGTGCAGGGGTTTCCTCTCACTTCCTCTTCCCCGCTCCCTTCTACAGGATCAGCACTGTCGTGCACTCTGAGACACAGTAAGAGAATGCCTCACATCAAGGAGCTCAGTCTATTGAGGAGTTCAGGAAGATCACCTGCATTTCTTGCCTTCTGTCACCTCAGTGTAGAGCACTTTGTAAATAAAATGCACTCAATAATATACCTACCTCAGAGAGCTGTGAAGATTAAACATAAAGTGCTAAGCAGAGTGCCTGGTACAGAGAGGGCACTCAATAAATGTTACCTAAAGTTAGTATTCATGACAATACTGTTAGGACACAGAGCTATCATATATAAGATAGTTCCAGTTTTTTTCTTTTGAATAAAAAAATGTTTTATAAATGCAATATAATATTTTCTTACTTCCAGCAACAATCCCAAAATGACAAGGGAATTGTAAGAATTAGGGGGAATATTAAGCTGTCTAATACTTAAACCCATACTTGATATTTCTAAGTAGGGTATAAGAGTTTTTCTTGTATTTTTAAAATTTGCTTCTGCCTAAGTTATTTTTAAGAGGTCTATATGTAGTATTATTTCTTTGGATAATGCTAAGTACAAAATAAAATGCTGTGTATCATATATAAATGTAACAACAGGATTAAATCACAGGACAAGGCCAAGCCTTCTTGATAAGATGAAAAAATGAGGACTTCTATGGCGGTCCAGGGGCTGACTCTGTGCCCCCAGTGCAGAGGCCTAGGTTCCAACCCTGGTGGGGGAACTAGATCCCACATGCCGAAACTAAAAGATTCGGTGCGCCGCGATGAAGATCGAAGACCTTGTGTGCTACAGTGAAGATCTGGCATAGTCAAATAAATATGGAAATAAAATTAAAACCATTTAAAATATTAGATTACCTAAAAAGGTATAAAACTAATTACAAAAGTGTATAAACTAGTGTATGTGAATATTTCTTGCTAGCTTATTATTGTATACATAGTAAAGCAATGTTAGGCATTATCTTGTGCTTACAGTGTCCTAAGCAAAAGTGCTGAGTAAAGTGTGCAAAAATATAATTTTTCATTGCAGTTGTATATTAGTGATCTGAGGAGAAAGGGTTTATTGCCAACCACTCTTGAGCCATCTGCTGGTGTTTAAACTGCTTTCCAATTGGGTGCATGTTAGAAAGAATCATGAAAATACACTGGTTTTAGTTAAGAGTGTGTATACACTGCAGTTTTATGTCAATAAATATATTTCTAATTATTGTGTTACTTTATTTTATGTAGAAAATAACCACATTTAAGAAAATTGGTATTGGTTTACTATATATAATCATTTCCTTCTCACAATACTTTTCCTGTTCTCATACTAAAGATAATATGTGAGTTGCATTTTAAATCCAAATATTATTTCCATCAAGCAGTTGTTTTGATTATCAGTTTAGTAGGGAAAACTAACTGGTAGGCTAGGTAAGAACAGTTGAAGAGGAATGAAGGACTCCCTTTGATGAAAATAGAAATACTTCAATTCAGTAAATATTTAATTGAGGTCCTATTATGGACACAACACTTTATTAAAGTTTTGTAAAAGATAAAAAGCTTAGAAAACATGGTCCCTATCCTCAATCACCTGCATTCTCATAAAGAAGCTAAACTTTAAAAACAAATAGTTATGGCACAAGGGGCAGAATAGGAAAAACTGTAAGTTAGTGGTTTTAAAAATTTTTAGTGGACATCTAAAATTTTCATCATATGTTTAAATAGCTGCAAAGGATATAAATTTTCAAAAAATTTATATATACATTTAAAAATTACTATGCTCTATTTATCCAATAGCATTTAATTACCATAGTAATTTGTTACTCACCATAACCATTTTTGATGAAATTATTCCTTTTCTTATTTTTAAATTTTCATCATGAAATTTAAGAACACTAGCAAGTAAAATGTACATATAAAAGCATCTAGAAAGTAAAGGCAGGTCACATACAAAGAAACAGGATTCATAAAAGCATGTCATATCTGAACAAAAGCTGTGAAAGCTGAAAGGCTGTGGAGCAATACCTACAAAATTCTAAGGGGAAATGATTTTCAGCCTAGAATTCTGTTCCCAGATGTACTATCAGTTCCAGACATGCAAAACTCAAAAATTTACCTCTTCTGTACCTTCTCTCCTGAAGCAAGAGGAATGTGTACGGTGCCAAAAAGAGAAAGAGAGAGAGGAAAAACTGAGAATGAAAGACATGGAATTCAGCAAAAGGGGAGGATGGAAGAAAAGTCTCAGGGCCTGGGTCATAGGTGACGGCAAGCACCAGGGCCTAGAAGACAACCAGTTCAGACTGAAGCAAGAAAAAGAAGGTTCTGGGGAAAAACAGAACTAAAATATTTTCTGATGTGTTTGGCCATATGCGGAATAATTTGGAACCTTTAGGAAAAACGAATAGTGCCAAACACATAGAAAACTAAACAAATGCAAATACAAGGCAAATATGAATTCCTGGGGAGAGAGTGCGGTAGGGAGCAACATAGAAAAGAAATGTCCTGGTGCACTACTCAACTCAATGGTGAATAATTATTTAAAAGACTGGATATTGTTACAATTCTCATTTTCAAATAAAGTTTCTAATAGTACTGTTTATGAGATATGTGGAAAAGAAAGGTGAGGAATTATGAGGAAAAGCTCAATGATAATTAACACAGTAAGTTGTTGACACATAGCCACCAAAATCTATAAAGCAAAAAATATCCATATGAGGCTATGTGCTGGAAATTTTCCCTGTGCTCCTGCAGTCTATGTTTACCCATTGTGCTCTGCTCTGTGACTCAGAAAGCTGGTCTCTTCAGACTCTATCATCTAGGTTCCTTGCCTTTGGCTTCTAGTTGAGTTTGCTTAATGCGCTGCCCTGGTGGGAAATGGAAGGATAAGAAGAGGGAGAAGGAAGGCTATTGTTTCCTTCAGCTTCCAGCCTCCCTCTCCTTGGGCAGTGACTGTATTCCTCCACTTATGGCCACAGCTTCCGTATAGCTCCAGTTATATCCATTACTGGGTTCTGGTAATCATTGCCCCAAATCTTGCCTCTTTTAATCCCAGAGTTGGCAATGGCATCATACTACTGTGAGTTCTACTACCACTAGTCCCAGGTACTTGACCATCACTTGCGGTTCCTTAACTTGGCCCCCTCCCTTGTAAACTGTTTCTTCATTAAGCTTCTTTAACGACTCCTTTGCAGTGGGCCAGCTGCTTCTGTTGAGACCCAAAGAATACAACATATGAACTTGAATGTAGAAATTAAAGCTTTGAGAAACAGTTAAAAATTTTTTAAGGGGCTTCCCTGGTGACTCAGTGATAAAGAATCCACCTGCCAATGCAAGAGACACAGGAGATGCAGGTTCAATCCCTGGGTCAGGAAGATCCTCTGGAGGAGGAAATGGCAACCCACTCCAGTATTCTTGCCGGGAAAATCCCATGGACAGAGGAGCCTGGTGGGCTACAATCCGTAGGGTTGCAAAAGAGTCAGGCACAACTTAGCAACTAAACAGCAGCAACTACAAAAATTTTTCAAATATTCACCTATAAGAATATTCATGGTTGAAGAAGGCTGGGGCAAGAACTTATTGTGTTTTTTTCAAATATATGTAATATAAGCCTATGTTATTATTTGACCTTTAAACTATAGACATGTATTACTTTATAAAAAATTATTGCATAACAATAAATATTTTAATTTGAACTATTGAATCAACTGATAAAATGTTACTCAGCACAAAGGTGGATGAGCTTATATATACCAAATATATTTAGACAGATGAGAGAGGCTGAGAGGGTAAAGAGGGGTAGAAAGGGAAGGAGAAGAGACAGAAGGAGAGAGGAAAAAAGAAGAATGTACAGTAGTTAGTGTTTATGGATAGATGATAGGATTTCAGCTAGGTTAGGGTTATGGTTGGGGTTGGTGTTCAGCTATGTATGTTTGTGTGAGCATGCGGTCCAGGTTTCCTTCACTGTGCATGTATATTATGCTTATAATAGGCCAAAAAAATGTGGGGGGAATTAACCTTCTTTCAGAAATAGATGGTGAGAAGAAAAGGAGAAACAGGTCTGCAGTTTGCGGAACGATAAAGAACTTTATTACAATGCAGGGATGCATGAATGTATTTACAGACTCATGGAAAAGAAAAATAGAGAAGAATCTTAAGACACATGAGAGAGGATAAGTGAAGCCTGGGAAAGTTTAACATAAAAAAATTATAGGCAGTGATATTAGAAAGGAGGAGACAGGTGAGAGAAAAAAATTTTAAATGAAAAATGATATGAAGACATTTTGAGACAAAGAGTAAAAAGGTTGAGGTTGCTTGTATAAGGTTAACTCTCCATTTTCTGCAGAGAAAGGACTAGATGAGCTCCTACCTGAGCAGGAATCCTGAAGTTCATTGATTCCTGAACCAACTCCTATAAATCAATTGCACCCTAACACTAAACCCTGCCTATAGAATTATCAGCTGAGTTTACACATCTTGGGCAGTTTACACAATCCTCTAAAGTTTCAATCATTTGCTCTTAATGTGAAATGAAAGTAAAGATAGCACAGATTTTGCTTACATTATAGGATTTTGCAAGGTACAATAATTAAAAAAAACATTTTTAACTGAAATGCAGTATGAAATATGTACATAATTTAGTCCTCTAATGATGTATTTGTCTTCTCAGACTGCCATAACAAAATACCATAGACTGTGTAGGTTCAACAACAGAAATTTCCCACAGTTCTAGAAGCTAAGAAGTCCAAGATTAAGGTGCCAGCTGATTTGGTTCCTAGTGAGGGCTCTCTTCTTGGCTGGCAGATGGTCACTTCTCGTCACAAGGCAGAAAGGGTTCTAGTGCTTTTTCCTCTTCTTATAAGGGCATCAGCTCTGTCAAATTAGGGGCTTACCCTTATGACCTCATTTAACCTTTATCACCTCCTCAGAGGCCCCAACTCTAAGCAGAGTCACTTCGGGGTTAGGATGTCAACATATGAATTTAACAGGACATAAACATTCAGTCTATAAAAAATGGTAAGGAACTTTTACCTTCAGGAGAGAAAAAGAAAAGACACAATGAGGGAGGGCTGGAAGTAGAAACAGGACCAACTTGTCTTGGAGGAATTAACATGTTCTAATATTCTATTAAACCAACCTCAGATATGCAGATGACACCACCCTTATGGCAGAAAGTGAAGAGCCACTAAAAAGCCTCTTGATGAAAGTGAAAGAGGAGAGTGAAAAAGTTGGCTTAAAACTCAACATTCAGAAAACGAAGATCATGGCAAATAGATGGGGAAACAGTGGAAACAGTGTCAGACTTTATTTTGAGGGGCTCCAAAATCACTGCTGATGGTGACTGCAGCCATGAAATTAAAAGACGCTTACTCCTTGGAAGGAAAGTTATGACCAACCTAGATAGCAAATTCAAAAGCAGAGACATTACTTTGCCAACAAAGGTCCGTCTAGTCAAGGCTATCATTTTTCCAGTAGTCATGTATGGATGTGAGTGTTGGACTGTGAAGAAAGCTGAGCACCGAAGAACTGATGCTTTTGAACTGTGGTGTTGGAGAAGACTCTTGAGAGTCCCTTGGACGGCAAGGAGATCCAACCAGTCCATCCTAAAGGAGATCAGTCCTGGATGTTCTTTGGAAGGAATGATGCTAAAGCTGAAATTCCAGTATTTTGGCCACCTCATGCAGAAGAGTTGACTCACTGGAAAAGACTCTGATGCTGGGAGGGGATTGGGGCCAGGAGGAGAAGGAGATGACAGAGGATGAGATGGCTGGATGGCATCACCGACTCAATGGACGTGGGTTTGGGTGAACTCCTGGAGTTGGTGATGGACAGGGAGGCCTGGCGTGCTGCAGTTCATGGGATCACAGAGAGTCGGACATGACTGAACGACTGTACTGAACTGAACTGAACTGAATATTCTGTTTTGAAGAACGAAAATGTAGCCCATTTTTGTTTACTTTTGCTGGTACAGTCTTTTGGTTTCTTTAAAAGCAAAGAACATTTATTCATTTGGCCGAGTTGGGTCTTAGTTGCATCATGCAGGATCTTCATTGTGTCATGGTGGGATCTTTCATTGCAACACACAGACTCTCTAGTTGTGGCATACTGGATCAGTAGTTGCAGCACACGGGCTTGGTTGCTCTGCGGCATGTGGGATCTTAGTTCTCTGACCAAAGATCAAACCTTCATACTCTGCATTGCAACGCAGATTCTTGACCACCGGGCAACAAGAGAAGTCCCTCTGATGTAATCTTTCACACCTAAGAACTTCCCAAAGCACCTACCCATCATTTTCTTAAAGGATTCTACTCTTCACTTTTTTAAAAAAAATAATAGAACATTCTGTGAAAGAAAAAGGATTATGGGAAATATGTGTGACAGATACTGGAATTTATTATTGCCAGAGGAGAAGGGGATGACAGAGGACGAGATGGCTGGATGACATCACTGACTTGATGGACATAAGTTTGAGCAAGCTCTGGGAGTTGGTGATGGACAGAGAAGCCTGGTATGCTGCAGTTCATGGGGTCACATAGAGTCAGACACAACTGAGTGACTGAGCTGAACTGAGAAAAATACAGGTGAATCAGTTAGATCTGAACTTTGGAATCTCATGAAATGTTTGAAACATACATATGTTGAACAATTATTCATTGTTTATTTGAAGTTCAAATTTAACTGAGTGGCCCATATTTTCATTTGCTAATTCCAGCAACACTCAAAACATATCAATATAAAATTGTGGCATGAGATAAGAAGGCCTTCTCAAACGAACAATGCCAAGAAACAGAGGGGGAAGATAGAATGGGGAAGACTAGAGATCTCTTCAAGAAAACTGGAGATATCAAGATTTCATGCAAGGATGGGCATGGTAAAGGACAGAAAGGGCAAGGACTTAACAGAAACAGAAGAGATTAAGAAGAGGTGGCACAGAAAAATACCCAGAAGAGCTGTACAAAAAAAGTCTCAATGACCTGGATAACCACGATGGTGTGCTCACTCATCTAGAGCTGCACATCCTGGAGTGCAAAGTCAGGTGGGCCTTAGGAAGCATTACCACGGGCAAAGCTAGAGGAAGTAGTGGAATTCCAACCGAGCTATTCAAAATCCTAAAAGATGATGCTGTCAAAGGGCTGCACTCAATAAGTCAGCAAATTTGGAAAACTCAGCAGTGACCATAAGACTGGAAAAGGTCAGTTTTAGTCCAGTCCCAAAGGGCAATGCCAAAGAATGTTCAAACTACTGTACAATTGCGCTCATTTTACATACTAGCAAAGTGAAGTGAAGTCGCTCAGTCATATCTGACTCTTTGCGACCCCATGGACTGTAGCCTACCAAGTTCCTCCACCCATGGGATTTTCCAGGCAAGAATACTGGAGCGGGTTGCCATTTCCTTCTCCAGGTGACCTTCCTGACCCAGGGATTGAACCCGGGTCTCCCACATTGTAGGCAGACGCTTTATTGTCTGAGCCACCAGGGAAGTTCACATGCTAGCAAGGTTATGCTCAAAATCCTTCAGGCTAGGTTCAAGCAGTATGTGAACCAAGAATTCTGAGATATTATAAGCTGGGTTTCGAAGAGGCAGAGGAACCAGAAACCAAATTGCCAACATTCATTGGATTATGGAGAAAGCAAGAGAGTTCCCAAAAAACATCTGCTTCTGCTTCACTGACTGTGCTAAAGCCTTTGACTATGCGGATCACAACAAACTGTGGGAAAAGAGATGGGAGTACCAGACCACCGTACCTGTCTCCTGAGAAACCTGTATGCTGGTCAAGAAGCAACAGTTAGAACCTTACATGGAACAACGAACTGGTTCAAAATTGGGAAGGAGTACAACAAGACTGTATATTGTCATCCTGCTTATTTAACATACATGCTGAGCACATCATGTGAAATTCTGGGCTGAATGAACCACAAGCTGGAATTACGATTGCCAGAAGAGATATCAACAACCTCAGATATGCAGATGATACCACTCTAATGGCAGAAAGTGAAGAGGAACTAAAGAGCCTCTTGATGACAGTGAAAGAGGAGAGTGAAAAAACTGGCTTAAAGCTCAACACTCAAAAAACTAAGATCATGGCATCCAGTCCCATCACTTCCTGGCAAATAGAAGGGGAAAAAGTGGAAGTGATGACAGATTTTCCTTTTCTTGGGCTCCAAAATCACTGTGGGACAGTGACTGCAGCCATGAAATTAAAAGACATTTGCTCCTTGGAGGAACAGCCATGACAAGCCTAGACAGCATATTAAAAAGCAGAGACATCAATTTGCCAACAAAGATCTGTATAGTCAAAGTTATGGCTTTTCCAGTAGTCATGTACCAATGTGAGAGTTTGATCATAAAGAAGGCAGCACTAAAGAATTGACGCTTTCAAATCATGGTGCTGGAGAAGACTCTTTTCTCTTTTTTTAGCATTTATAAGCAGTGTGATTTTTCTCTTAAATTTATTTATTTTCAATTGGAAGATAATTACTTTATAATGTTGTGCTGGTTTCTGCCATACAGCAATGTGAATCAGCCATAGGTATACATGTGTCCTCTCCCTCTTGGAATGCAAGGATATCAAACCAGTCAATCCTAAAGAAACTCAACCCTGAATATTCACTGGAAAGACTGTTGCTGAAGCTGAAGCTCCAATCTTTTGGCCACCTGATGTGAAGAGGTGACTCATTGGAAAAGACTCTGATGCTGGGAAAAATTGAACGCAAAGGAGAAAGTGGCAGCAGGGGATAAGATGGTTAGAGAGGGTCACTGACTCAATGGACACGAATCTGAGCAAACTCTGTGAGTTAGTGGAGTATAGAGGAACCTGATGTACTACAGTCTATGAGGTCGAAAAGAGTTGGATACGACTTAGCAACTGAATGACAACATCAACAAATACACAGACTTATGGTAAAATAGAATTAAAAACTCAGCAGTCACAACTATATAAAAGTAATTAACACTTGATAAAACGGTATTTCAAACAAGTGGAAAGTATACGTGCTATGCTTAGTTGCTCAGTCATCTCTGACTTTTTGCGACCCCATGATTCTCCAGGCAAGAATACTGGAGTGGGTTGCCATGCCCTCCTTCAGGGGATCTTCCCAACCCAGGCTTCGAACTGGGGTCTCCAGCATTGCAGACGGATTCTTTACCAGCTGATCTACCAGGGAAATTATCTATAACGTGACAAATGTTACTGAATATATGCTTGTGCAGTGCTAAGTCAATTTAGTCCTGTCCAACTCTTTGTGACCCTATGGACTGTAGCCCTCCAGGCTCTTCTGTCCATGGGATTTTCCAGGCAAGAATACTGGAGTGGGTTGCCATGCCATCCAGGGGATCTTCCCAACCCAGGGATTGAACCCACGTCTCTTTAATCTCCTGCATTGGCAGGAGAGTTCTTTACCACTAGTGCCACCTGGGAAGCCCGAATATATACTAACAAGTTAGAAAAAATAGATGCCTACTTCACACTATCCAAAACAATTAGCTGCAAATGGAGAAAAAGTGCCAAATTTGGAAAACAACAACTAGAAGGACCAAAAGAAATGTGGTATACATAGGGAAAATATCCTTCAGGATGAAGGGAAAGAAAAGACATTTTCAGATGAAGGAAAAAACAAGGAATTTTTGTTACTATTGTAAAAGAAATTCTAAAGACATTTTCTAAGCATTTTTTCAGGTTGAAGGAATCATACAAATTATTATGATTGCAATGGTGGTTTATTGAAATATATATTTGTCTTAACATAGAATTATATATCAAATAGAGTGAATTTTAATGTATAAAGTTTATAAAAAGTAAATTTAGTGTTTTGTAAAAGCTGGATAAAACAAAAGGCAATGTCTTCTTATTGTCTTAGGTTACTTGGAGATTTTTTTTTCCATCTTTTTCTACATCTGGCCAGTCATCAAAACATGAATCAAAACCAAATAAATTAAGCCTTGTTTATTCTGTTAACTATGAGTGACTTGCATTAGAAGAGGAATATGCCAATCAATAAAATCCAGAGATAATTCTGAAGCACAATTTGAACTTCTCTTCACAGTCTCTGAGCTGACACTCAAAACCTTTTTCCAAAACAGTCAAGGAGGCTTGACTGAGTTTCAGCATCATTGCCAGACCTCCCCAGGTGGAGCCATTAACAATCAGTGAAATGGACCCAGAAAAGAGAGCATTGAAAGGAACACGAGTTTAAAAAATCTGCTAACTGCATCATCAATTTCTGAATGATTGAGAGCAGACTAGAAATGCCTTGGTAGCACTTGTCCTGTCTCACACACCTGTCACACTGTAGCAGAAATCAGCCTGCAACAATGATCTCATGATATTGTGTAACCCTGAGGCCAGGATGAGGCCTTCTCTGACGAATTTTCAGCCATCAATCTGCACAATCAGGAATGTCTGTACCCAGAGCCTCTGGCCACCAGTTCTACTTTAGACTTGTTCCCAAGTGACACTGCTGATTATTGTTATCTCCTAATGTTATTGTTTAACTAGTTCACTAATGATTAAAACAATTTCAAAGACTGAGCAAGCCCCACTAACTAAAAGGCTGTTGCACTCTAGTTAAGATAGAAAGGGTGTCCACTGCCTGAAATTAGCTGATAATGCATTATAACTAATAGTACTTTGGGAAAGTGTCCTGTCAGCGGGAGCCCGGGGGTTGTTTTCCTAATGCTTGAAGATCATCCCCATTAGTGCTTTTCTGTTTCATTGGATTAAGTGCTTGGTGCTGTACTAACCCTGATTCTTTTTTTTTTTTTTTTTTTTTTTTTGAGTGGACCACTTTTTAAAATCTTCACTGAATTTCTTACAATATTGCTTCTGTTTTGTTTTGGCTTTTTGGCCCTGAGGCATGTGGGATATCTTAGCTCCCCAGTCAGGGATGGAACCCACACCTCCCATATTGGAATGTGAAGTCGTAATCAATGAACCACCAGAGAAGTCCTCCTACTCTGATTCTTCTAAATTCTGAAAGTAATTTGGGTGCTGATTCCACAAACTCACAGAATTTTCTTCATTAGCATTTTCTTGAACTATGATGTGGAGTGCTGTGATGTGGATAACCACCTTCCTGTTTACTCATGTCCAACTGTGCCTTGCAAAAGCATATCTATCTCAGCAGGAGGGCATGGACAAGCAAAATCCAGGGGAAGTCAGAACAATATTTCATCTATCCCATTAAGTATTTCTCCATTTGCTTTCTCTATCCCATGCTTACTTTCTTTAATTTTTATCTCCCAGTGTATAGGATCTGCTGTTTCCATTATTCATCTAATAGGTATATTTTGTATATAGGGTGCTAAAAGTATATTTTGTATATAGGGAAACCAATCTTGGATGTCTTACACTAGGAGTCCCCAGCCTCTGGGCCACTGGCCGGCAACTCCTGGCAGATCCCAGAGCTTGCTCAAACTCATGTTCATCGAGTCAGTGATGCCATCCAACCATCTCGTCTTCTGTCATCCCCTTCTCCTGCCTTCAATCTTGCCCAGCATCAGGGTCTTTTCCAATGAGTCAGTTCTTTGCATCAGATGGCCAAAGTATTGGAGCTTCAGCTTTAGCATCAGTCCTTCCAGTGAGTATTCAGGACTCAGTTCCTTTAGGATTGATTGGTGTGATCTCCTAGCAGTCCAAGGGACTCTCAAAAGTCTTTTCCAACACCACAGTCCAAAAGCATCAATTCTTCCGCACTCAGCTTTCTTTATGGCCCAATTCTCACATCCATACATGACTACTGGAAAATCCATAGCTTTGACTAGATGGACCTTTGTTGGCAAAGTAATGTCTCTGCTTTTTGATATGCTGTCTAGGTTTGTCATAGCTTTTCTTCCAAGGAGCAAGAGTCTTTTAATTTCATGGCTGCAGTCACCATCTGCAATGATTTTGGAGCCCAAGAATATAAAGTCTCTCACTGTTCCCATTGTTTCCCCATCTATTCCCCATCTATTAGATCCCGGCCATGTGACTGGGATCTAAGGGAAGGTAATCCAACATGGTTCTTAGTAAACATGGAATGTCAGCAAGCAACGGGAGATGTTATAACTTGAGGTATCTAGTAACTTTAGGCTCTGAGATTGTTTCAGATTGGAACACTCCAACTATAGATATGTTAGGATATTTATCCGGCCAGAATGTGGGGCCTGGGGAGGTCATCTTGTTGCTATATGGTTTACTATATATATCTCTACACTGATATATTACAGCAGTTGTAATAACAATAATGATGATGAGAATAATAACAATAATAATTTGGTGAGCACTTTGTTTGTTATAAACATTTTCTCATTTATACCTTACAGTGCTCCTATAAAGTAAACACTTACAGATGAGAAGACCAAGATTCATAGAGATACACATGGACTTTCTGCACTTTTGCCCTTCCAGTTTCCCTGCCTGGGACACACACTTGCCAGTCACCTGGATCACTCCTGCTCACCCTTCAGCATGCAGTTCTAGTGTTCCTTATTCTAGAAAGCAGGCCCAACTCCCCTTCCTGGAGCCTCCTCTGGGCTAGACACCCTTCCTCTCTTCTCCCCAGTCCTCTACATGACCTCTGCAAAGCACTCACTCCATCGTATTAAAATGTTCTTAGATGTCTCTTCCACTAGTGCCTTGCTATGAATGTGTTGTTGTTTAGTTGCTCAGTCGTGTCCGACTCTTTGAGACCCCATGGACTGCAGCATGCCAGGCTTCTCTGTCCTTCACCACCTCCTGGAGCTTGCTGAAACTCATGTCCATTGAGTCGGTGATGCCATCCAACTATCTCATCTTCTGTCTTCCCCTTTTTCTCCTGCCTTCTATCTTTCCCAGAATCAGGGTCTTTTCCAATGAGTCGTCTCTTTACATTGGGTGGCCAAAGTATTGGAGCTTCAGCTTCAGCATCAGTCTTCCTAATGGATATTCAGGGTTGATTTCCTTTAGAATTGACTGGTTTGATCTCCTTGTAGTTCAAGGGGACTCTCAAGAGTCTTCTCCAACACCACAGTTTGAAACCATCAGTTCTTTGATGCTCAGCCTTCTTTATGGTCCAACTTTCACATCCTCACATCCATACACGACAACTGGAAATACCATAGCTTTGACTAAACAGGCATTTTTTGGCAAAGTGATGTCTCCGCTTTTTAATATACTGTCCAGGTTTATCATAGCTTTTTGCCCAAGGAGCAAGAGACTTTTAATTTCATGGCTGCCTATCTCCTTTCTTTCCAGAGGTGCTTCATATTGGGCAGAAATGATTAGAATGAGTACTACTCAGTAGAATGAGTACAGTGCCTGGTACTGAGTAGGTACTCAAATACTTGGGGAATCACAAATTAAATAAAAGCTTTAAGTAGCATACAGGTGATTAGACTGAGGATCCTTTAAGATTCAGTTATGAGACAATACTGTTTTGAGATTCAGATTTGAGCCTGGTTGGCTTGAATAGATGATGCTGAAATTAACTGAGAAATAAAAGCAAGAGCAAGATAAGGCAGTAGTTTTGAATTCAGATGACCAAAAGAAATTATCCCTTCTAAGTTGGTAAATGCACCTAAAATTTGAGGACCTACTTTTTTTTAAAGGAAAAAAGCAGTATATTATGTTTTTTCTGCACTATTTGTGTGCTTAGTCACTCAGTCATGTCCGACTCTTTGCAATCCCATGGACTGTAGCCCACCAGGCTCCTCTGTCCATAGGGATTCCCCAGGCAAGAATTCTGGAGTGGGTTGCCATGCCCACCTCCAGGGGATCTTCCTCACCCAGGGATTGAACCCAGGTCTCCCACACTGCAGGCAGATTCTTTACCAATTGAGCCAGAAGGGAAGCCCTTTCTATATACTGTTCTACTTCTAATTTTCAAATGTAAATCTTTATGCAATTGCTAGGAATTATAGTAGTTTGACCCTGGAAATAATCCAACTTGAGTCATATCTTCAAAGAATAAGCTGCTCAGTTACATAACTCAGATTATATATTGAAGGACATGAAACTGCTACACAGGAGGGGAGGGCAAGCCCCTCTGTGTTACTGAATGGCCACTGCAGCAGCAGCAGTGGCCTGCAAGTCTCCATTCACAGTCTTGATTTACCTTAGGCCTCTGCTGACTACCCCTGTTATCTTCACCAAGGTGCCTCATGGAGTGGTCATTCTTTTCTGAGGCCCTTAAGAATTGTAAATCAATTCAAAACTGATAAGCTCTGTTCCAAAGCATACTTGTTTCCATTAGCCTAAAATTTGCCATAAACCTTTCACACTAGGAAATCTATGGTGAGAATCTCTCTCAGTCAAAAGCATATTTAGTTCAGTTAAACCTTAGAAACCAGCTTAACAAAATGCAGCATGGTTTCTTTTGTTTCTAATATCTCTTCATTGCAGGATTCGCGGGGTCGAGGGCTGGTTTTGATTGCCAATGTCATAATCTAAATTTCATCACAAGTACTAACTGATTCAATAGTAACAAAGGAGAATGATCCCCAGTTCTCTCTTGTAGAGCCGAGTTTAATCTGAGTGTTGGGGGAATATTAATTCCTTTGCAGAATTTAATGCAAGATAATATGCTCATGTTCTTACACAAATCTGTATCATGTCGGGTTTGCCAATAAGTGTCCCTATAGTACAAAACCAAAGTTTAATGGGCCTGTATTCACGTGCTTTCAAAATGCATTTCAGAGTCCACTTGTAGTACAGATAAGCTATGAAGTCTGCTATTCTGGATTTTATCCAGGGAACTCTCTGCAATCAAGAGGCTGTGTGGTTATTGTAACTTGTGAAAATCACCCGTCCTTAGCTGTCCATTTCTGTTAGAAAGCTCTAAATGTTGGAAACGACTTCATTAAACTGAACCAACAGTTGCCTCCCTGAAATTTCTCCATTTTTAAAGGTGGAAATATCTTCCAGGTAAAAGCTAAAGGAACCCAATTTCAGCCTATAATGAAGAATAACTTTCTAACAGTCAAAAGCTTTGGTGGACAGTGAGTTTCCTATTAACAGGACCATTGCATGAATTGAGTGTACATGAATTATATGCATATAGGCTCCTCCACTTATGGTGGGGTAACATTCCAATAAACCCATCATAAGCTGGAAACATCATAAGCTGAAAATACTTTATACACTTAACCAATTGAACATCACAGCTTAGCCTAGCCTACCTTAAACGTGTTCTAAACATAGGACACATAGGGTATCGGTTGTTTACCCTTCTGACTTCATTGACTGGGAGCTGAGACTCACTGCCACTGCCCAGCATCATGAAGGAGTATCATACCACATATTGCTAGCCTGGGAAAAGATCAAAATTCAAAGTCCAGTTTCCGCTGAATGCCTATTACTTTTGCATCAGTTTTCAGTTAAAGTAAAAAAATCTTAAGTCGAACCACTGTAGGTTGAGTATCATATACTATATGCCTGAAATCATATGTGCAGACCCTAAGTAAGTAGAGCCAGGACTCACATTCAGGCAGTCTGACTCCACTGATCATACTGCAGAGCCCTGTGTATTGCATCACCAGCTGACACGGAAAATTGCAGCAGCAAAAGAGGTTTGAGCTAAATGACATCTGAAGTCTTTACTCACCATGAGAATACATGGCACAGGAAATTCTCATGCAGTGTGAACATTTCCCCTTAACTACCCTTCCTCAAAGTCTGGAATAGTTGTCTCTCACAAGCCCCCTTGGATGAGTGTACTTCTTCTAATGGCACGTGTCCGAAGACTTTATGATTATTTATTGTGTTTCTCTCACATAAAACTATACTTCCTCAGATTAACAATTACTTGTACCTTCGTCATCATTATCCTGAGTATACTGCACAGATCCTGGCACAAAGTAAGCAGTCAGTAAGTATTTGTAAAATAAATGAATGAAGGATATAATGAACCAGTGGTAACATTCTATTGTTCTACAAGTTAAATGGCTGTCTTACTGCCGAACTAGATCCTGGAATGAAACCTAGGGAATAAAAGACAAACAGATGCACACATGCTAGAAGTTAAGGGTCTTTTATGCTTTTATGCTTATTATATGCTGCTTTCTAGTGAAAGAATATAAATATTTAACAGTAGGAAATTAGTTAAATAAATTATGATCTGTTCACCCAGTGGAATATTAGACTTCTATTAAAAAATGATGCTGAAAACTAATGGGTAATAGCATGGAAGTCTATTCTCAATACATTAAATATTTTAAAAAATTAAAACCATTTTTTGTGCATGCATGTCAGAAAGGAAAGGAGAAACAAAATGGTATATATAGTACACATAAAAATTATGAAAGGATATGTTATAGCCCTATATGGCAATAATGCTTTTCTCTATAATAGAATCAGAAATGAATTTTTATTTTTTATTTCATTGATCTGTATTTTCTAAATTTCTACAATAAACATATATTACATTAGGAAAGGGAAAAATAAAAAGTTTTGTTCCTGCTTTTGATTTTTTGCTAAATACAAATAAATTACTCATATAAAATAATTAAAAAGGAATGCATACAACTTCTGCCCGTATACTCAATTATGTTTTCTTTGTCAATCCTTTAGCTCAAATACTGTATGTAGGCATGTGTAAGGGGAATGGGTGACTCTTGAGAAATATATTTTCAAAGTGGAAACAAAAGCACAATAGACCATCATCACCCAAACTTGACTAAAGTATTCAAAGCTTCATGCATTCAAAGCATTCAAAGCATTCACCTTTCTCCACTGATTGTAACAAATGCACCAAGTCCCATGAACTGGTTAAAATCAACCAACCAAACAAGCAAGTAATAACAAGTTCTTCATAATAACAAGTGCCACTGAAAAGAAGAGGAAGTGCTGGTTGTAGAAATGAAAAAAAGTAAACAAGGGTAAGACAGTGATTGCTCCTGACCTAGAACTGTGTAATTGGATTCGGGGAGGGGTGGGGGCGGTTATAAACAAAAATTCTAGACAAAAACAGTTTTTTTTAATGTTCTCTTTAGGTCTTTCTATTTTTCCGCTCCAATAACATCAGGCTTGGAAGTTTCTGAAAAATGTCATGTCAAGATTACAACTTCTGAATTTTTTCCCTGCCACAACAACAAAAAGAAAGAGTGGAGAGAGAGAGGAAAACAAAGTAAGAGAGGAGGGAAAGGGTTCAGTTCAGTTCAGTCGCTCAGTCGTGTCCGACTCTTTGCGACCCCATGAACCACAGCATGCCAGGCCTCCCTGTCCATCACCAGCTCCCGGAGTTCACCCAGACTCATGTCCATTGAGTCGGTGATGCCATCCAGCCATCTCACTCTCTGTCGTCCCCTTCTCCTCCTGACCCCAATCCTTCCCAGCATCAGGGTCTTTTCCAGTGAGTCAGTTCTTCGCATCAGGTGGCCAAAGTATTGGAGTTTCAAGGTAGTAGGTGAATAATACTACTGCTGGCTCTTGTAAAGAATTCAATTGTCAATGAAATGGGCAGGAAATATATATTTTTCAATGAGGAAGGATTGCAGAGGAGGATGTGCCTGTGAGTCACTGAAAACTGGCCCTCCTTCCATCTTTTTGTGGGGAGGGTTAGATTTCAGTGTCCAATACTGGGAGAAGGAATAGAGAGGAGTGGGAGCGATGATCCAGATGTGAGCAAGGGACAATAAAGAAGGTAAACAGCTCCACCTCTCTACACCTTGGAGTCATACACACAACAGCCTGGGAACCATTTATCACCATTACAAGACTTCCTTACAAGCTACAGAAATTCTTTGCATTAGAAAAACACAATATTTAGTAAAAACCCCCTTCTTGAAAGAAATTGTTTATACTGAGAGATAACAATGCATTAACAAAACACAGAAAACCCAAAGCTCTTTTTTTTTCTTTTTAAAGAGAGAGCTATGGTAGCTAAAAGGCAGTAACTTGAACGGAAAAAAAAATTACTATTGAGACTGATAACAATAAGGACAAGCACATAATGGGTATCTAAAACCTCTATAGATACCACCCATCCTAAGAAATCATGCCTATATATCTAGTTGATGTCGATATGAAATATATATGAGGTCCAATCTGGGTGTACAGGGAGTGTCTTTGGAACAGCACTATAACTAAAAATAAGCAAGTCTAATCAAATACGAGTAGTCTGACTGCTTGGAGGCTGGGATTGTGGCTAGAATAGGTATCTTCTTGGACCATGTGGTTTGTATTAAGAATTACATACAGTAACACGGATGAATTCCACAGGCTAGCGTAGGGTGAAAGACATCAAATACCAAAGGATCCATACTGTCTAATCCATTTACATGATGCTCTAGAATAAGCAAAACAAATCCATACGTTCAGAATAATGGTTGGGATGGAGGCTGAGGATGAAGTGGGGCTTTGACTAGGGGAACAAGAAGGAAGCTATCGCACTGCTGATAATGTATAACTTCATCGAGGCGATGGCAATATGACGTGTATACATTTGTAAAAGTCCACTGAGTTCTTAAGTATAAACTTAAAATTTGTTTACTTCTCTGTGAGACTTTAGCAAGTTAAGGAAGAAAAGAAATAAGGATTACATAGCACTCTGAAACAAAACATAGAGAGAGACACTGTATTTGACAACCTAAATCATTCTGGTTACCAGAGAGATCCACCACATTATGAGATGTGTGTAGTGCAAATATTCTTATGGCCTTCATGACATTTCCATCAGGTGCGTTCCTCTCGCTTTTCTCTGTCTCCTGATCAGCCTTCTAAACTCTCGCTCAATCTCCCAGGAGGGCTAGCACAATCTGGAGCCAGATGGGTTTTTTAAATTTTATTTATTTATTTTAATTGGAGGATAATTACTTTACAATATTGTGGTAGCTTTTGCCATGCATAGACATGAATCAGCCAGAGGGTTTTAATTTTACTCTCATCACTCTGACCAGTTTTGTGAGTTTGGGCATGATTTCCATGCCTTCTTCAAGTGTAAATGAAATGTTAAAATGTATAGCACTTGACACGCTGACATTTTAATAATTGTTCACTTATGATCACCCCTGGAGAGGACATGGCAACCCACTCCAGTATTCTTGCTTGGGAAACCCCATGAACAGAGGAGCCTGGCGAGCTACAGTCCATGAGGTCGCAAAGAGTTGGATATGACTGAGCAACTGAGCATATTATCTCGTTTCCCTTCCTAGGAAGGAGAGAGTATTTTGAGTAATGAAAACAAATTATTCTGGTCCTCTGAATAATACTTCAGCATTATTGTGTGCCTGGAAAATCCCATGGATGGAGGAGCCTGGTAGGCTGCAGTCCATGGGGTCGCTAAGTCGGACACTTAGCGACTTCACTTTCACCTTTCCCTTTCATGCATTGGAGAAGGAAATAGCAACCCACTCCAGTGTTCTTGCCTGGAGAATCCCAGGGATGGGGGAGCCTGGTGGGCTGCCATCTATCGGGTCGCACAGAGTCGGACATGACTGAAGTGACTTAGCAATAGCAATTATTGTGTGTAGCTGTCCTGAGTGTTGATCATCCACTGGAGAAACTGGAAGCTTCCCATCTCCGGGTTGTACAAAGTTGCAGTTAGACCCCACTGTGGAAAAGGCAGCTTGTGATGTCCCAACGGAAACCTGCTTGCCTCCCCGCCACCCACTCCTCTTTCCACAGGCAACAGCTGATGGACAAACTTTCTCAGGTGATTGATGCTTCTTGCAACCTGATCGTGAAGTGTGCATCTCCCATACCACATTCCTGATCCTTTACATAAACAGTTTCCCAGACCTATGAACTGCCCCACTGGAACCAGTCAAGACAATTGGTACCCTCCACATTCCCACCATTGGTTCCCACCATTTAGCTTATCTGGGAGCCTTTCACAAAGCTCATCAGGCCATTTGAATTTGTATATTCAAAAATGACATTCTGGTGATAAAGTCAAGCATTTTTTTTTTTTTTTTGGAATTTAAAATAAGAATAGAGTAACTGCCTCCTTGTGTGGTTGGCAGCCTGCTGTTTACAAAGTATCTACAGCTGCTACTGTCCAATGGCTTCCTAGGTGGCGCTAGTGGTAAAGAACCTGCCTGCCAATGCAGGGGACATAAGAGACTCAGATTCAATCACTGGGTCTGGAAAATCCCCTGGAGAAGGGCACAGTAACCCATTCCAGTATTCTTGCCTAGAGAATCCCATGGACAGAGGAGACTGGTGGACTACAATACATGGCGTAGCAAAAAAGCTGGACACAACTGAAGAGACAGCACTACTGCCCGAATCACTGTGTACTGCAGACAGTGGTGGCATGGCTTGGATGGCGCTCAGCCACTGGGGATGCTGCCTGCTGTGAGGCCCCTCTACCACTCTTATTCCCCAGTGGCCAATGTCAACTACAATCAAAGTGCCGCTTCAGTGTAACCACCAGCATCTTTTGCCTAGTGTGGCCTAACTGCTTTAGTTGAGATAATAGCACTCATCTAAAACAGTGACTCTGAACCATATATGCACATTAGAATTACCTGAGAAGGACGTTCCTGGTGGCTCAGTGGGTAAAAATCCACCTGCCAATGGAGGGACACGGGTTTGGTCCCTGGTCCAGGAAGATCCCACGTGCCACAGAGCAGCTAAGCCTGCGTGCCACAGCCACTGAGCCTGTGCTCTAGAGCTTATGAGCCACAGCTACTGAAGAATGCATGCCACGACTACCGAAGCCATGTGCCTGGAGCGCATGCTCCGAGACGAGAGGGGCCACCGCTATAGGCAGCCCGTGCACCGCAACTAGTGAGCGGTCCCCGTTTCTCACCACAGCTGGAAAAAGCCTGAGCACAGCAAAGAAGACCTAGCACAGATAAATTCTTTTTTTAAAAGAATTTGCTTGAGAAGTTTGAAAAGAAATTAATTTTTCCTGGCTCCCTACCTATTCCCACATCTGCTGGGGACTTTGTTCTGGGATGAGACTGGTTATGGTTACAGTCTCATCTTTTAAAAGTTCCTTAGGTGAATCTAGGGACTCCCCTGGAGGTCCAGTGGTTAAGATTTCATGCTTCCATTGCAGGGGGCATAGGTTCAATCCCAAGTCGGGGAACTAAGATCCCATAAGCCATGGGGGGACCAAAACATATAAATATATACACACATTTAAAAAGTACTAAATATTGTTACCAGATTTCTAAGCGCAGTTATCTTCCTACTACATTAAATCTTGGTATCTGCTTGATTTCTCTGGTTCTACTTGTACTCCTGTGTCCCTCTGTTCCTAAGCACGGTAACCATACTTCTTAACCCTCTTTGGGTTCCTCACCTTTTCTCTAATACTGTCTTCCCTTGTGTCATCATTTGACCCTTCCAATCCCCTGGTTCTGTGTGAGGCCTAACGACTAGTATTAGAGACTGAAATTCCTTCCTGTCGTACTGAATTTGATGTATATAATATGTATTCTGAATACTGTATGCATACTGAATTTTACGTATAGAATAGAATAATTCTGAGATATAATTATTTTCTAAAAATAAATTTTGTTATTTTTTCTTAATATAGCTGCTCATCATTAAAACTCAAAAAGTAACAAAATTAAAAATAATCCCCAAACCTACAAATATCTCTGCCATCATGTTTAGTTTTTCTAAACATATGTATTTTTTCCTTCCGTTAAAAGGTATTATGACATCAATACTATTCTGTAATTTTCTTCCACTTCATGCATCAGACGCCTCTATGTTCCTAAATATTATTCTCTAAATATTTAGAGAAGTCTCAGTTCATTAAATATTATTGAAGTCTCCACGTAATTAATTGTATGAATTTGTTTAACTACCTCTGTATTGTTGACTAGTTAGGCTATTTCCAATTTTTATCTTTTATAAATATGTCCTTCCAAATATTCTTCAAACAAATCTTTGAGCATTCTTATCATGTTCTTACCTAGGAATGAAATATACATCAAATGACATAAGAAGGTTTAAGAGTTTTCACATAAGATGTCAAATTGGGTGGAAATTTTCCTTCAAATTTGTTAATTTTTTGGTTAGTGGTTAGTGTAGTTGACAAGCCATGGACATCCTTCATCTACATTGGTTTCTCACTATAGTGGCCCTTCATTGCATATCTGTGAAATGAAAAACCAGAGTAAGCCTGGCAATTGGTGGTGATTAGTCAGCACTTTCACCACTTCTGTAAACTAGCTTTGAATAATCCTGAAATTCAATTCCACTGACCTTGAGTGAATGCCACATAGAACTAAACACAATGTGGAGGCTATAAAGACAAACTGCTTCCTTGAAAGTGTTTGTAATTTAGTATTCACACATAGTTATTACATAATACAAAATGTGATAAGTCATTAAGAAAATTAGTGCTGTGGGAAGATTTCTGAGTGGGTTGCTTGGGAAGATTACATAAAGAAAATTACATTTAATCTAGCTCTGATGGAAATAAGGTCAGATTTGGTCTAGTGTTGGGCGTGGTGGGCAGAAGGGCACCTTGGATATGGAGGCATACGAAGCGAAACACTAAAGGGCAACAAAGTATCTAAAATTCATTTGGGAAAAAAAGACAGCAATCAAGGTGTCTCAGGAGTAGAGTTAATACAAGACAAATTTAATGGGAGATACACTGGGGAAGCAGACTGGTATCAACCTTGAACACTTTGCTGAGGAGTGGAAATTACTTGGAAGGAAATGGGGAGCTGATGAAGGGGAGAGAAATGCTGCAGGAAGGTCATTGTGTCAGCAGTGTGGATCAAAGCAGCTTTTGGCATAGGGAATCATTACAGCAGCCCTTGTGAGAAGTAAGTAACAGAAAAGGGCAGAAGAGAGGCAGACAGCGAGCCAAAAAATTTTATAGCTAAGACTCTTCAATATATGTAGGACATAATAAAGCAAGCAAGAGTGAATACTGGCAAAATTTAAAAGCTGGATTTATAGTTGGTAATCCCTCCCATCCCAATTTTTTTGAAATAAATATTCAATTAATTGACCTGTTTATTTGGCTTTATTTGAAAAGCATCAGCACCACCTGGTGACAGTAACTCAGATTACCCCAACTGTCCTGAATTATACCTTTCTTTTTTGGAAAAAATTTCAAACATATAGAAAGTTGAAAGAATACCAAAATAAACACCCCTATATCACCCTATATGATCATCTGTATTTACCAGTTGTTAAATCATGGCATCTGGTCCCATCACTTCATGGGAAATAGATGGGGAAACAGTGGAAACAGTGTCAGACTTTATTTTGAGGGGCTCAAAAATCACTGCAGATGGTGACTGCAGCCATGAAATTAAAAGACGCTTACTCCTTGGAAGAAAAGTTATGACCAACCTAGATAGCATATTCAAAAGCAGAGACATTACTTTGCTGACTAAGGTCCGTCTAGTCAAGGCTATGGTTTTCCCTGTGGTCAGGTATGGATGTGAGAGTTGGACTGTGAAGAAGGCTGAGTGCCGAAGAATTGATGCTTTTGGACTTTGGTGTTGGAGAAGACTCTTGAGAGTCCCTTGGACTGCAAGGAGATCCAACCAGTCCATTCTGAAGGAGATCAACCCTGGGATTTCTTTGGAAGGAATGATGCTAAAGCTGAAACTCCAGTACTTTGGCCACCTCATGAGAAGAGTTGACTCATTGGAAAAGACTCTGGTGCTGGGAGGTATTGGGGGCAGGAGGAGAAGGGGCTGACAGAGGATGAGATGGCTGGATGGCATCACTGACTCGATGGATGTGAGTCTGAGTGAACTCCAGGAGTTGGTGATGGACAGGGAGGCCTGGTGTGCTGTGATTCATGGGGTCACAGAGTCAGACACGACTGAGCGACTGAACTGAACTGAATGCTTTGCCTGGCTTTAGTTCTTTCTTTCTGTGTGTGAGTGTGTGTGTGTGTGTGTGTGTGTGTGTATGCAAAGTCATTTGATAGTAAACTACAGACACTGAAACACTTAAAAATTTTCTGCATGAAGTTCCTAAAAAACGAATATCCTCTACTTAAACATAATACCATCACCTTACTTGAAAAATTAACAATAATTTTACATAATCATATTATTACTGCTATTCAAATTTCATAAAAAATGTTTTGAAGTTTGTATTTTTCTTAATCTACAAGATTTGTTTTGCATTTGATTATGTTTCTAAGGTCTCTTTTAATCTAGAACAATTTTCGCTACCTTTTTTTTTTTTTTTTTACTTCCCATGACATTGCCATTTTTTAAGCATCCAGACCAGTTATTTTGTAGAATGTCCCATATTCTGGATTTGTCTTATTATTACCCTCATGATTAGATTCACATTAAATATTTTGGCAAGAATACTTCATAAGTGACTTTGTGTATTTTTTATTGCATCACTTCAGGAAACACAATACCAGGTTGTCCTATCACTGGTGTTGTTATGTTTGATCAATTGGTTAAGTAGTAACTGCAAATATATCATGTGTGGGGTGTTATTTTGAGGCCATGTGAATACCTTGACCTTGACAAAGTTTTAGCCAAAGGCTTTAACAACAATGACAATCCTTACTTGAATCAGCTTATTGCACTGGGAATTGCAAAATGATGATATTCTATCATTCTTATGACATGCATTACTAAACAGAAACAGATTAATCTAACTATAGATCAAACTGATATAACAAAGGAGAAAATAACTAAGATTCAAGTAGATTTTGACCAAGTACTTTGTACATCCTTAGTGAAATATATTCTAAAGGCAAGAGGAACTAAAGAAGAAAACTTAAACTACTTGGTTAATATATTCTTAGTAATTACACAGATATTGCAATTCTGAAACTTTTTAATATAATTCTAGAATAAAGCAAATAAACAACTATATTCATCAAATTAGGAAACAAGATTTCACTGTAAAAGAGATCCACATATAAAATAAAATCAAGTATGGAAAAATGCTATAATTTTACAGTTGAACTAGAAATATCAAATATTAGCTCATGATTTAAGGAAAAAAATACTTCTTAGTTCTGTCCACAATCGTGTAAACAAAGGTATTACAGTAGCAACAGCATAACGAGCACCCAGATTTTGGTTTTTCATGCGCTTACTAACCATTTGCCTATCTTCCTTGGTGAAGTGCCTGCTCAAATCTTTTCCCTGTTTTTACTGGGTTGTTTGTTTTTTATGATGGAGTTGAAGGACTTCTTTATGTATTCTGAATATGAGTTCATTATCAGATATATGTTTCATGCATATTTTCTCCCATTCTCTGGCTGTATTATATATTTTCTCAAGGAGTTTTTAATTATGATGAAGTTCAATTCATATATTTTTCTTCTTTTATAGTTATTGCTCTTCTGTGTCTTGTCCCCCAAAAACTCTGCCTAATGGTAAGTCACAGATATGCTAATATTTTCTTCTAAAAGCTTTAGTTTTGCTTTTTATGTATAAATCTATGGTCCATGTAAAATAAAATTTTAGATGTACATCTTTTATTAAATACCATCAAGGGGTTAATCATCTCCAACTCTGTGTTTTAGATATTTCACATTTGTTGAATAGCAGGAAACACATGTTAAATGTCAAAATAAATTTTTAGAAACATAAGTGTTTTTCCTTTCTATTTTTTAAACTGAAGTGTAGTTGACATACAAAATATCAGTTTCAGTTGTACAACATGGCAATTTGACATTTATCTACATTGCAAATTGATCACCACAATAAGTCTAATAATCATCTATCACATCATTACAGTATTATTGTAATGTACATACACTCCCTATGCTGTAGATTACACCTCCGGACTTACTAATTTATAACTGGAAGCTCATACCTCTTAATCCCCTTCACCTATCTCCCGCGTTCACGGACTCCTCTTCCTTCTTTCGATCATCAGTTTGTTCTCTATGAGTCTGTTTCTGTTTTATTCTGTTCATTTTTATTTTTAGGTTTCATATATAAGTGAAACTGAACTTACTTCATTTAGCCTAATGCCCTGAAGTTCCATCCATGTGGTTGCAAATGGCAAGATTTCATTCTCTTTCATTTCATTGCAAGTATATACTATACTTCTTTTAATCTAAGTGAGTCTCTTTCTAGCAATATGGACATATAAGTCTTGTTTGTTTGTTTTTTTTAATGTATTTGGCCATCCTATGTTTTTTGATGGGAGCATTTAGTCCATTTACATTTAACATAATTATTGATAGGCATATTTATTGCATTTTGTTCACTGCTTTCTAGTTGTCCTGTAGTTTTTCTTTGCTCCGTTCTTCTTCTGTTCTCTTCTATTGTAATTTCATTACTTTCTTTAGTGTTCTTGTATTCTTTCTCTTCCTTTTTTTGGTATATGTATCAGGCTTTTGGTATGTGGTTACCATGAGGGTCATATATAGCCACCTGTATATACTATAGTCTATTTTAAGTTGACAGTTGTTTAAGTTGCACTTACAGTGCCTCTTACATAGCATATAGTTGGGTCTTGCTTCTTTATCTCAATTTGATCATCCTCATTGCATTTTACTTGGAGTGTTCTTAAGTGTCTTATTATGTTTGTTATGAAATGTAATTATTAATATAGCTTAAGTCCATCATTTCACTATTTTGCTTTCCACTTGTGCTACCTGGTTTTTGTTTCTTCATTTTTGCTTTTGCTTTATTTAGTGAAAGATCTTAATTTTAAAAATTTAACTTATTTATCCACTGCTTTTTAGTTATACCTTTTGGCATTAAACATTTAGTGGTCATTACAGAGATTGAAGGCAGGAGGAGAAGGGGACGACAGAGAATGAGATGGCTGGATGGCATCACTGACTCAATGGACATGGGTTTGGGTGAACTCCAGGAGTTGGTGATGGACAGGGAGGCCTGACATGCTGTGGTCCATGGGGTCGCAAAGAATCAGACACAACTGAGTGACTGAACTGAACTGAACTGAACTGAGATTACAAAATATATCCTTAAATTTTCTCAGTCTGAAAAATTGAAAGTCATTCAGTTGTGTCTGACTGTTTGTGACCCCATGGACTATATAGTCCATGGAATTCTCCAGGCCAGAATACTGGAGTAGGTAGCCGTTCTTCCAGAGGATTGTCCCAACCCAGGGATTGAACCCAGGTCTCTCTCATTGCACGTGTACTCTCTATCAGCTGAACCACAGGGAAGCCCATAGTTAATATCACTTTACATAAAATATAGTTTAACTATGTAATCAGAAGGCTGATGAAACCTCTCATCTTTAGGCTATAGTTGTAATATTAATATGTAATATATTACATTCACATATATTATAAACTTCAAAACAGTATTATAATGTTTGCTTTAAATAGTTATATGTACTTTAAATATATGCATATGTGTACATATATTGTATATATGTATATTTTAAAATAAGGAAAAGTCTTCATATTTATATACATATTAACTTTTCTAATATTACTATTCCTTTCTGAAAATCTGAGTTCCTTTCTGGCTTTATTCTCCTCAACTTATAGAACTTCCTCTCACATTTTTGTATAAAGTTTTCAGTGGTTACTATAGAAATTGCAATATATACCCTTAACTTTTCTTAATCTACTTTGGCCTGCATGTAAAAAATTCTATTTTATGTTCATTTCTTAAGAACATTTTCACCAGATACAGAATTCTAGTCTGACAGTTTTTTCTTTTATTCCTTAAAAAAATTTTGATCTAGACTTTTGCTTCCAGTCACAATTTTGTTAAAAGGATAAGATTTACTCTTCTGCCTTAACAACAACAAAATACCTATACAAAATACATCAAACAACAGTTTTCAAGGTACTAGATATTAGAAAACAAAGAACAGTAGTCCCTGACAAACAAAAAACATACAAGGGAAACTAAGGGGAAAAGGCAGAACCCAGCAGTCTTCCTAAATTGAGGAGATGTAGCTGAGAGTATGAAGAGGCCCCGGCAGCTAGAGTTCAAAGGACGTAAGACTGGAGAAGAGAAAGCTGCACCGAGAAAGAGCCTCAGAGACTGCATCGAGGGTTCCCATCACTGTTCAGTCCATGTGTGCAAGGAAACTACCTGAAGCCATGGAAAGAACTATCAGGAAGGATTACAGGGGAAAAAATGCCTGGAACTTTCAGACCTGGCAACAGCGACTGTTCCCCCTAGTCAGACTGCAAAATTTTCACAGTTCAGGGGCATAAATCAGGAAGGTGTTGCCTCAGAAGAAGGGAATAATTAGCTCTAGACGGAGCACTGCTCTGACCCACTTAGTAAATCTTAAGACCAAGGCTCAAAAGAATCAAATTGTTTCCCACTAGCTTAACTGCATCTGATAGCTCAAGATAGTTTATAGGAATACAAAAATATCTTAACACCCAGCAAAGAAAAGTTTACAAGGTCTGGTATCCAATCAGAGATTACCCAGCATGCACAGAATAGGAAAACAGAACACACATAAAAGAAGATAATCAATCATTAGAAAAAGATGCAGAACTGACAAAGATGTTATAATCAGCATAGAAAGACATTCAAACAGTTTTTACAACTTAATTCCATGTGTTCACAAAGTTGAGTAAATACTTAGAAATTTAAAACAGAACCAAATCACTGTGATGAGATTTCAGTGAATAGGATTAATGGCAGATTTGGCATTGTGGAAAAAAGATTAACGTATTTGAAGGATACACACACACACACTGTGTACACATGACTTAGTATATATACATTTATTTCCAGGTGGTGCTAGTGGTAAAGAACCCGCTTGCCAATGCACAAGAAGTAAGAGATGCAGGTTTGATCCCTGGGTTGGGAAGATCCCCTGGAGGAGTGCATGGCAACCCACCGCAGTATTCTTGCCTGGAGAAACCCATGGACAGAGGAGCCTGGCGGGCTACAGTTCATGGGGTTGCAAAGAGTCAGACGTAACTGAATTGACTCAGAACACACACACAAATTTCCTAGCTCTGTATACAGACAGCCTAAAAGCAGCAAGCATACCTAACAGAGATAAGATCTTGATATGTAAACAAATACCATTTGATTTCAGAGTTAGGCAGGAAAAATACAAAATGAACCTGGAGCATTGTATAATCCCAAAAAGTGAGGAAATACTTAAACAAACAAACAAACAAAATACATGAGGCATGTCAAAAGGACAGAGGCTCCCAATAGCCAAAGCCTGAAAATTTTAAACTACAAAACAGTGATACTATTGATTATACACCAAATAAAAAAGAAATATCCATGAGTCCATATTGATAAAAATAAATAAACAAATAGAAGGGACAAATCTTTATAGAAGAATTTCAAGTAATAAGAAGGGATGGGGAAAATAGAAAATCACCATTAAAATATCACAGTAACAATTGTTCAAGCAAGATCCATGGATGAATGCTATAATTTGTAGGAAAAACTTTAAGGAGAGACCAGATAAGTGTATAGCCTTGAAATACCTACCCCAATATATTTATGAATAATTGTGGTGCATTTTAAATAAATGTCCAGATATTCTTTGTTATTTCTTCAACTAAAAGGTGGACATTAATAGATCTTCCTGAGGGTATGCTGGATTTAGTGATTTGCTTCCACTGAATAGAATATAGAAAGCATGATCTAAAATCTTCATTGTGTTTTCCATGGAAAAGGCAAGGCAGGGCAGGGGGAAAAGCTTCAGTTCAGTCACTCAGTCGTGTCTGACTCTTTGCGACACCATGAATCGCAGTACGCCAGGCCTCCCTGTCCATCACCAACCCCCGGAGTTCCTCAGACTCATGTCCATCGAATCAGTGATGCCATCCAGCCATCTCATCCTCTGTCGTCCCCTTCTCCTCCTGCCCCCAATCCCTCCCAGCATCAGAGTCTTTTCCAATGAGTCAACTCTTCACATGAGATGGCCAAAGTACTGGAGTTTCAGCTTTAGCATCATTCCTTCCAAAGAAATCCCAGGGCTGATCTCCTTCAGAATGGGCTGGTTGGATCTCCTTGCAGTTCAAGGGACTCAAGAGTCTTCTCCAACACCACAGTTCAAAAGTATCAAGTCTTCGGTGCTCAGTCTTCTTCACAGTCCAACTCTCACATCCATACATGACCACAGGAAAAACCATAGCCTTGACTAGACGGACCTTAGTGGGCAAAGTAATGTCTCTGCTTTTGAATATGCTATCTAGGTTAGTCATAGCTTTTCTTCCAAGGAGTAAGCATCTTTTAATTTCATGGCTGCAGTCACCATCTGCAGTGATTTTGGAGCCCCTCAAAATAAAGTCTGATGCTGTTTCCACTGTTTCCCCTTCTATTTCCCATGAAGTGATGCAACCGGATGCCATGATCTTCATTTTCTGAATGTTGAGCTTTAAGCCAGCTTTTTCACTCTCCACTTTCACATTCATCAAGAGGCTTTTTAGTTCCTCTTCACTTTCTGCTATAAGGGTGGTGTCATCTGCATATCTGAGGTTATTGATATTTCTCCCGGCAATCTTGATTCCAGCTTGTGCTTCCTCCAGCCCAGAGTTTCTCATGATGTACTCTGCACAGAAGTTAAATAAGCAGGGTGACAATAGACAGCCTTGACATACTCCTTGTCCTATTTGGAACCAGTCTGTTGGTCCATGTCCAGTTCTAACTGTTGCTTCCTGACCTGCATACAGATTTCTCAAGAGGCAGGTCAGGTGGTCTGGTATTCCCATCTCTCTCAGAATTTTCCACAGTTTATTGTGATCCACACAGTTAAAGGCTTTGGAATAGTCAATTAAGCAGAAATAGATGTTTTTCTGGAGCTCTCTTGCTTTTTCCATGATCCAGCAGATGTTGGCAATTTGATCTCTGCTTCCTCTGCCTTTTATAAAACCAGCTTGAACATCTGGCAGTTCACCGTTCACATATTGCTGAAGCCTGGCTTGGAGAATTTTGAGCATTACTTTACTAGTGTGTGAGATGAATTCAATTGTGTGGTAGTTTGAGCATTCTTTGGCATTGCCTTTCTTTGGAATTGGAATGAAAACTGACCTTTTCCAGTCCTGTGGCCACTGCTGAGTTTTCCAAATTTGCTGGCATATTGAGTGCAGCACTTTCACAGCATCATCTTTCAGGATTTGAAATAGCTCCACTGGAATTCCATCACCTCCACTAGCTTTGTTCATAGTGATGCATCCTAAGGCCCACTTGACTTCACATTCCAGGATGTCTGGCTCTAGGTGAGTGATCACACCATCGTGATTATCTGGGTCGTGAAGATCTCTTTTGTACAGTTCTTCTGTGTATTCTTGCCACCTCTTCTTAATATCTTCTGCTTCTGTTAGGGCCATAATATGTCTGTCCTTTATCTGGCCCATCTTTGCATGAAATGTTCCCTTGGTATCTCTAATTTTCTTGAAGAGATCTCTAGTCTTTCCCATTCTGTTCTTTTCCTCTATTCTTTGCATTGATTGCTGAAGAAGGCTTTCTTATCTCTTCTTGCTATTCTTTGGAACTCCGCATTCAGATGCTTATATCTTTCCTTTTCTTCTTTGCTTTTCGCTTCTCTTCTTTTCACAGTTATTTGTAAGGCCTCCCCAGACAGCCATTTTGCTTTTTTGCATTTCTTTTCCATGGGGATGGTCTTGATTCCTGATTCCTGTACAATGTCACGAGCCTCATTCCATAATTCATCAGGCACTCTATCTATCAGATCTAGGCCCTTAAATCTATTTCTCACTTCCACTGTATAGTCATAAAGGATTTGATTTAGGTCATACCTGAATGGTCTAGCGGTTTTCCCTACTTTCTTCAATTTAAGTCTGAATTTGGTAATAAGGAGTTCATGATCTGAGCCACAGTCAGCTCCTAGTCTTGTTTTTGTTGACTGTATAGAGCTTCTCCATCTTTGGCTGCAAAGAATATAATCAATCTGATTTCAATGTTGACCATCTGGTGATGTCCATGTGTAGAGTCTTGTCTTGTGTTGTTGGAAGAGGGTGTTTGCTATGACCTGTGCATTTTCTTGGCAAAACTCTATTAGTCTTTGCCCTGCTTCATTCCACATTCCAAGGCCAAACTTGCCTGTTACTCCAGGTGTCTCTTGACTTCGTACTTTTGCATTCCAGTCCCCTATAATGAAAAGGACATCTTTTTTGGGTGTTAGTTCTAAAAGGTCTTGTAGGTCTTCATAGAACTGTTCAACTTCAGCTTCTTCAGCATTACTGGTTGGGGCATAGACTTGGATTACTGTGATATTGAATGGTTTGCCTTGGAAATGAACAGAGATCGTTCTGTCATTTTTGAGATTGCATCCAAGTACTGCATTTCAGACTCTTTTGTTGACCATGATGGCTACTCCATTTCTTCTGAGGGATTCCTGCCCGCAGTAGTAGATATAATTGTCATCTGAGTTAAATTCACCCAATCCAGTCCATTTTAGTTTGCTGATTCCTAGAATGTCGACATCCACTCTTGCCATCTCTTGTTTGACCACTTCCAATTTGCCTTGATTCATGGACCTGACATTCCAGGTTCCTATGCAATATTGCTCTTTACAGCATCGGACCTTGCTTCTATCACCAGTCACATCCACAGCTGGGTATTGTTTTTGTTTTGGTTCCATCCCTTCATTCTTTCTGGAGTTCTTTCTCCACTGATCTCCAGTAGCATATTGGGCACGTACCGACCTGGGGAATTCCTCTTTCAGTATCCTATCATTTTGCCTTTTCCTACTGTTTATGGGGTTCTCAAGGCAAGAATACTGAAGTGGTTTGCCATTCCCTTCTCCAGTGGACCACATTCTGTCAGACCTCTCCACCATGAGCTGCCCATCTTGGGTTGCCCCGCAGGCATGGCTTAGTTTCATTGAGTTAGAGAAGGCTGTGGTCCTAGTGTGATTAGATTGACTAGTTTTCTGTGAGTATGGTTTCAGTGTGTCTGCTCTCTGATGCCCTCTTGCAACACTTACCATCTTACTTGGGTTTCTCTTACCTTGGGCGTGGGGTATCTCTTCTCGGCTGCTCCAGCAAAGCCTCGCCGCTGCTCCTTACCTTGGATGAGGGGTATCTCCTCACCGCTGCCCTTCCTGACCTTCAACCTTGGATAGCTCCTCTAGGCCCTCCTGCGCCGGAGCAGCCACCGCTTCTTGGTCGTGGAGTGGCTCCTCCCGGCGGTCCCTGGCCTCGGCGGTGGGGTAGCTCCTCCCCACCGCCGCCCCTTGCCTTGGGCGCGGGGTGGCTCCTCTCGGCCGTTCCTGCGCCATCGCAGCCTGCACTCTCGGCTGCTGCCCCTGACCTCTGATGTGGGGTAACTCCTCTTGGTCGCTGCCCTTCAGGCATGTGGTCCTCCCAGCCTCTGCCCCTGACCTCGGATGCGGGGTAGCTCCTCTTGGCCGCGCTTAAGCTTAGGATTGACTAATTTGAAAAATGTCAATTCACTCTGACCTATAGGACGTCTAGTACCTTGGGTAAAGATTTTAGGCAGGGGAAATACTGGCTTGGTATATGAGAGTTAGATAAAGGAGATGGTTGGGGGTATGGACCCAGACTGGCTCGAGGGTTTATAAAAAAATGATTTTCATGTGCCTATCTATGAAGGCTGAATCACAGGGGAAGTGCAAAGAACTTTGGCCATTCATTTGGCTCTGTGAGTAATGGATGTCAAATAGATGAATACAGAATCTAAGGAAACATAGAACAGAAAATATCACATAAACTCATACTACAAAATACCTTCTAAAAAATACCTTCAGCAGTACTCTTCAAAACTATCTAAGTCATGAAAAACAAAGAAATATTGAGAAGCTGTTAGATACTAGAGGAAAGTAATGAAATAGAAATGAAATAAAGTAATGAAAAGTAATGAAATTCTGGTATCCAGAATTGGATCTTGGAACAGAATAAAAATCAATGGAAAAACTGATGAAATCTCAGTAAAATTTCTACTTTAGTAATAATATTGTACTAATGTCAATTTCTTAGTTTAGATAAATATAAAATGGTTATGTAAGATATAAACATTAGGGAGAACTCAGTAAAGGGTATATAGGACCTCTTGACTATCTTTGTAATACTTCTATAAATCTAAGATTCATTCAAACAGAAACTTTATATACAAACAAGTAAAATAACTTTCCTTTGACTGCACATATGACTCTATCTGTCATAATATTTCTTTCCGCCTCTTCTCAGCAAAAGTCTCTGGAGAAAATTATTTAATTTTGAATTTTTTTCTAAAGTCTCTGTTGATAGTTTTTTAAACACAGAATATTCAACAACTCTTTAAAAATAATTGTTCAATTTATTAAAATTACCAATTCAAAATTCTATTTGTTCTTCAAGTTTATCCCTTAAGAGTTTTTTATTTAGGTAAAATTTATAGTGAAATACACATATCTCTACAATATAATGACTTATGATGAATGCATACACCCAGGTAATCCACACATGTTTAGATACAGAACATTTAAATCACCTAAGAAAGTCTTCTCATGACCCCCATCCAAATACCTCTCAGAATAATTTTTTATTCTTTTAGAATTAATTTTTCTGATTTTTTTCCCATCATAGATTAATTTTTCCTATTCCAGAACATCATTTAAAATACATTACAGTATGAATTATTTCATATTTGGCTTCTTCCATCTAACATAATGTTCTGGCTTCTTTCAACTCATGCATATCACTAGGGTTTATCAGTAGTTTTTTCCATTTTATTGCTTAGTAATGTTCCATTTTATAAATACAACACAACTTGTTTATTCAATAAAGATAAGTATTGATGGACATTTGGATTATTTCCAGTTTTTAGCTATTGCGAGTCAGTTCAGTTCAGTTCATTTGCTCAGTTGTGTCCGACTCTTTGCAACCCCATGAACCAAAGCACGCCAGGCCTCCCTGTCCATTACCAGCTCTTGGAGTCCACCCAAACCCATGTCCATTGAGTCAGTGATGGCATCCAACCATCTCATCCTTTGTCGTCCCCTTCTCCTCCTGCCCTCAATCTTTCCCAGCATCAGGGTCTTTTCCAATGAGTCAACTCTTTGCATCACGTGGCCAAATTATTGGAGTTTCTGCTTCAACATCAGTCCTACCAATGAACACCCAGGACTGATTTCCTTTAGGATGGACTGGTTGGATCTCCTTGCAGTCCAAGGGACTCTCAAGAGTCTTCTCCAGCACCACAGTTCAAAAGCATCAGTTCTTTGGTGCTCAGCTTTCTTCACAGTCCAGCTCTCACATCCATACATGACCACTGTGAGTGAAGATGCAATAAACTTTCATGTTCAAGCCGTTTTATACACTTTTTTTTTTCATTTTGGAAGTTAAGTAACTAAAATTGGAATTGTTTTATAAGAAACTGTCAAAATTTTCCAAAAGTGTTGTGCCATTTTATAATTCTGGGAGTTACACATCCTGGCTAACATTTGGTCTTTTCATCATGGTTTTACTTTTGCTTTTCGTTGCTGATTAGTCATATTAAGTACTTCATGCACTTACTGGGCATTCATATATTTTCTTTTGAGAAGTATCTGTTCAAGTCATTTGCCCATTTTTTATTGTTTGCATTTATTATTAGGATTTCTTTAATTAATAAAAATATAAGCCACTTCCCATATACATATTTTTTACAAAAGTTTTTGATCTACAGAAAAATTGAGAATATAGTAAGAGAGTTTCCATAGACTCCCTCATTCATTTTCCTTTATTATTAACATCTTACATAAGAAAATCTTATGGTATTTTCTTAAAATTAATGAACTGATATTATTAACTAAAGTCTATAGTTTACTCAAGTTTCCTTAGGTTTTTATTTTTAACTAATATATATTTCTGTTCCAGAATCCTATCAAGATATTAATTCTATGTATCCTGTTTCCTTGGGTTCCTCTTGGCTGTGAAAGTTTCTCAGACTTCCTTTATTTTAATGATCTTACAGTTTTGAGAAGTACTAGTCAAGTATTTTGTAGAATGTCCCTCTATTGGAATTTACTGCTGTGTTTCTCATGATTAAACTGGGAATATGGGCTTTAGGGCTTTAGACTACAGAGATAAAGTGTCATTTTTTTCACATCATATCAAATGTACATATTATCAATATTGTTTACCTCTGTTGATATTGGCCTTGATCACCTCACTGATGTAGTGTTGATATGTTTCTCCAGCCTAAAGGCATGGTTTTTTTCCTCTCTGTATACTGTACTCTTTGAAAGGTTATCACCAGGCACAGCTGGGATTTATGTGCCCTCTGTCTGAGGGCAGAGTATCTACATAAATTATTTGGAATTTTTCTACAAGGGACACTTGTCTTTTATCCTCCATTCATTTCCTCCTTGTTTATTCAATCATTTATTTACATCACCATGGACTCATGATATTTATTTTATACTTAGAGCTATAATCTAACACTATTCATTTGTTGCTATTGACCCTGATCATTTGGCTAACGTAGTGTTTGAAAGGCTTCCCCACTGATACTTTTTCTCCCTTTCCATAACTCTTAGGAAGAATGTCCTCACATGAAGCTCAAACTTATGGAACAGGGAGTCATGTTTCACTTCCTTAAGGTTGGAAAAGCTACATAAATTATTTTGAATTGTTTTGTGCTGATAACTTATCTATTATTCCCATTTGTTTAGTAATTTAATCACTTGCCTGTATCAGTATGTACTCATGAATATTTATTTTATACTTTGGGTTATCATCCAATGTGACTTTATTTTGCTGTTCAAGGTGTTGTACAATGTAAGGTTTTTTTCTTTTCATCCCCCTTCTTTTGTTTTGGTTCTATTCTGTTTTGTTTTTTGAGCACTTCCTTACATTCTGGGGGCTTCCCTGGTGGCTCAGCTGGTAAAGAATCCACCTGCAATGCGATCAATTGGATTCAATCGCTGGGTTGGGAAGATCCCCTGGAGAAGGGAAAGGCTACCCACTCCAGTATTCTGGCATGGAGAAGTCTATGGACTGTATAGTCCATGGGGTCACAAAGAGTCTGACATGACTGAGCGACTTTCACTTTCACAAGCTGGACTTACAAAATGCTCTAGGCTTATCTTGTGTATTTCCTGCTCTAATTGTAGAATCAGACATTTCTCCAAGAAGTCCTAGCTCCTTTTATTGCAGAATGATATTAGAAACAAAGATCTGGGCAACAGATTTGCTTATTTTTCCAGGCCTTCTCAGCTGACAGAGCAAGGAAATATATACATGTATACCAACCTTGATAATACACACAGCTATAAATATTTCTATGTATTTAATAATTTTTATCTCCCCCAAAGAAAACTCTGTACCCATAAGCAGTCTCTCCCAATTTTTCTCCTCCTTCTATCCCTGACAACCATCAGTCTTCTTTCTGCCTCTACAAATTTACTTAATCTGCACATTCGTATAAATGGAATAATAGATACATGACTTTGTATCTTGCTTCTTTCACATAGCATAACATTTTCGAGATTCACGTTGTAGCATGTATCAATACTTGACTCTTTTTTATGGTTGAGTAATATTCCACTGTATGTATATAGCACATTTTGCTTACTCATTCATCCACAAATAAGACGTGGTTGTTTCCACCTTTTGGCTATTGTGAACAGTGCAGCTATAAACATTTGTGTACAAGTATTTGTTTATCTGTTTTCAGTTCTTTGTGGTGTATGCCTATCAGTGGAATTAACGGGTCATATGATCATACTATATTTACTTTCTGAAAAATTACGTAACTATTTTGCACAGTGGCTACAGCATTTTACATTCCCACCAGCATGCACAAGCATTCCAATTTCTCTATTTCCTCAACAATACATGTTGTTTTGTTTTGCTTTTTTAAATTACAGACATTCTAGTGAAAGTGAAGAGTATCTCATTGTGGTTTAGATTTGCATTTACCTAAGGACCAATAAAGTTGAGCATCTTTTTATATGTATTTCAGACATTTGTATAGTCTTTTGAGAAATGTCTGTTCAAGTCCTTTGCCCATTTTTAAAAAATGGACTGTCTTTTGTTTTTTGAGATTTTTTACTGCAGTTTTATAAGTCTTGAAATAAGGTAGTGAACCTTGTTCTTCTTTTTATAAATTATTTTGGTTAGTCGAAGTCCTTGGAATTTCCAATATAGATTTAGGGTAGGCTTGTCACTTTCTCTACAAAAGCCTACTGGAATTTTTATTAGGACTGCATTTAATTTATAGATCAATTTAGGAAGTACAAACAACTTAACAATATTATGTCGTCTGATCCATGAACATGGCATATGTCTCCAATTATTTAAGTCTTCTTTACCTTACCTCCAGAATATTTTATTATTTTACAGTTTTCAATATACAGGTCTTGCACCTATTTTATTAATAAGTATTCAATTTTGTGATGCTATTATAAATGGTTCCTTTTTAAAATATTTAATTTATAATTGTCACTAACATAGAAATATAACTGATTTTCCTGTTGGCTTTGTATCCTCATTTATCAATTCTCATGAACTCATTTGTTAATTTTAGTCCATTTTATATACTGTGGAATTTGCAACTAGATGTTCATGACATCGTAAATAAAGTAATTTCTTATCTGTATACTTTTCTTATCTTGTTGCACAGGGTAGCATCTTCAATACAATGTTGAATACAAGCGATTATAGTGGAATCCTTGTCTTGTTCCTGTTCTTAGAGGACTTGGTAAGTAGAATTCTAAAAGTGTCCCCTAAGATTCCCATCTCCTGATTATTCAAATACAAGCATACCTTATTTTATTCCACCTCACTTCATCACACTTTGCAGATATTGCACTTTTTAGAAATTGAAGGTTTGTGGCACCACTGTGTTGAGCAACTCTGTTGGTGTCATTTTTCCAACAGCTTTTGCTCAGTTCATGTCCCTGTGTCACAGTCTGGCAATTCTTTCAATATTTCAAACTGTTTCATTATTATTATATTTGTTGTAGTGATGTGTAATCAGTTGTCTTTGGTGTTACTATTATGACTTGCTGCAGGCTCAGATGATGGTTGAGAAAAGATGAGAAGCAAAAGGCAAAGGAGAAAGGGAAAGATATATACATCTGAATGCAGAGTTCCAGCATAGCAAGGAGAGATTAAAAAGCCGTCCTAAGCGATCAATGCAAAGAAATAGAGGAAAACAATAGAATAGGAAAGACTAGAGATCTCTTCAAGAAAATTAGAGATACCAAGGGAACATTTTATGCAAAGATGGGCACAATAAATGACAGAAACGGTATGGACCTAACAGAAGCAGAAGATATTAAGAAGAGGTGGCAAGAATACACAGAAGAACTATACAAAAAAGATCTTCATGACCCAGATAACCACGATGGTGTGATCACTCACCTAGAACCAGACATCCTGGAGTGTGAAGTCAAGTGGGCCTTAGGATGCATCACTATGAACAAAGCTAGTTGAGGTGATGGAATGTCAGCTGGACTATTTCAAATCCTAAAAGATGATGCTGTGAAAGTGCTGTACTCAATATGCCAGCAAATTTGGAAAATTCAGCAGTAGCCACAGGACTGGAAAAGGTCAATTTTCATTCCAATCCCAAAGAAAGGCAATGCCAAAGAATGTTCAAACTACCACACAATTGCACTCATTTCACACACTAGCAAAGGAATGCTCAAAATTCTTCCAAGCTAGGCTTCAACAGTACGTGAACTGAGAACTCCCCAATGTTCAAACTGGATTTTAAAAAGGCAGAGGAACCAGTGATCAAATTACCAACATCTGCCGGATCATAGAAAAAGCAAGAGAATTCCAGGAAAATATCTACTTCTGCTTCATTGACTATGCTAAAGCCTTTGACTATGTGGATCACAACAAACCGTGGAAAATTCTTAAAGAGATGGGAATACCAGACTACCTTATCTGCCTCCTAAGAAATCTGTATGCAGGTCAGGAACCAATAGTTAGAACATTACATGGAACAACTGACTGGTTCCAAATAGGGGAAGGAGTACATCAAGGCTGTATATTGTTACCTTGCCTATTTAACTTATATGCAGAGTACATCATGTGAAATGCTGGGCTGGATGAACCACAAGCTGGAATCAAGATTGCCAGGAGAAATATCAGTAACATCAGATATGCAGATGACACCACCCCTCTGGAAGAAAGTGAAGAGGAACTAAAGAGACTCTTGATGAAAGTTAGAGAGGAGAGTGAAAAACCTGGCTTAAAACTCAACATTCAAAAAACAAAGATCATGGCATCTGGTCTCATCACTTCATGACCAATAGATGGGGAACAATGGAAACAGTGACAGACTTAATTTCTTGGGCTTCAAAATCACTGCAGATGGTGACTGCAGCCATGAAATTAAAAGATGCTTGCTCCTTGGAAGAAAAGCTATGACAAACCTAGACTGCATATTAAAAAGCAGAGACATTACTTTACCAACAAAGGTCCATATAGTCAAAGCTATGGTTTTTCCAGTAGTCATGTATGGATGTGAGAGTTGGACTATAAAGAAAGTGCTGAAGAATTGATGCTTTTGAACTGTGGTGTTAGAGAAAGCCTCTTGAGAGTCCCTTGGACAGCAAGGAGATCAAATTAGTCAATCCTAAAGGAAATCAGTCCTCAATATTCATTGGAAGGACTGTTGCTGAAGCTGAAGCTCCAATACTTTGGCCAACTGATGCAAAGAACTGACTCATTGGAAAAGACCTTGATGCACAGTCCATGGGGTTGCCAAAAGTTGGACATGACTGAGTGAGTGAACTGAACTGAACTGAACTATGACTTGCTGAAGGTTCAGATGATGGTTGGATATTTTTTTAGCAATAAAACTTTTTTTAATTAAGATACATACATTTTAAAGACATAGTGCTACTATATACTTATTAGTCTATATTTTAGTATAACTTTTATATAAAACCAAAAAAAAATTGTGTGACCAGCTTTATTGTGATATTCCCTTTATTACAGTGGTCTGGAATCAAACCCACAATATCTGTAAGGTATGTCTGTACCAACCTGGGTAGGCTGTGTAGGGACTCTAAAGATGGAATTAAGGTAGTAATCAGCTCAACATTAAATTAGGAAGATAATCGTGCTGGGTCCAGTGTAATTACATAAACCCTTAAAAGTGGAAGAAGAAGGCAGAAAAGTGAGTCAGAGAGATGCTGAAGAAGGAGAAGTAGTAGGGAGAAGTAGTAGATGACACATGAAGAAGAATTCTTCAAAGAGAGTCAAGGCTAAGAAGGACTTGACTAGCCATTGCTGATTTTGAAAATGGAGGAAGGGGGCCATAAGCCAAGTTACACAAGTGACCTCTGCAAGCTGAGCACAATCTCCATCTGACAACCATCAAAGAGATAGAACTCCAATACTAAAACTGCATGGAACTGAATTCTGTCAACAACCTGAATGAACTTAGAAGTGGATTCATCCTCAGAGCCTTCAGAAAAACAAAAAACAAAAAAACAGCTCTGCTGAAACCTTGAATTTGGCCTGTTAAAATCCAGAGAAAAAACTGAGCCACATTGGCATGGACTTCTGATGTATACTGTGTAATTTTTAAATGAGTGTTATTTTAGGGTACTAAATTTGTTGCAATTTATTTTGGGGGACAATAGAAAAGAAATAAAGAGAGCATATGTTCAGCCTTTCACCACTGAGTATGGCATTAGTTGGCCACCTCCACCCCACAGGCCGAAGGAGTTCCTTTATATTCTTGGTTTGCTGTTTCTCTCAGCAATGGGTACTGAATTTTGTCCCTTTTTTTTGCATCCACTTAGATAATTGTATGTTTTTCAACATTTTTCTATTAATGCGGTGAATTATACTTTTTCTCTTTTTAATTAATATTCAGGAAAGTAATGACAACAAATTGAGTTTTTCACTTAAAGCATATAAAGGTGTAGCTCGCAAAAGGATACTCACTGTAGTATGGTGAAATTATTTATGCTGAGTGGATGAGTATTAATCCTCATTTTTTATCTTTTCTTAAGTAATAGCTTTATTGAGGTATAATTCATTTATCATGTAATTTCCCCTTTAAAATGTACAATTCAGTGATTTTTAGTATATTCAGAATTGTACGATCATCATATTATTTATTATCAGTACATTTTCATCGCCCCCAAAGAAGCCCTGTACCCATTAGCAATTATCTCTCATTCTCTCCTCCACCCAGTCCCAGCAATCACTAATCTACTGTCCGTTTCTATGGATTTGCCTGTTCTAGACCTTTCATATAAATGAAATCATTCAACATGCAGCCTTTGTGACTGGCTTTTTTTCATGTAGCATAATTTTTAAGGATAATCCACACTTCCTATTTATAAGTACTTCTTCCTGGTGGCTTCCTTCCCTGGTGGCTCAGATGGTAAAGTGTCTGCCTGCAATGTGGGAAACCTGGGTTCGATCGCTGGGTTGGTAAGATCCCCTAGAGAAGGAAATGGCAACCCACTCCAGTACTCTTGCCTGGAAAATCCCATGGACAGAAGAGCCTGGTAGGTTACGGTCCATGGGGTCGCAAAGAATCGGACACAACTGAGCGACTTCACTTTCACTTTTCACTTTACTTTCTTCCTTTTTATTGTTGAATGTTCCATTATATAGAATAGCATATTTCATTTATCCTTTCATCAGCTGATGAGCAATTAAGTTTTTTCTAGTTTTTTACTATGATGAATAATGTTTTAAGAACATTAATGTACAAGTTTTTTGCAGGGATGAAAATTCTCTTGAGAATATAACTAGGTGTAGAATGGTTAGGTCATATGCTGTCTCTAAGTCTGATATTTTGAGAAACTGCCAAACTGTTTTCCAAAGCAGCTGTGCTATTTCACAACCCCACTAGCAATGTATGAAGGTTCCAATTTCTCTACATTCTTGCAACAATTGTTACTGTGTTTCATTTCAGTCATTCTAGTGGGTGTAAAGTGGTATCTCACTGTAGTTTTGATATGCATTGCCTTAATAACTAATGATGTTGATAAGTTTTTTGAGTTTAATAGCCATTTCCATATCTTCTTTGGAGAAACATCTATTCAAATCTTTAGCCAATTTTAAAAAATTATTTTTCTGTTTATTTTTGAGTTGTAAGAGACCTTTACATTTCTGTATACAGATCCCTTATCAAATATATGACTTGCAAATATTTTCTCCCTTTGCATGATTTTATTTTCACTTTTTTGATGTTGTCCTTCAAGGTACAAACATTTTCAATATTGATGACATTCAATTTATGTTTTTTTTTAAATTTACTACTTGGAGTTCTGCCCGCAGGCGCCACCTGGGAATCCCTTCACAATCCCAGCAGAAGCAGCACCATGGATTCCTTTAAAGTGGTGCTGGAGGGGCCAGCACTTTGGGGCTTCTGGCCACAGGTGGGCAAGGACTTCAATGTGCCCTTCTCTATCTCCTGGCTCACTCAGCCCTGGAGGAGTCCTGAGTATTGATGGTGAGAATGCAGAGGGCCTCATACACATAGAAGCCCAGAACAAGATTCATGCCTGTGGGGAGAGCCTCAGCCTTGGTCTCAGCAGGGCTCAGCCCCCTCAGAGGAAACAGCAGAAGGCCCTGGCCCCTCACCATGGACCCCCCTCACCTCACTCCCACCCTCGCCCAGGCAGTACACCTTTGCACCCAGTGCTTCCTTCAACAATACACCTGGCCTTCGGGGCAACCCCACTCGCTGACAGTGCCCTGTAGCAGAATGGACAGCTGCTCAGCAAGTAGTGGCTGATGGAGGACATGGAAGACTGGCAGCCAAAGTCTGGGACAGGCCAGTCCCATTCCTTCTGCATCCTCGCCCACCTCACGAGCACCGAGTTCATGCAAGACCTGATGAGAAGCACCTGAAGAAACCAAGGGAAAACTGTCCTGGAGCTGCAGAGCCCATGCCACACCCACCTCCAGGACTGGCACCCCTGGCACTCTGCCCATGTGCTCAACATGCAATGGTAGTCTGGCCCTCGCTGGCTGGCTGCCCTCTCTGCCTCTCTTTCTGTTCTTCCACCCAGGGCATCTCCCCTTAGTGCTTCCAGCTTCTGCCTACCTCACCCATCCCTTTCTTGCCCCTGCATTGAGCCTCCTGCTGGCCTAGCCCTGGCTGCCCTACTGGCACAGGGCCTGGCTCCATTTGACACTGCCCTCACTCTTTGCCCTATGGTACTGCTGTCTGCCAGGTCTGTGCTGGCTTGGGCATGAAAATAACTTCTTAGCCCTGCTTAAAAAAAAAAAAATCTGCTTGCAATGCAGAGATGCAAGAGTTGATGCAGAAATGCAGAGGTTGATCTCTGGGTGGGGAAGATCCTCCAGTAGGAAATGGCAATCCACTTGTTTTCTTGCCTGGAATATTCCATGGACAGAGGAGCCTGGTGGCCTACAGTCCACGGGGTTGCAAAGAGACACGACTGAGTACACACACAAACACATGCTGTGAAAGGATTCCTCCCACCTAGTTAATTGGCACATCCATCATGTCATACATCATACATTTATCTTTTTTTGGTGAGAACATTCACATGCGACTCTCTTATACAACACTGTGTTGATTCATTATGCTATACAATACATCCTTATACCTTATTCATCTTATAGCTGAAAGCTTATACCTGTTTACTAATCTCTTCCTAGTTCTCCCTAGATCCTGGCCACAATTTTCTACTCTGTTTCTGGGGTGTTTTTCAAGATTCCACATATAATGAAATCTAAATTCAGTGTTTTTCTTTCTCCACCTGGCTTATTTCACTTAGCATCTATGTGTTCATCTATGTGTCAAAAATGGCAGGATTTTCTTCTTTCACATGACTGAATAATACTGTATTCATTGTGAATATATACCACACCTTCTTTATCCATTCACCCACTGACAAACACTTAGGTTATCTCCACACCTTGATTATGCGAGTAATACTGCAATGAACATGGGAGTGCAGATGTCTCTTCAATATTCTGTTTTCATTCCCTTTGGATATATACACAAAAGTGGGATTGCTGGATCATATGGTAGTTCTATTTTTAATTTTTTGAAGCACCTCCCTGCTGTTTTCCATAGCGGTTGCACCATTTCACAGTCCCCAAAACTGTGCACAAAGATTTCCTTTTCTCCACCACCTGCCAGCACTTGTTATCTCTAGTCTTTTTGATGATGGCCATTTTAACAGGAGTGAGGTGATAATATCGTGATTTTGATTTCCCTGATAATTGGTGATGTTAAGAAATTTTCTATGTACCTGTGGGCCATTTGTAGGTCTTCTTTGGAAAAATGTATATTCCATTCCTCTATTTTAAAATCAGATTTTTTTTTGATTACTGAATTGCATGAATTCTTTTTAAAAAACAACAATGGCCTATTTTGCATTCAAGAACTCTAATAATTGCTCATTTTTAATATTTATTTATGTGGCTGTATCAGGTCTTAGTTGCAGCACATGGGATCTTCATCGCATCATTCAGGATCTTTCCCTGTCGCACACAGATTCTATTTACGGTGCAAGGACTTAGTTGCCCCTCAGCTTGAGGAATTTTAGTTCCCCAACCAGGGCTTGAATTAATGTCCCCTACATTGCAAGGCAGATTCTTATTTACTGGACCACCAGGGAAGTCCCTGAATTTTGCATGAATTCTTGATGTATTTTTGGATACTTACACCTTATCAGATGTATGACTTGCAAATACTTTCTTCCATTCCATAGGTTGTCTTTTCACATTGTTGATGGTTTGCTTTACTATGCAGAAGCTTTACCGTTTGATGTAATGCTTGTTCATATTTTCTTTTGCTACTTTTTCTTTTAATGAACTATCCAAAAAAATCACTACCAAGATCAATGTCAAGAAGCTTACCCTCTATGTTTTCCTCTAGGAGTTTCATGGTTTTGGTTCTTATGTTCAAGTCTTTAATGTATTTTGAGTTAATATTTATGTGCAGTATAAGATAGGAGACCAGTTCCATTTTTGTGCATCTGGCTATCCAATTTTCTCAACCTTATTTATTGAAGAACTATACTCTCCCCATTGTATATTCCTGCCTCCTTTGTCATCAAATTGGCCATATAGGCATGAGTTTATTTCTGGACTACTTTTATAATTTGTTCATCTATGTGCCTGTTTTTGCACAATGCTGTACTGTTTGATTACTACAGCTGTGTAGTATAGTTTGAAATCAGGAAACACGATGCCTCCAGCTTTATTCTTCTTCCTGCACTAGATTACTTTGACTACTTGGGATATTTTGTGGTTCTATACAAATTTTATGATTTTTTTATGTGAAAAAATGCCATTGGAATTTTGATAGGAACTGCATTGAATATTGGATTGCTTTGAGTAGTATGGAAATTTTAACAACACTGTTTCTTCCAGTCCATAAGCATGGAATATATTTTGTGTCTTCTTCAATTTCCAAGTCTTAAGAGTTTCCAGACCTTTTACCTCCTTGGTTAAATTTATTCCCTAGAATTTTATTCTTTTTGAAGAAATTGCAACTGGACTTCCTTTTTATTAAAGTATTGATTTACAATATTAATTTCAGGTGTACAGTATAGCAATTCAGTATTTTTGCAGATTATACTCCATTGTAGATTATTACAGGTAGTAGATCTAACTCCCTGTGCTATACAGTATGTCTTTGTTAATTATCTATTTTATATACAGTAGTTTTTATCTATTAATCCCATACCTCTAATTTGTTCCTTCCTGAATTCAGGTTGTTAATACTTTCATATTGCACTATGCTTATTATTCTCCCTTCTTGTAGTGTCTTTGTCTGGTTTTGGTTAATAGAGTAATGCCGGACTCATAAAGTGAGTCCAGAAGTGATCACTCATCTTTCAGTTCAGTTCAGTCACTCAATTGTGTCTGACTCTTTGCAACCCCATGAACCACAGCACACCAGGCCTCCCTTTCCATCACCAACTCCCTGAGTTTACCCAAACTCATGTCCATTGAGTAGGTGATGCCATCCAACCATCTCATCCTCTGTTGTCCCCTTCTCCTCCTGCCTTCAGTCTTTCCCAGCATCAGGGTCTTTTCAAATGAGTCAGCTCTTCACATCAGGTGGCCAAAGTATTGGAGTTTCAGCTTCAACATCAGTCCTTCCAATGAACACTCAAGACTGATCTTTAGGATGGACTGGTTGGATCTCCTTGCAGTCCAAGGGACTCTCAAGAGTCTTCTCTGACACCACAGTTTAAAAGCATCAATTCTTCGGCGCTCAGCCTTCCTTATAGTCCAACTCTCACATCCATACATGACCACTGGAAAAACCATAGCCTGGACTAGACAGATCTTTGTTGACAAAATGTCTCTGCTTTTTAATATGCTGTCTAGGTTGGTCATAACTTTTCTTCCAAGGAGTAAGCATCTTTTAATTTCATGGCTGCAGTCACCATCTGCAGTGATTTTGGAGCTCCCCAAAATAAAGTCAGCCACTGTTTCCCTTGTTTCCCCATCTATTTGCTATGAAGTGATGGGACCAGATGCCATGATCTTCATTTTCTGAATGTTGAGCTTTAAGCCAGTTTTTTCATTCTCCTCTTTCACTTTCATCAAGAGGCTCTTTAGTTCTTCTTCACTTTCTGCTATAAGGGTGGTGTCATCTGCATATCTGAGGTATTGATATATCTCCCAGCAATTCCTGCTTGTGCTTCATCCAGCCCAGAATTTCTCATGATGTACTCTGCATATAAGTTAAACAAGTGGGGTGACAAGGTGACAATATACAGCCTTGACGTACTCCTTTCCCAATTTGGAACCAGTCTGTTGTTCCATGTCTAGTTCTAACTGTTGCTTCCTGACCTGCATACAGATTTCTCAAGAGGCAGGTCAGGTGGCCTGGTATTCCCATCTCTTGAAGAATTTTCCACAGTTTATTGTGATCCACACAGTCAAAGGCTTTGGCATAGTCAATAAAGCAGAAATATATGTTTTTCTGGAATTCTCTTGCTTTTTTGATGATCCAACAGATGTTGGCAATTTGATTTCTGGTTCCTCTGCCTTTTCTAAAACCAGCTGGAACATCTGGAAGTTCACAGTCACTGGAAGAGCTTACAAAAAATTGGTATTAATTCTTCTTTAAATGTCTGTTATAATGCACCAGTGGAACTATCTGGTTCTGAACTTTTCTTTGTTGGGAGCTTTTGATTACTGACTTATAATTCTTCCTACTAAATGATCTGTTTAGATTTTTCATGATTCAGTCTTGGTAGGTTGGACATTTCCAGTAATTTATCGATTGTTATATTTCAACTGAACAATACCTAGACCAGATAAAGAGGGCCAAGACCTTTATTTCAGCATCCTGTAGTTATTTCTTTAGCAGCATTATATCTGTTAAAATTGCTAGATTGTATCCTGCACTGGACAGCAAGTACCTAATGAACAACAGGCTGTCCTGATTAACACAGTCATTTCAGTGCTGAGTGCACTAAGATAAAAAGTAACCCTCATTTTTCATAGATTACACATTTATGAATATGGCTGATTACTAAAGTTTACTTGTGACCCCAAAATCAAATTTTGCTGTGCTTTCTTGCTCATTTGTGGACATTTACAAAGTAGGAGAAGATTTTAGTCAGCCAATACACATTTTCCTAGCTAAGGTCAAAGAAGGCAGTGCTCTGCCTTCTTGTTTCAGATATCAAACTGTAAACAAGTGTTCTTTTCACAATCCGTGTTTCTTTTTGCTTTTTTGTCACTTTCGTTGATGACTTGGTTGTTTAAAATGGTCCCAAATATAGTATTTTGTAGTGCTCTCTAGTGTTCCTAAGCACGTGTAGGCTGTGATGTGCCTTACAGAGAACACACGTGTTAGATAAGCTTCCTTTGTACATGAATTACAGTGCTGTTGGCTGTGACTTAAATGTTAATGAACCAATTTATATTAAATACAGTGTCTTCAAACAGAAGCACACACAAAGCAAGATTATATATAAGTTAGCTGACCAAAATGTGATGCTCATGGGACTGTAATATGTACTTCCTCTAGTAGCAACAGTTCAATATTCACTAATCCAGTGTTCCAGCAACTTGACTAGAATCAACTATATTTGTTGAATGCATGAAGCTGGATCATTTGATTCCAAACCCAAATCTGTGTGACTGCAGTATATGGTGGTATATAGGCAGCATGCAGTAGTATATGGTAACAGTGACTGTGGAGACAAACTTCCTTAGAGTTTATGCTGGCTCTTTGACTTGCTAGCTGTCTAATTTGGGGCAAATCATTTAACTTTTCTCTGCCTTCTTCCACAATTTAAAGTGCAGACAAAATAGTTGCTAATGGTTGCCTGGGCTGGGTGTTGGGGGAGGGGACTGACCACAAAGAGGCACAAAGAAAGTTTTGAGAAGCATTCTGTATCTTGTTTATAGGTTTACAGTGGTAGTTACATAACTGCCTATATTTTTCAAAACTCATAGAACTTAAAAGGGTAAATTTCATTTTGTATAAACTCTAACAGTAAATTTGAAGGTTGAAAAAGGAGTAACAGTCAAGATTAAAGGAATAATGCACATAAAACATTTACTGCACTACCCGCTTATATACTCTAAATACTTGTAACTTTCTAACAATAATAGGGAAAGGTTAGGGGGTGTAAGGAAAAGCAGAGTGGACTCCTGAACCAGGGTCCTAATCTGGCTCTTTCACATATTAGCTAGATGCTGAGCTCAGTTTAGGGTGTTCACTTACTTACTGTAAATCTTAGACTGGACAACACACGTGAAACATCCGTGTAAACCATGGAGTCACACAGAAGATTGAGAAATGGAATTTTTCATGAGACAGCAGTACAAATCACAGGGCCACATAAACTGGGGTGTTAAGGTCATCTCTGCAAGGTAGTAGAATTTGGTGGGCTGTGAAACCACTGAGAAAAGGAGAATGCATCTCTTTTTAAGAAACTCGGTCCTAATCCTATTCAAGTCACTACTGGCTCCACATTAATTCCAAGACAACCCAACTGGCCTAATGAGGTACGGGCATACCTCAAACTCGAAGGAATGCCAATGCCAGGAGGATGTAAGAGCTGAGTTTGGCAGAACATCTTTCTGCTGGACAATGCAGTAGGAGTCAGACACCACTTGCCTCCAAAACTCGGTAACAGCCTCTGATGTGAGGAGTGTGACGAGAGAGTTAGGTCATTTCACCGCTGGTTTTTAGTTCGTGGATGTCTCAGGAGTTCTCACGCTTGAGAGCAGATCAGCAGTGGCAGCCGCTGCTGGAATCTCATGGTGGGTGGTTGGTGTCTCCCGCGAAGCCCACAGTGGGAGCCCAGTAACACCATACTGCACTGGGGCTCTTCCTCAAGGAAAAAGCATGGTTTGGAAGGCCAAGTAGGGCTTCAAGTTGGGCCAGAAGTTGGAACCCAAAGTTCCCTCCAAAGCCACGAGATACACTCATTGAATTCGCACGCCTTGTGAGTTCTGACAGCCGTCACATGACAACTACCACAACACCTGAGGGCACGGGTGGTCGAGTGCGTGGCTTGGTTTCCGTTCAGTTCGACAGGGACCCTAACTTAATCGCACCTGGAAGTTTGAGAGAGCACGTTTCCTTGCCGGCGAGTTTACCCTCAGCAACCAAACTCCATAAAGTGCTCTTCACGCCGGAAGTGCACTAATCCGCAGCACGTGGGGTTGCCAGGGCGCTCTTCACGTGACTGGGCGGGGCCTCAGGAAGCTTATAGCCAATGGTAGCGCGAGAGGGCGGTGCCTATGACGCGCCGGGACCTATCCCGGAAGTGGGGCTGAGGTGGGGGCGGGAAAGGGCGGGGAGGCCGGGGTGTGGAAAGTGTGGCGGCCCCGCCCCGTCTCTTGGAACTGCCGCGGCCGCCACAGCTGCCGCCGCCGCAGCTGTGCGGGACCGGCGCGGGTGCGCAGGCAAAAGGCTCTCTTTACCTTCTGAAAGGTGAAGACTCGGGGAAAAGGTGGTGGGGCTGCGACCGGAGCGAGGAAGGGCTGGGGTAGGCAGCCAGAGCCGAGCCCCGACCAAGAAGAGGAGGAAGGATGGATGGGGGACCGAGGCGAGCGCGGGACCCGCCAGGGCTCAGGCCCGTGAGGCGCCGGGCCGGGGATGTCGGCAGGACAGAGGGTGTCTGAGAGGTCGAAGTGACGCCGCTGCAGGCTGGAGGGAGAAGTGTGCGCCCACTGCCCGAGGGCCAGGTGCTGAGGCCAGGTCCTGTTATCCCCATCCTTCGCAGGGATGTGCGGCCTGGGCTGGGTCCCCCGCACTGAGGATCCGGGCGGCGGCGGAGGGCCGGGCGGCGTGGTACGGGAAGGTCGTCCGGCGGTGGGACGGTGGGGGCCGGGATTTGCTGCCCCCCGAGCGGGTGAGCGCCCTCGGCGGGTAGTCCCCAACCCCAGCGAGCTCTGCTGCGACTTCTCTCCCACCTCCCCACCAAAGGATGGAAAAGTTTGCAAGGCCGGAGTTAAAAAGTGCCTACTATTCCGGGTGGGTGTTCTATAAATGCAGAAATAATAGATCCATGATGCTTGGCTCGTAACTTGTCCGAAATGAGGCTTTTCCCTGCTTGCATGCTAGTTGTTAAAAACCAAACAAACTTTTTGCATAGTACCCTCAGAGGAATCTCCCCAGCCCACCATGGCGGATGAAATTGATTTCACTACTGGAGATGCTGGGGCTTCCAGCACTTACCCTATGCAGTGTTCCGCCCTGCGCAAAAACGGCTTCGTGGTGCTCAAAGGACGACCATGCAAGATAGTGGAGATGTCAACTTCCAAAACTGGAAAGCACGGTCATGCCAAGGTAAATGCCCTTCCTGGTCTGCCTTGGCGTTGGGGTTTTGATCACTTGTATTCCATTACAGAACATGAGGTTTCTGAACTTATAAGTGTATAAGAACAGATATTTTTTTTCTTCCCACAATTACTGGGTGATCAGCTATTTGAATACTGAAAGGTAGCATTTCCTTCTTGGGCCCTAATAATGTTTCATTAACTGGGAATTGAAACTTTCCTGAATCCTAGTGACTTAGGCAATCTGTTTTACAAATGAGAAAACCTGTTCTAACATCATTCTAAGGAATTTTTCTTAAGCACTTTTATGATTGAGTTACTAGACTGAATGATATTGGGTCTTGATATGTCATGATACTGTTTAGTTGTTCACTGCTTCTCAGTTGTATGATCACTGCTTTTTTTTTTTTTTTTTTAAGAAAGTAAAATTAGATGACCTTGGAAGGAGAAAGAATCTGTCATAATCAGCATTGGTATTATGCTTCTGTGTATGTAATGAGTGATATCTTGGCAAAGATTAAACAGATTTCCTGTTCTCCCTTCTCTGTTAGGTTCACCTTGTTGGAATTGATATTTTCACGGGCAAGAAGTATGAAGATATTTGCCCTTCTACTCACAACATGGATGTTCCAAATATTAAGAGAAATGATTATCAAGTAAGTATTAATTTCCTTTAAAATACTACTTGTTTCCTAAAGGTGCAAATACTTTCTACTGTCAGTTGTAATTTAATAAAACCCACAAGTAGTTTTGTAGGTTTTTCTAACCCATTATTAGGTACTGCTTATCTTAGAAATGGGAGAAATATCGTGCTATTTAACACTTGTACTTTATCTAGGATGACTGCTAGTTTGCCCTTTAACATTCTTGCATTTAAAAAATTTGAACACTTCCTGTTTTTCAGATCACATGACTCCATATTGTGAGTCCAGTGTTTAGTAAAATTACTGTTCTCTTTGCTGTAAATTATTTCAAGTTTAAATAATTCCCTTCTGGGTATTTTTTTTTTTTTTTTAACCTTACCAGACCTAAGATTCTCAAGAAATTTCTGGAATTCATGTTCCAACAACCAAGTTTGTATGTATTAATGAGTGTCAGAATTTGGTGTCCTTAAATAGGGAAATAAGTTGAAAGCCATAAATACAAAGTGTATGGTCACTGAATAAGGTGAAGGAAATTAAAAAAAAGCTTCCTAGTTGTTTTATTTATGTTCACTGACCATGCTGTGAAATTATAGGTATAAACTGCAACTTTTAGTTCCAGTTATACATTTGGATAAGTCATAAACATGATAGCATTTTCTTGTTTGGAGTATTGATAGTAACTAAACCACTGACCTCATAGGATGTGGGAACTCAGATTAATCATAACTAAAGTCTTTCTTGAAAGTCTTCAATTCCTTTATCAAGCATGCTATATATAGAACTCTTTTCTTTTCATTTTACATAGTGAAAAATACAAATGTGATGCTCAATTTGTTTTACCCAATTTAAACTGATTTCTTTCCATACCTTATATTGTGTTTATAATTTTTAAAGAATGTTACCATTAACTGCAATATACGATGATTTCCTTTTAGTTTTTGTCCACATGTAAACATATTTTTACACAATTTTAATCTAGTAAGCAGTTTTATATTTTCATTTTCCCTCTTAATAAATGTTTTCTATTGTTGTTTAAAAGTCTGTAGAAATTTGAATTGTCTTAGTAGAATAATAGAAAGTTTTTTTTTTAAGTCAGGCAGATGTGAGTTTCGATCTAGTCCTGCCACTTTCAAGCTAGGTGATCTTGGACAAATTATGCAACCTTTCTAAGCCTCCGTCTTCGCATCTACAAAGGAGGGATAATATGAAGATTAAATGAGAAAATGTACCCCTAATTACCTCTTAATTAGATATATGCTCCAAAGTAGTTTTTCCTGTATAAAAACTTCACTTAATCACTTATTCTTGGAGTATTTAATTTAGACATTGCATACAGTGCTGCTGCTGCTACTAAGTCGCTTCAGTCATATCTGACTCAGTGGGTGCTTGGTAAACATTTGTTAAATGCATACATGATTATTCAATGAGGTAAGGATGGTACAGCCAACTAAAGCTAAACATAGAATTTTCTTTTGCCAAAAATGAATTTCTGTTTTCATCGTTAACATGTGAATGCTTTGAATATGCAATATCCATTAACATTCATTCAGTATATAATGCTTTTGCCTTTGAGTGTTTCAGAAAAATAGTATCAGTAGTTCAGATGACTACCACTGTGATCAAATTAGCCAATCATTGATTAGAACTCAGGATTAACATAAAGGAAAATTTTGGTTTGAGTTGTATTTTGGCAGGACCAGAACTAGAATGAGGGAAATGAGATTAGTAAACCACTTGCCTCAAGCATAAATTTTACATAAAGACAAGACCAGTAACAATGCTAAGCCCCATAGGGGCCTAAGTCAGAAGGGAAAAATCAGAAATTCTGATCTTGTCTGAAAATTTGTTCATTATAGAATTTTTGCATTTTAATTTTTAAAAATACTACCTTAACCTGATCACTGAGGGTTTTGTGTGTTTGTGTGCACAAATTTTGCACCCAAAACAAGTGCCTCACATGGTTCACTGTAGTCCCAGCCTTTGGTATATAGTCTGTGTTGCAGAGCTGGTAAGAAAATGGCTCAAACCTAACAGTGTTAGGATTAGATCCTTTCTTTGCCATCTACTGATTACATGGCGTTTGTTGACGAGTTATTTAATCTCTCATCTGCCTTTTTGTAAAATAAGGATAATAATAAACTCCTCATGGAATCACTGTAAGGATTAATTAGTTAATTCTTAGAACAGTGCCTTGCAGAGTGAGCACTCAGTGATCACACCCCTTCTTTATCAAGTCAGCATAGAATACTTATTTCTGTTCATTTAAAAAATTAGTTCGATGAACCTTTCCAGTTATATTCATTGTGCTATGGTGGTCTTCACTATCCAAGTGGCTTGATTCAGTTTCTGCTTATTCTTTGGCTACTTGTAGTCCTTTGTGTTTGCTGAATTCAGTATTTCAAGTGCCAGTTTGGCAGTCAGCTGAAGTGAAATATATACATAAGTGTGTATGTGTATTCATTATAATAATTAAAAGGTAAATCTTTGTTTAAGAAAAGTATTTATATTTTTATGTATTTTAAAATAAGTTCAAAATGAAAGAAAAATTGTCCCCTGAATTCCATTCCAAGATGTAGCTGGAATTGCTAATTTCTGTCCTTTCTCTCAAAACTAGTTATGGTTGTGTGGGGCTCACTGATAGTGTAAAATATAAATACACTTAAACACTTTTGGGAATCCCCAGACTCTTTAGTATAGAAATGCTTGTTTAAACTCTGCTACTCCCTTGAATCATATTGCTTTAGAAAGTTCTGTGTTCCTGTGCACCACACCACAAGTTAAATACATTTTCGTCATTCACTAAAGTTTATCTGTCATTTAAAGATCATTTTTCAGAAGGAAAGCTAATCACTACAGGACATGTTAAAGTATAGATTGTGTATCTTTGGATTATTGGTGAATTTCCAAAACGATGAATATTAAATCCTAGTATACTCTTCAAATAAGTGGATGCCTTTTGTATAAGGAGTCGAATTTTGTTGTTGCAACTTAAAATAGAACAACAAAGAAAACTGATGCAGTGAATTCTCTGTGTTTGAAGTCTTTTTATACTTTTTAACCTGTTCGTGGAATTTTTGTGTTCCCTGGTAGAAGCAGTGTTTCTTTGGAATAAAAACCCTATAAATCAGCAGATCCCAGTATTTCAGGGAGAAGAAACATATTTTACTACAGGGTCAGTGAGGGTAATAGTGAGAAGAGCCTTCTACCTTTGGTTCCTAGGCCTGTGTATTTTACCTTGGGAGAAATAGTACCATATATTGGAATATATTGTAACTTGTAAAACAGCACCCAGGCCTGCATTGTCCAGCAGGTGGCAAAGATGAGTAGGCCAATGCAAACTCAGAATGATGGGAGTACATGGAGCAGTGAATCCACTGAGCGTTGTCCTGCTGTCTCTTTTGCCTGTCAAATGAATTTTTTAACCAGAAATGATACTGTGTGAGGTACTGAAGGAATGTGACAGTTTATAAATCCACAGATGAGATTTAAGCAGAAGCACTGCAGGCAGCAAAGGCAAATTTATATGTAAAGTAAGAATATACTGCAGTGAGCACAAACTGCTGCCTCTTCCATGACAGAGGGAATATACTATCACCAGGCAGCTGGCTCTTTGCCCTAGGTTCAGTTCAGTCGCCCAGTCGTGTTTGACTCTTTGCGACCCCATGAACTGCAGCACGCCAGGCCTCCCTGTCCATCACCCGGAGTCCACCCAAACCCATGTCCATTGAGTCGGTGATGCCATCCAACCATCTTACCCTCTGTCGTCCCCTTCTCCTCCTGCCCTCAATCTTTCCCAGCATCAGAGTCTTCTCAAATGAGTCAGCTCTTTGCATCAGGTGGCCAAAGTACTGGAGTTTCAGCTTCAACATCAGTCTCTCCAATGAACACCCAGGACTGATTCCTTTTAGGATGGACTGGTTGGATCTCCTTGCAGTCCAAGGGACTCTCAAGAGTCTTCTCCAACACCACAGTTCAAAAGCATCAATTCCTTGGCACTCAGCTTTCTTTATACTCCAACTCTCACATCCATACATGACCACTGGAAAAACCATAGCCTTGACTAGATGGACCTTTGTTAACAAAGTAAGTCTCTGCTTTTTAATATGCTGTCTAGGTTGGTCATAACTTTTCTTCCAAGGAGTAAGCGTCTTTTAATTTCACGGCTGCAATCACCATCTGTAGTGATTTTGGAGCCCCCAAAAATAAAGTCAGCCACTGTTTCCCCAACTATTTGCCATGAACTGATGGGACTAGATGCCATGATCTTCATTTTCTGAATGTTTAGCTTTAAGCCAACTTTTTCACTCTCTTCTTTCACTTTCATCAAGAGGCTATTTAGCTCTTCTGCACTTTATGCCATAAGGGTGGTGTCATCTGCATATCTGAGGTTATTGATATTTTTCCCGGCAATCTTGATTCCAGCTTGTGCTTCATCCAGCCCAGAGTTTCTCATGAGGTACTCTGCATATAAGTTAAATAAGCAGGGTGACAATATACAGCCTTGATGGACTCCTTTTCCTATTTGGAACCAGTCTGTTGTTCCATGTCCAGTTCTAACTGTGGCTTCCTGACCTGCATACAGGTTTCTCAAGAGGCAGGTCAGGTGGTCTGGTATTCCCATCTCTTTCAGAATTTTCCAGTTTATTGTGATCCACACAGTCAAAGGCTTTGGCATAGTCAATAAAGCAGAAATAGATCTTGCTTTTTCCATGATCCAGCGGATGTTGGCAATTTGATCTCTGCTTCCTCTGCCTTTTCTAAAACCAGCTTGAACAGCTGGAAGTTCACAGTTCACATATTGCTGAAGCCTGGCTTGGAGAATTTTGAGCATTACTTTACTAGTGTGTGAGATGAGTTCAATTGTGTGGTAGTGTGAGCATTCTTTGGCATTGCCTTTCTTTGGGATTGGAATGAAAACTGACCTTTTCCAGTCCTGTGGCCACTGCTGAGTTTTCCAAATTTGCTGGCATATTGAGTGCAGCACTTTCACAGCATCATCTTTCAGGATTTGAAACAGCTCAATTGGAATTCCATCACCTCCACTAGCTTTGTTCATAGTGATGTTTCCTAAGGCCCACTTGACTTCACATTCCAGGATGTCTGGCTCTAGGTGGGTGGGTGATCACACCATTGTGATTATCTGGGTCGTGAAGATCTTTTCTGTACAGTTCTTTTGTGTATTCTTGCCACTTCTTAATATCTTCTGCTTCTGTTAGGTCCATACCATTTCTGTCCTTTATTGAGCCCATCTTTGCATGAAATGTTCCCTTGGTATCTCTAATTTTCTTGAAGAGATCTCTAGTCTTTCCCATTCTATTGTTTTCCTCTATTTCTTTGCACTGATCGCTGAGGAAGGCTTTCTTATCTCTCCTTGCTATTCTTTCGAACTCTGCATTCAAATGGGTATATCTTTCCTTTTCTCCTTTACTTTTCGCTTCCCTTCTTTTTACAGCTATTTGTAAGGCCTCCTCAGACAGCCATTTTGCTTTTTTGCATTTATTTTTCTTGGGGATGGTCTTGATTCCTGATTCCTGTACAGTGTCACGAACCTCAGTCCATAGTTCATCAGCCACTCTATCTATCAGATCTAGTCCCTTAAATCTATTTGTCACTTCCACTGTATAGTCATAAAGGATTTGATTTAGGTCATACCTGAATGGTCTAGTGGTTTTCTCCACTTTCTTCAATTTCAGTCTGAATTTGGCAATAAGGAGTTCATGATCTGAGCCACAGTCAGTACCCGGTCTTGTTTTTGCTGACTGTATAGAGCTTCTCCATCTTTGGCTGTAAAGAATATAATCAGTCTGATTTCGGTATCGACCATCTGGTGATGTCCATGTGTAGAGTCTTCTCTTGTGTTGTTGGAAGAGGTATTTTCTATGACCAGTGCATTTTCTTTGCAAAACTCTATTAGCCTTTGCCCTGCTTCATTCCGTATTCCAAGGCCAAATTTGCCTGTTACTCCAGGTGTTTCTTGACTTCCTACTTTTGCATTCCAGTCCCCTATAATGAAAAGGACATCTTTTGGGGGTATTAGTTCTAGAAGGTCTTGTAGGTCTTCATAGAACCATACAGCTTCTTCAGCATTACTGGTCAGGGCATAGACTTGGATTACCGTGATATTGAATGGTTTGCCTTGGAAATGAACAGAGATCATTCTGTCGTTTTTGAGGTTGCATCCAAGTACTGCATTTCAGACTCCTTTGTTGACCATGATGGCTACTCCATTTCTTCTCAGGGATTCCTGCAGTAGTAGATACAATGGTCATCTGAGTTAAATTCACCCATTCCAGTCCATTTTAGTTCGCTGATTCCTAGAATGTCGACGTTCACTCTTGCCATCTCTTGTTTGACCACTTCCAATTTGCTTTGATTCATGGACCTAACATTCCAGGTTCCTATGCAATATTGCTCTTTACAGCATCAGACCTTGCTTCTATCACCAGTCACATCCGCAACTGGGTTTTGTTTTTGCTTTGGCTCCATTCCTTCATTCTTTCTCGAGTTATTTCTCCACTAGCATATTGGGCACTTACCAACCTGGGGAGTTCCTCTTTCAGTATCCTATCATTTTGCCTTTTCCTACTGTTTATGGGGTTCTCAAGGCAAGAATACTGAAGTGGTTTGCCATCCCTTCTCCAGTGGACCACATTCTGTCAGACCTCTCCACCATGACCTGTCTTGGGTGGCCCCATAGGACATGGCTTAGTTTCATTGAGTTAGACAAGGCTGTGGTCCGTGTGATCAGATTGGCTAGTTGTCTGTGATTGTGGTTTCAGTGTGTCTCCCTCTGATACTCTCTCTCAGTGCCTACCGTCTCACTTGGGTTTCTCTTACCTTGGACGTGGGGTATCTCTTCATGGCTGCTCCAGCAAAGCGCAGCTGCTGCTCCTTACCTTGGACGTGGGGCAGCTCCTCTCGGCCGCTGCCCCTGACCTTGGGCTCCTGACCTTTGCCGTAGGAAATAGTGCCATATCAGTCTGCATTGGTCTGTGCTCTGAGGTACCAGCAGCAGATGTAGTCAGTAGTGGCTGTAGGTCACATCAGCCTTGGTGAGAAAAAACCTGTGTCAATTAGCTTATGCCACAGTGGCCAGTCATTGATAAGCCAATTGAGCAAGGACTGAGAAGACTACAGTAAGAAACTAAGTGACATTCGCCGATAGAATCATCTTGTCACGTAACTATCTGCCTCCTCAGTAGCATGTCCTCTTGGTAAGCATTATATACAGACACATTCTCTATTCAGAGAGGCCCCTCCAGGTACCACTCTCTCAAACCGTATTGTCAGCAGTTTTCCCATCTTGTTCTTTCAGTGTGGTTAAACTTCCATACAGACTCTGAGCCATTGCCCATCGTCCGTGTAAATCTAAACCTTCAGTTCTTTATCTTCTGAGTCCAGTGTATGAAGTTCTCATCCTCACTGTCTCTTTGAGTAGTTTCATCAGACCATGCAAAACCATCTAGAGACCACTCTCCATTTTTTAATTTTTCAGTCAGCTGCTCATAGGGAACTCCCCCAACAAAGCCACTGGTATGAGTTCAGGGGGAAGTGGTGGATGTTGCAGAAGGTACTTTCTGAGTCTCATACAACTTGCCTGTGCCTTCAGGACCTGCTCAGGTTGGTCTCATATATGCAGCTTCCACTTGATGAAGTGGCCCTGTGCATACCCAGTTTTATGGCTTGATGCGTCAGATAGCACTCTAGTTGATAATAGTGTTATTTACTTGTGTTGTTTGATAACAGTGGTCAAGCATTCAGTTCCTTCTTGCTCAATCTCCTCCCCAAGCCCCCACTCTTCCCCCTGCTGCCAGGGACTAGCAGCTCTAAAGAAGTAGCTTGAGAGTGCTGGAGGAAGAGGAAAAGGAAGAAGGAGAAAAAAAGGAGGTCTTACCGAAAAGTCTGACTGTTTTGAAATATATCGAGAAATAAAATTAAGTTCAGAAGTTAGGGCTAAGAAGGCACCTGTAGTGATGCTATTCCTTCTCCAGCTTTCTGCTGTTGTATACCAATAATACAAATACAGGCAAAAAGTTGCCCCATAATTTTCCTTTTTCATGTTCTTATCTGACCACTAATGGACAGAATCTTCAGTCACTGGCTTTCCCCACATACTTGCTTTCAGTTCATGCTTTGTTTCCTCAGCTCCCTGTGCCTCCAGCTATTTAGTGGTTACAGTGCTCTTTCTAGAATTCTGATATACCATAGCATTTTCTTTTTTGCTTTTTATAGTAGACATTTTCAAAATATGATGAACCTCATATACCCATCATCCACCTTAAAAAATTATCAATACATAGCAAATCTTATTTCATTTATACCCCACCATCTACTTTTATATCCTGTATCCTCTATCTCTTGATTATGTTGAAGCTAATTCCAGATATTATGTTATTTATCATTTCATCCGCAAATATTTTGATACACATTTTTAAAAGGTAAGGGCTGTAAAGAGCAAGATCAAAGCAAACTATGGCACCTCCAAAATTAGTAATTCCTTAATGTATTCAAATATCCAATCAATATCTACATTTTCTCAATTGTATTTGTGTTTTGCTTTTTCAGATGTGACAGTTAATTGTTTTTATTTTGTAGTTTTTCTAAATCAGGACCTAAATAAAGTCCACACATTGAAATTGGTTGAGGTATCTCTTAAATCTGCTTTATAGGTTCTCCTCTCTCATACATGCATTTGAGTCTCTCTTTCCTCCCTTCCTTATTTATCTCTCTCTCTGTGTCCCCTCTCAATTGTTTAATGAAGAACGTTGCTCTGTAGACTTTCCCACAGGCTTTATTTTGCTAATTGCATTTTCCTCGTTCTTTAACATGTTCCTTTGTCCCATATATTTCTGAAAATGGATAATTAAATGTACAGATCTAGTTTAGATTTTTATTTTTTTCATCTTTTTTCTTTAACAAGAACTACCCCAAAGGTGATGTTCTGTGCAGTCATCAAGTAAATGAATCTTATAGTTTGCTCTTTTGTGATGTTATCAGATATGTAATAACTGCCTCAATCCATTAACTTACTAGGGAAGACAAAGTAATAATAATCAGTTCTTCTTTTTTAAAAAAAAAATAAAAGCTAGAACACTTCTATAAACAGAAACTTTCCTTTAGCTTTTTTGATTACCCTTGGAACAGTATATAATAGGAAAGGCAGTATAAGTACTTGATTCTTGCCCTTTAATTACCACTTTTCAAAATTAGTTGGTTCTCTGGCTTTTACTGAAGATGACCAGTGAAATGTTTTTTTGCCACTTTGAACTCAAGCATTTAAACACATTTATGTTTTAGTATATTGTAATTATTATCATTATTCATTCTCAAATTGTTCTATCTTTGGCCAGAGGGCCCTTATTTCAGTTAGCTCCTGAATCCCTTTGGTATGGATCACCATGCTTTCACATCTTGTATGTTTCCTACTCTGGACCTGGAATTATCCATTTTATCCAGGAGCCCTATGGAGAGAAATAACACCATACACTGGATTCTTTTAGTAGGAAATAATAGATACCACATTCTGGTACTAGTATTTTGGGGGTATGGTATAATTTCAGATGTCATTCAGTAGCTTGGTATGCCACTGCATGATTGACTCTTCTATTACAAGTTTTCTGACCCTGCCCTCTCCTGTCTCCTTGCTTACTGTTAACAAAATGATTTCTTTTTCTACCAAAAAAAAATTGTTCATAACATTTCAAAATTACCAAATGAGTATTGTTCAGTCGCTCAGTTGAGTCCAACTCTTTTCAACTCCATGACTGCAGCACACCAGGCTTTCCTGTCCTTCACCAGCTCCCAGAGCTTGCCTCAAACTCATGTCCATTGAGTCAGTGATGCCATCCAACCATCTCATCCTCTGTTGTCCCCTTCTCCTCCTGCCTTCAATCTTTGCCAGCACGAGGGTCTTTTCCACCAGGTTGGCTCTTCACATCAGGTGGCCGAAGAATTAGAGCTTCAGCTTTAGCGTCAGTCCCTCCAGTGAATATTCAGGATTGATTTCTTTTAGGATTGATTGGTTTGATCTCCTTGCAGTCCAGGGGACTCTCAATAGTCTTTCTCCAACATCACAGTTCAAAAGGATCAATTCTTTGGCAGTCAACCTTCTTTATGGTCCAACTCTCACATCCTTACATGACTATTGGAAAAATCATAGCTTTGACTATATGGACCTTTGTAGGCAAAGTAACATCTCTGCTTTTCAATACGTTGTCTAGGTTTGTCATAGCTTTTCTTCCAAGGAGCAACCGTCTTCTCATTTCATTGCTGCAGTCACTATCCGCAGTGATTTTGGAGCCCAAGAAAGTAGAGTCTGTCACTGTTTCCATTGTTTCCCCATCTGTTGGCCATGAAGTGATGGGACCAGATGCCATGATCTTTGTCTTTTGAATGTTGAGTTTTAAGTCAGCTTTTTCACTTTCTTCTTTCACCTTCATCAAGAGGCTCTTTAGTTCCTCTTCACTTTCTGCCATAAGGGTGGTGTCATCTGCATATCTGAGGTTATTGATATTTCTCCTAACAGTCTTGATTCCAGCTTGTGCTTCATCCAGCCTGGCATTTTGCATGATGTACTCCACATATAAGTTAAATAAGCAGGGTGAAAAAAAAAAAAAAAGCAGGGTGACAATATATAGCCTTAATGTACTCCTTTCCCAATTTTGAAACAGTCCATTGTTCCATGTGAGGTTCTAACTGTTACTTCTTGACCTGCATACGGATTTCTTAGGAGGCAGGTAAGATGGTCTGGTATTCCCATCTCTGGAAGAATTTTCTACAGTTTGTTGTGATCCACACAGTCAAAGGCTTTAGTGTAGCCAGTGAGTAGATTTCCTTAAGGTGAAGGATCAGAAGGAAATATTTAGAATTATAACTGTCTCCTTACTACCATCTCCTTCTGACTCTATAGAATCAGAGAGGGCTTTGAGGAAAGATTGAAAAAGTTGCACAGAAAAAAGCTTGAAACACAAAAAAGTGGGAGAATGGCACTGAAACATGTATACTATCATGTAAGAAACGAATTGCCAGTCTGTGTTCGATACAGGATACAGGATGCTTGGGGCTGGTGCACGGGGATGATCCAGAGAGATGATATGTGGTGGGAGGTGGGGGGGGGGGTGGGTTTCAGGATTGGGAACTCATGTACACCCAAGGTGGATTCATGTCAATGCATGGCAAAACCAATACAGTATTGTAAAGCAAAATAAAGTAAAAATAAAAAATAAAAAAAAAAGAAACACAAAAATGACAGTTAGCTTTTTTTTTTTTCACAAGATTGAAAATTATAAAAGGGGAAATGGTACCTTGAAAGTGGAAAAATGTGGCAGATAATACTGTAGCCAGGTGATCAAAGTTAATATCACCAATAATAGGAAATAGACATTATTTACCTCTTGATGTGATACTTTGAGGACACATCATTTATGCAGTAATCCTTCCAAAAATGCACTATCTTATTCATTAAGAAACTGACAGACTCAAACTAAGAAACATTCTATAATCAATGAATCTGCTTGTCAAAAACGTCAGTGTCATGAAAGACAAAGGATCAGGAGCTGTTCCAAATTAAGAGACAGAACTGGTATGATAGCCAAAAAAATACCAGGCACAATCCTGGAGCTGGGAGGGAAAAAAAGACAATACTGCAGCTTTGAATAATATGTTATGGAATGAGGTTCGTGACATTGTGCAGGAGACAGGGATCAAGACCATCCCCATGGAAAAGAAATGGAGGCCTTACAAATAGCTGTGGAAAGAGGAGAAGCGAAAAGCAAAGGAGAAAAGGAAAGATACAGGCATTTAAATGCAGAGTTCCAAAGAACAGCAAGAAGAGATAAGAAAGCCTTCTTCAGCAATCAATGCAAAGAAATAGAGGAAAACAACAGATTGGAAAAGACTAGAGATCTTTTCAAGAAAATTAGAGATACCAAGGGAACATTTCATGCAAAGATGGGCTCGATAAAGGACAGAAATGGTATGGACCTAACAGAAGCAGAAGATATTAAGAAGAGGTGGCAAGAATACACAGAAGAACTGTACAAAAAAGATCTTCATGACCCAGATAGTCATGATGATGTGATCACTAATCTAGAACCAGACATCTTGGAATGTGAAGTCAACTGGGCCTTAGAAAGCATCACTACGAACAAAGCTAGTGGACGTGATGGAATTCCAATTGAGCTGTTTCAAATCCTGAAAGATGATGCTGTGAAAGTGCTGCACTCAATATGCCAGCAAATTTGGAAAACTCAGCAGTGGCCACAGGACTGGAAAAGGTCAGTTTTCATTCCAATCCCAAAGAAAGGCAATGCCAAAGAATGCTCACACTACCACACAATTGCACTCATCTCACACGCTAGTAAAGTAATGCTCAAAATTCTCCAAGCCAGGCTTCAGCATTAGGTGAACCGTGAACTTCCAGATGTTCAAGCTGGTTTTAGAAAAGGCAGAGGAAGCAGAGATCAAATTGCCAACATCCGCTGGATCATGGAAAAAGCAAGAGAGTTCCAGAAAAACACCTATTTCTGCTTTATTGACTATGCCAAAGCCTTTGACTGTGTAGATCACAATAAACTGTGGAAAATTCTGAAAGAGATGGGAATACCAGACCACCTGACCTGCCTCTTGAGAAACCTGTATGCAGGTCAGGAAGCAACAGTTAGAACTGGACATGGAACAACAGACTGGTTCCATAGGAAAAGGAATGCGTAAAGGCTGTATATTGTCACCCTGCTGAGTTACCTTATATGCAGAGTACCTCATGAGAAACGCTGGGCTGGAAGAAGCACAAGCTGGAATCAAGATTGCCAGGAGAAATATCAATAACCTCAGATATGCAGATGACACCACCCTTATGGCAGAAAGTGAAGAGGAACTAAAAAGCCTCTTGATGAAAGTGAAAGAAGAGAGCAAAAGAGTTGGCCTAAAGCTCAACATTCAGAAAATGAAGATCATGGCATCTGGTCCCATCACTTCATGGGAAATAGATGGGGAAACAGTGTCAGACTTTATTTTTTTGGGCTCCAGAATCACTGCAGATGGTGACTGCAGCCATGAAATTAAAAGACGCTTACTTCTTGGAAGAAAAGTTATGACCAACCTAGATAGCATATTCAAAAGCAGAGACATTACTTTGCCGACTAAAGTCCGTCTAGTCAAGGCTATGGTTTTTCCTGTGGTCATGTATGGATGAGAGAGTTGGACTGTGAAGAAGGCTGAGCACCGAAGAATTGACGCTTTTGAAGTGTGGTGTTGGAGAAGACTCTTGAGGGTCCCTTGGGCTGTAAGGAGATCCAACCAGTCCATTCTGAAGGAGATCAGCCCTGGGATTTCTTTGGAAGGAATGATGCTAAAGCTGAAACTCCAGTACTTAGGCCACCTCATGAGAAGAGTTGACTCATTGGAAAAAACTCTGATGCTGGGAGGGATTGAGGGCAGGAGGAGAAGGGGATGACCCAGGATGAGATGGCTGGATGGCATCACGGACTCGATGGGCATGAGTCTGAGTGAACTCCGGGAGATGGTGATGAACGGGGAGGCCTGGCGTGCTGCGATTCATGGGGTCGCAAAGAGCGACTGAGCGACTGAACTGAACTGAACTGAACTGAATATTGAATTTCCTGATTTTGAGAAATAAACTGTGATTATGTAAGAGTATGTCCTTTTTCTTGAGAAGAACACAGTATTATTGCTGAAGAGTCATGATGTTTGAAACTTACTCTCAAATAGTTCAGTAAAAATAAAAGAATAAGAATGTGTATGGAAGCATTTTATATATTCCATATATACTAGAGATTAAAAAAAAGCACTTGGTTAAATGTTAACAAAGAGTAAATTTAAGTAAAAGACAAAGGATTTCATTGCATTACTTTTATGACTTTTCTTTAAGAAGATCAAATAATTCATTTTTATTAATTTCATTTTTCTATAGCTTAGTTTTTTTGAAAATTTTAATTTTATTATAGCAATTTATTTTAATGTTTATAAACAAATACTTTAGAAGATGTTTTATAATATGTCTGTACATTTTTGTGTTTGAAATGCTTTATAGTTCATCCCATGGCTTATGAATGCTATGTTATGAATTGCTCATAAAAAATAAAATACCATATAAATTTCAAAATACCAATATTACTATTTGCTTATGTGGTTCAGTCACTAATGGAGTGGGAACCTTTTAACTCTTGAAATTGACAAGTTCTACCTCAGGGAGTTGCTAGAAGAGCTAAAATAAAAACAGTGAGCCTGTGGTTGTCTAAAAGTTACACTTCTGTCTCAGCCTCCTTGCTCCCCGCCCCCCCGGTGCCCTCCATTTTCTGCCAGCTACCTCACAAATGTTTGAGTGACCAAAAGATTAAAGTGTTTGTGGTGGCTTTTTGTTTTTGAGATTACAGACATGTGCAAAAACTGAAATCTCCTGTGGTCAGTGCAGTGTCTGTGGAAAGCCACTGCCCAAGTCGGTGGTGCCATAAAGGAGCCCTGTGACATTCTATCTCTGGGGTATGCCTGTGTATGTCATAGTGGCTGAAGGGGACCAGGGACCGTGTCTCTGATTCCTTTTGTGTATCTCAGTGTTAGCATCCGGCGTACTGGCTGGTTGCCTTTCATAAAACCTCTCGGAATTCTAGGCACATTGATGGTGTACCTGCTTTTAGAATAAATGAATGTGGCCTGCCAGTTTCCTCATACCTGTAATGAAAAAAATTCAATGATATCAAAACTATGTCTTTTTGCAGGTTAGGTTGATGACTGGGTTTGTTGCATTAATGTCATCAACAAGCTAATTTTTTCCTCTTTAAAAAAATCTAGTGTTGTTAGCAGTGAGCTGGAGACTAAAATTTTCCACTTCAGTTTGTTTATAATCAAATTATAAAACATATTGTTTACAGTCATGAAAAAACTGAAAATAACTTTTATGCCCATTAATACAAAAATGGTTAAATCAGTAACTGTATCCATGCAGCTCTGAAGTGATTAAAGAGATTAAGGTAAGTCCATATTTTCCAAAATTGAAAGATTTCTAAGACATATTTAATGTATTACTATGTACTTATACAAATAAATGTAAATGGCAATTCATGTTAAAATTACAAAGGAGTAAATATAATCTAATCAGTGCAAATGATATAATTTCTTTCAATAGCTGATATGCATTCAGGATGGTTACCTTTCCCTGCTAACAGAAACTGGTGAAGTCCGTGAGGATCTTAAGCTGCCAGAGGGTGAACTAGGCAAAGAAATAGAAGGAAAATATAATGCAGGTGAAGATGTACAGGTAAAGACCTATGGGGAGATTTTTTTTAAGCTATTTTATAAAAGCTTTGACCTAAATTAGTTAGCATAAAATACTATAAGAAATATGGCTGTTAAATACTGCTGAAATGTTGAAAAGGAACTCTAGAACTAGGCAGTTTCCCCAGGATACCTTTTACCATGCCTATTTCAAAAGAAAGTATCAAAGTTCATTTTTCACTACATAGACACTGTCAACCCCAAATTTGTTTTGAAGGTCAGTCTGAACTATTCTGAAGGATGAGAAAGGATGTTACGGGAATTCTAAAGAGTGAAGGTGATTTATTTTATCTTTGTTATAACTTTCAGAAGTATAACATCTAAGTATTGCTGCATTTATAGTTCTTATTCTCCTGTTCCCTGGAAATTGTTTTAAAAACCACAGTGTAAGAAATTCTTCTCTAGAAAACTATATAGAAAGATGATTTGATCTTGGAATGCCTCTTTCCAAAATAAGTATGTATAAAACATCCACACATACTCACCTCATCCTCCTTCCCTCACTGTATCCACAAGTCTGTTCTCTGTGTTTGGAAACGTATACATGACCACATGCAAAATAGATGAGCGGTGGGAACTTGCTGTATGATGCAGGGAGCTCAAACCCAGTGTTCTGTGACAACCTAGAGGGGTGGGAGGAGGGTCAGCAGGGAGAGGACATAGGTATACCTATAGCTGATACCTGTTGATGTAAAGCAGGAACAAGCACAATATTGAAAAGCAATTATCCTCCAATTACAAATAAATAAATTTTAAAAAGTTAAATAAGCAGGGTGAAAAAGAGATCCACAGTTATCCAGTGTATGATGAATTAAATATATCTTATATAGATATTGCCTTTTGAATAACTTTTTACCTTTTTTTTTCCTTCTAGATATCTGTCATGTGTGCAATGAGTGAAGAATATGCTGTAGCCATAAAGCCCTGCAAATAAATGGGAACATCAGGCATGACCAAACTGTTTAGGTCTGGATCAACTACAGATCTAAAGTTTGGTTCTAAGTTGTCACCAAAGCTATGGCCTTCATAAGCAACCTCATTTCTTTTTCAGTTGTTTTGAAATTGTGCTGAGTTTGTTTTGTAGGCAATTAGTACTTTAAAAAAATAATCGAGATATATAACTTTTTTTAAAAATTTTGTAGGTGTCTTTACTATAACATTCCTGTGGTTTTCAGTATGTGAGTCCAAGAAACAGATGAGATAGCTTCAGCAGATGTGATTTGAGCAAATCATTCCTGAATTTTAGTTAAATGATAAATAAACCAGGGTTTTAAACAATGTAGCATCCAGTGGTATTGATGTATCACATTTAAGTTGAATTGCTCTGCATTGATTTCAAACTTAATATCATAGAATAAGTAGATTATGGATTGGAATTGTCAGAATTTCTGCCTGGGTGTGGCAAGTACAGATCCTTAAACAAAAATCATGTTATCAAAAGTGCCAGTTATCTTAGTAACCGTGTGCAGCCCACCTGTGTTCCCTCAGTCATTCTGTTTTTTGCCAAATTTCTGGCAGACTTAATATAATCTGTATTATGGTCATTTTAATACTTTGTTGTGGTTAACAGAGGCATTAAACTGTTGTGTGACTGTTAGCAAGTCATATTGTAAAGATGGCCCAAAGGACAGTGGCAGAGGGTGTTGGTAAAAGCTGTAGCTTTTTATTTGAGGCCTTTGTAATCAGCATAAAAATAGGAAGTTTCTTTTTTGAAATCAGAATATTTGTTAAACAAAAACTGGAAATTCTTACTTTAAATTATCTGGAATGCTTGTTAAATTTATGTATGTTTTTTCTAACATGAAAGTGAATCATAGAAAAGTTACTTTATATGATTATTATTTAAGTATATGTATTTATCTGGTTGTCATGTGACTTAATTCACTTACTGGTATGAAATATAGCTAGGAAAGATTTCTATAAACTGAATTACTTTTAAAAGTATTTTAGGTGATTCTGCTATATTTCTGTTCAGTCTTTTGGATCATATATCTATTTCCAGAATTCTAGGCATTATCACAGGGTTTGTGAGGACTTTTGACTCAATAACAGCCATTATATTGCAGTGAAACTTGGAACAAAATCACCATTTCAGTAATACTTTCATTCTCTAAGACTGATTATAAGACCTCTCCCCTCATACATTGACTTCTAAAAGGCCTTTGTACCCTGTCACCTAGAGGAAAATCTGCATGATGGTATGATCGGCCTACTCAGTGATTGGAAATAGCATTAGGAACAGAAGATCCCAGTTTGAGGTACTTAATTTGCCCACATTTTAAATCTTGTATTGGCCTGAGCAAAACCACTTGGAGAAGAAGCAAGATGCTTTAAGGAAATGCAAGAGGAATTCTAAAGCACAAGAAATATTGATGTTATAGTTAATCATTTTTTAGTATAACATTTTAGCTTTTGCCCATCTAAAGCACAATTAGTAATCAGGCTAAATTTTTTCATTTCCGGAATTCCATTTAGGTATCTACTAGATACTGCTTTAGTTTTTTTAATACTCTGTGGTATGTATCTTACTTGTGACTGGTTGGCATCGTTACCTGCAGGAATTCCAGAAAGTTACCAATCTGTGCTTCTTGCTGGCCATTTATATGACCCCAGTTAACTACACTAGTATTCTGGTTTAGTATTAATTCTGGATTAGCATGCCCTTGTTCTTCCTAATTTATCAAACTTCACATAAATATATTTTCAATTACAAGGTAAAATATTTCAATTGCAAAGTATATATAAATTATAATAATGCACCTATACTCATATATTGAATGGCAAAAGCTACTTATGCATAAGGACTTCAAGTACTATAATTAAGTGTAAATACTCTTCTGACATATAGGTATAGATTTTAAAGATACGGGACTGCTTATTTTCATGTAAGTCAATACTTGTTTCTCTTGAACAATATATTTCATTTAGAAAAGCTTTATAAATTGTCTTAAAAGGAAGCAGGAAACATTTTTTAATAGAACAGAAATGACTTCATTCTTTTTGACATCAGAAATATCAAAAGTTGATTCCTAGTATTTGTTGTACTTTTTTGTAGTAAATGTTAAATGTCACAGTTAGCACCTGTAGAATGTAGACTGTCATGTTGATAGATTATACAGTGATATACCTTTTTGTCTGCAGGCATTTCACCAACTTATATACAGTATTATACTAACAAGTGGAATATTTGTTTCTTTCTAGAACGACACATTTTATTTCTACTGTGAAGACTTTGTTATATCTTATTTGCTACCAAGTTGTACACCCTCTGAAACAGATCAAATTATTGCTACTTTGACTTAGCATTTGCATCATAAACATAACTATGATGTTTCTTTCATGCTCCCCTGCAAGGGCTGTCAAATCACTTGAAATTGTTGCTAACTGAGCGACTTCACTTTCACTTTTCGCTTTCATGCATTGGAGAAGGAAATGGCAACCCACTCCAGTGTTCTTGCCTGGAGAATCCCAGGGACGGGGGAGCCTGGTGGGCTGCCGTCTCTGGGGTCGCACAGAGTCGGACACGACTGAAGCGACTTAGCAGAAGCAGCAGCAAGCTCTTGAATCCATTTCCATTTATGGTACAAAATTCTGTATAGATGCTTTATAACTATTACCAAAACTCTCCGGCAGCCGGAGCATGAAATCTTTAATAGGAGATGCTGCAATAAAATGTTTAGGCTATAAAATTTGGGGATACAATTTTTCATTATAGCACAATATGTGTGCATATACACACATAGCTTTGTATGTTTGTTCTTTTTACAAAGTCCTTCCAACTCTTAAAAGTACTGTAGTCTGGTAGTGCCTCAAATGTTGGTAACTTTTTTTTTTTTTTTACAACTTTTTCAGAATTTGTTTTTGTATTTTAAAGTTTCTCAATTAGATTATTTCTAGTTGTAATTTGAATGCATTGTTCTCAGGGCTGTTTGTGCTAAGAGCTGAAGTTTCCTTATTTTAAAGCTAACTGCCTGAAAGAATATTGCAAAATTTTCCCACATTGTAATACAGTGATACGTACAAATAAAAATCTGTAATATCTACACACTTAAACTACATGCTAAATATTCACAAAAAAATGGGAACATTGCTAACATCTATACTGGAATCTTGCCATATTTTTTTCATTTTAGAAAAGAATTTGGTGGTCTTACCTTAGAACCTTATCCTTAATGATACACCTGAAAACATTCCTTTGGCATGGATCCCAAAGATAGCTTTAGAGCCAAACTTTGACGTGGTGATTCTCAAAACATGTCTAGGAACAAAAGAATTAAAATTCATAATACTTTTGGGGGTACATTAAAGTGTTTACAGATTGAATTCTGTATATGAGCTAGTAACAAATTTATTATAAGAAAATATGACTCTTAAGCAGTATATGTACAAACTGTAAGCATATTTCCATAAACAGCATAATATTAATTGATCAACAGTTTTAAATTTTCTGATATCATCTAGGGATAATATTTCATAGAAAACTATGAAAACGAGCCTTTTTTCATCCCAGCATTTGGACAAGTAATAGGTAACAAAGGCTTAAGAAAAATTTATTGTGAAAAACCTTAAAATTGAGAAAATTCAATCCATTAACTTTATTAAATTTTCTTTCTCTGAATTGGGCATATGGTATTATTTGATTTTAGCAGGGAACATTTGGATTTAGCTTACAGAACACAGATGTTCTATGGGAACATGACTTGAAGTTCTATATAATTTAATATTTTTTCATTAAATGACCATCTGAGCATCAACATAACTACCAAGTGAGGTCAAGTGCCTGAAAAGTATTGTATATATCTATACACATTTTCCTTACATGAAAGATGCATCTTATAGCAATGCATATCAGGCTTTCACCTGCTAAAAAAGCATTCTTGTTGCCCAGCCTTACCATCCACCACTATTCCTGACTCCTTATTATAGGTTGCAACTTATTTTACAATTAAATGAGAGGTTCCTTTATTTATATAAAGTCCCTAAAACTATGTCTTGATATTGGTAGACTTAAGTTTATCATAGTTCAAGATTGTACTTTTTTAAAACTCTGGATATAAACTTTATTCAGTGGTGACTGCATAGCTTGTCATAAGTCATGGTTGTGATCTTTCTTGAGAGGAATCCTTTATGTGGTTAATCTCTATTATAAATAAGCACTCTTGTGCTTGTTATAAAGAATAATGCAAATTCCTAGCTCTGTACTGTTTTTGTCCTTCAAAAAGGAAATAGTTGAAATGGCATTGTCTAATCCAGTGGCACTTTATTAGTAATACATTTGATTTGTCATAGGTATAGGAGAACTCATGCTCTTACCTGCAGAGACTCATATGTTTTAGCTAAAACTTTAAAATTGTAAGATATGTAGTATGGGTATTATTATAATTGTGTATTTTACATTTCAAAAAAGAGTAAAATTCATATATTAAGCCTTTGACTATGTTAAAATAATTGTGAAATCCTTTAAAATGTAGATAGTAAACTTATCAATTATAACTTTTTGTTACAATATATTTGTCTGTTAACTTCATCAGTTATATTAAATAAAAGTAAAGTTAATAAAGTTAATAGCTTATACTATTCTTGTATATATACATTCCTAGAGACATTTTCATACTAGAAAACTAACTACTGTTAAAAACTAACTTGTATTTTGTTTGTTTTTCCATCTTTTAGGTTCTTATTGTACAGCACCCTAGCTTTACATCTGGAAATGTTAATTTCTAAATTTCAGTTCCAGATTTAGATATACTTTTAAAAAAAATTTAAGTTTTTAATAGTTTTTAGAATATATAAAACACATGGTTCAAAATTCTGTAGATACAAGAATAAATACATCTCTTCCTCCTCTTCCTGTGCATTCTTCCAGGGATACATAATGCAAGAGAGTTCAGTGGTCCCAGCCCCTGATGAGGGTCTGAGGTTGTTCCTTCCCACCAGGTTTGCTGTTTGCTTTCTATACTGATGTGAATGGTGTGATGAGTCCCAGAAGCAAAGTCTTTTCCCAATCCTCATCATATCTAATCAACATCATCTGGACAGATTCATCCTGAGGTGGTGCAGCAGTTTCTTCCTTTTACCCACTGTACCATTCTAGAACATCTCTCTCACTTCCTGACGTGTGGACCATACCAAGACTACCAGCGTAGTTGTCACCTCATATCTGTGATGAGTATTACTGTTACCTATAACCCTCGAGATCGAGAAAGCATAACTGGGCAGTGGGAGAAGCACCAGATTAAAGTCTTGTACACTTCAGCCCCACTCTTTTTTGCCACTTACAAACACTAATAACTTGTATCCCAGAATTAGGCATGGGAGGGAAAAAAGAGTGGAAAGGGACTAACTGTATGTCACATATCAGCTTGAGTTTCTTCACGCCCCCAACCCCAACCTCATATTTAAACAAATATTCTATCCAAATAGGATATGTCCTATGGAATTGCCACTTTTAGAACTTGTACTGCCTGTCTAAAGTGTGTTCCACTGGGAACTTAAAATACAGATTCCCACAATACATTCAGCAGGATCAGTTATAATCACTGGGTGTGTATCAGCTCAAAAGGACCCTCCTACAATGTTTTATCAATCCATTGTCCAATTTGTGAGTTATTTGAATCCAGTCGAAACAATTTTTGATCCCACCCATGGGTACTACACAGCATCACAATGACTTGTGTCCTAGTGTTTAGAATGGCAACCACAATCACTATCAGATCCCCGACAAAGATTCTAATTGGGAGAATGGAGGTTTATCTACCTAATATTGATAGTGTGTCTGCCTTTTTGGTTCACATTGATGTGTCTGAGTTTCACTTAAAATTGTTGCCATTCTAGTGCATTTTAATTTTGTACAATCATTGAGGTAAATCTTAGAGAAAAAAAAACACAAATACATGGAACTTTCCAAAAAGAACAGGACATTTAGGGCACAAAGAAACAGTTTCTACAAAGAGGAAAAGGTAAAAATAACGCTGATACGAATCCTAAGTGAAAATAAAAAGACCCTTCTACCTGGAAATTTGAAAACCTATTATATAATTCTATAGTGAAAGGAGTATTACCAACAAAGAATTCCTGAAAAATAATGAAAACTATATCAGAATCTATGTAAAGCTGTATACAAGAAAATTTGTAGCCTTAACATCTATATCAAAAATGAAAGGAATGTAAATAAATTCCTAAATCAAATAACCAGAAAAAAAAAACAAAAGAGAGCATAAGGGAAGAAATGATAAAACAGAATTAGGTGACTAGAGGACGTCCCTGGTGGTTCAGTTGGTAAAGAATCCACTTGCAATGCAGGAGACTCGGGTTTGACCCCTGGGTTGGGAAGATCACCTGGAGAAAGAAATGACAACCCACTCCAGTTTTCTTGCCTGGGAAATCCTATGGATAGAGAAGCCTGGCTGGCTACAGTCCATGGGGTTGCAAGAGTTGGACACGACTTAATGACTAAACCACCAGGTGAATAGAAAAATTGAAATTAAAATTCTGGTTTCTTAAAAAACTAACAAATCACTGGCTAATTTATTTAAGGTAAATAAAGGAAGAAAACAAAAGTAAAAAATGAGAACAAGAAAGAATGACTGACAATGCAGAAGGAAAATGAAAATAAATCCTATGTGGATAAATTTGAAAACCTAGATGATATGATTTTTTAGGAAAATACAGTTATTACAATCAACCTCCATAGAAAAAGAAAGCTTAAACAGAACAACTTCAAAACAGAGAAAGTTATCAAGAAATTGTTCACACACACACACACACACACACACACACAAACCCAACAACCAAAAACAAAACCAGGCAAGTAGTTTCACAAGAGAATTTTACCAAACTTTTAGAGTCCAGATGGTCTCAAAGTTACATAGATTGTTTTAGAGCATAGAAAATTAGAACTTCCAAATTCTTTTTACAAAACAAGTATAACATTGATACCTGAACTTGATAACAAAAATAAATACAAATACTCATGCAAATATCTTAATATACTAGTAGTGAATAGACGCAAACCACACATGAAGAAGATGATACCCACACCCACATGGAGTTTACATCAGAGATGCAAAATAAATCAATATTATGAAATCTATCAATTCACTCCCAAGGAAATAGACTAATATCTTAGGAAATCTCTCTTAATAGTATTCACTATATTGAGTCTAAAGAGAAAGGTTATATTATTTTTTCCATAGATGCTGAAAAAAAGCTCTGGATAAAACAAAACCCATCCTCAAAACATCTCTCTCAAATGGTAGCTGTGTCAGGTTCGTGAAATTATAGAAAAATTCCTTATTTGTGTTACTAGTGCTATGTTCCCATTTGCAATAAATTTGATTTCCCCCCACAACTTGTTTACATGAAGCACAGGTAGGTTTCTGTAACCACCTAAGTGGGCCATTTAAAAAAAAGTAACTATAGGTTTTCCTGCAAGATCAGACCAGTGCCACCAAAGTTGGGACCAAAGTTCAGCAGAGATTATCTGGGACCTCTGAAACCAAATTATTTTACCTGAACTTGGTGAAAAAAAAAAAAACTCTTCAAAAGAAAAAAAGAGGTGGATGACTATTTACCATAAATATATCTCCACTTACAAACATGATAACATGGTATATGTAACATTATATGTGTGTATGTGTGTGCATGATCACATGTGAGTGAGTGTTTGTGTGTAAAATTGTAAAAGCTAGCCATTCACCTAATGGAAAAACACTGAAGGCATTCTCAGTAAGGTCAAGAAATAGACAAGCATGCCTACTATCTTGACAACTATTATATAGTTCTGGAAGTATCAGCCAGTACTATTGCACAACAGAAAACAGTTAAGACACATTAGAATTGTAAAAGTAAGAGAAGAAGCTTTCCTATTTTTAGATGATCTGATAGAATACCTGGAAAATCCCAGATAATCAATGATAAAGCTAACTCAATAGAATTATTCATCAAAGTAGAAGGATATAAGATTAACATACAACAGCTTTTATATACAAAAATAATAACCAATTAGAAGATATATAATGGAAGGAAGACCAGCAGAAAGATAAAATACAGTGAAGAAACATACAAAAAATTTTTCAAAACCTATATGAACTATAAAACACTACTGAAAGACACAAATCTGACTTAAACAGGTGGAAAGATATTCCTTGTTCTTGGCTGATGAAAGTGAAAGTGAAGTCACTCAGTCGTGTCCGACTCTTTGCGACCCCATGGACTGCAGCCTACCAGGCTCCCCCGTCCCTGGGAT